>NC_058052.1:10505898-10825232 GCF_020085105.1 Siniperca chuatsi
AGTTACATCAGTGCCCCGGCACTCATGGGAAGGGCAGTAAAAGGCACTGCAGGTGGTGGAAGACTGAGATGGCCATGCTGGTTGTTTTGATAGAATATAAGTGGCCTGAGGCACTGAGCAGTGGAAGGAGTGCTATAGTGAGATTTAGGGTTGTTATTGAGAGGCAGGCATGGTGTAACACTCCAAGATGCACACAGGCATGGGCTTGATATCTGTATCAGATTGGTGAGATAGGAGTCCTCCCCTCCAGGACTGATTACTTTATCTGGAGGGCCATAAAGCATACAACAGGTAAAGACAACATAGAGCATGGTAAGAAATATAGCCTACACTGAGATTAAAGGTGCAACGCATAGAATTTTTAATATAATTACTGCAAAGAAATTCTATTGGTTCACTCTGCCTCTCTGAACCAGATCTGCATGATGAGATTGAATTGATTGGAAATTATTGTTTTTTAGCATGCACGCAAACACTGGCATGCAGTAGCATAGTCATGGGCACACAAGCAAGTAAGTCTTTGATTATGTTGAAGTGCCCTCTCATCTGCATGCTGTATTACACCATGATCTGTTGCATTGCCTGTTATTTAGTTTGATTGATGGTACTGTTTACTGCTCACACTCCCATCAGGACAGTTTCATTCATTTCACACACGCTGGATGATGGCAATCCACTCGCTGATGTTAAGAAAGCTAAAGTCAATGTCTGGCTTTTCCTGTCCTCATGGATAAAGGACTTTTTGTTTCTCTGGACAACTGTATAAAAAACATCGCATTGGAAATGCAGAGAAGTTGAGGAGTTCAACAGTGAGGGTGACTAAGTTTTCAGAGCTGCGGAAACAGCTGGAAGCCGCAGCAGTGAAAGATGCACCCTCTGGTCATCTGTAGTGGAGAAATTCAGCTTTCTCAGGAACCTTGTCTTCTAATCAACATATTTCTGTGAGCAGATATTCTCACTGATGACTAGCATGTCCAGCACCAGAAATGTTTCAAAACTGAATGCTTTAAGCTACGTGTACTAAATCTACTACAATGAATCTTTCCTTCCACTGCAAAGCAATCTGGCACAGTCTTCATGAAATCTAACCTAGTGGACTTACCGTACCACACCTGCCCACCAGCCATCACTACTGAGCTCATCACCTGGAGCAGGTTTCTAACAAAGAGCTACCTTTTGACAGCTGCTTGCTTGCCATAACCCTCTGGTCTGACTGCTTTCTCGATGCAGAGTCTTGCTTTTTGACCTACAGTATTACAGACTGACTGATTTTGGGTACCACATCTGTAATCCAGTGTTACAAGTAGAGGACCATTAGACCCTTTTATACTGGGGATGCTTGTTTCCCTCTTTAATTTGAGTAAATCCGGAATATTTTCATAAAACTAATGTTTGAAAAATCAATAGTTTAACAAAAAGGATGGCTCCTTTAAATTCTTAGTCAACTTTTAAAATCTCCATCATCCAAAATCTTTTTCCCTTTTAATTAAAGTTCTCAGTGGTAATTACATTTGTAATGTGTGTCACATCAATAAGTTGGAATTTCATTTTTCATAATTTGAAAAGGCAACCGAATTATATTAATGCATGTTACTAACTCGACATCTTCTCTCTCCCGTAGTTCTGTGCCTTCTCATTTCTCTCCTCTCTCCTTTTGTCGCTTTCAGCAGGTATTTCCGCCTCCGGAGCTGCAGAGTCTAGATCTGTGATTGTGGGCCACCTGCTGTCCCGTGTTCCTGCTCGACAACTGCTGCTACAATTGTTATTATTAGTCTTATTACTATTATTATCATCATTATTATTCCTATGACTATCATTCCTATTATTATTACTTTATTAATATTACGACTACCATTACATTATTATAATTTAAAAATTCTAGGTGGACTTTGCATTGTGCCCCCCCCCCCAACCGTCAGCGGCAGATGGCCATCCACCCTGAGTCTGGTTCTGCTTGAGATTTCTGCCTCTTAAAGGAAGTTTTTTCTTGCCACTGTCGCCAAGTGCTTGCTCATGGTGGGATTTGTTGGGTCTCTGTAAATAATACTGTAAAGAGTACGGTCTAGACCTGCTCTATAGGAAAAGTGCAATGAGATACCTTCTGTTATGAATTGGCACTATATCAATAAAATTGAATTGAATATTATCAAACCAGAGCTGTGCATTAACTGGAATCAACTCAAAATGCACATGCATGAAATTACGGAAGCATTCATGTCAAAACAAGATTGTCAGCCAATATCGTGTGTCACAAGGACACGGCTTCTGTTTTCCCTGCTTTTGCTGTAATCTAATTTATTTCTTGACAGGCTTGATGAGATAAAGTGACGAGTGGTAGGAGATGGTTGTCAGGAGGAGACAGGGTCTTTCTTCTGGCTGCCTTTTGGTGGCTATCAGGGCTTCTGATCAGACTGAGAGCATGCCTGCGACACTGAGAGGGTCAATAGCCCTACACTGCAACAAAACCTGTTTTTGTTCTGTGACTGACACTCAGTTGCTGTTAAATGTATAAATGTCTTAATGGGGAAAAGGTTTTCGCCTTCTGGGGATATATGAAAAACACACAAAGAACAAGCTGAAACAGAACTGCATTATATATGAGGTCAAGTGGGAGATGGCAATCAATGAGACAATGGCAGAAGAGGTAATAATAAAAAATACACCAGTGTGTCTTGGTGACACTTATTCAGATGCAGCCGAGAGCTTACAGTGATTCACTGTTATCTACTAACACATATGTATATATAATAAATGTATATGTAATATCAAAAATCTGCACTGTTATTGGTGAAATGAATAGATTTATGCAATTACAGGTAAGCCTACAAAATCAAAATGTGTCAACGTGTGTTTCTATGTATATTGTTGGATATTAAAATGATAAATATGCTGTCATGTGGTAGCTACTATCACATACTGCATTTGAATATTCAAATGTACCAAATTATACCAATATTTTACTGTATGAAATTTCCATTTGTAAATTCTCTATCTATTTTGCACATCTTGCAGTTGTTGATGGTCACTTGACAACCTGAGGTATTTTTTTTGTCAAAGAATTCAGCTTTCTTTGCACAAAGATTTTTGCTTCTCTATTATTACGTATGGATTAATTCTCCCTTTTCATTTATGTCTCCAAACTTGTCACATGAAAGGCCGTTATCTCTTCCTCTTCTAAAGTTTCTACTGTCTAATGTCTGAATGATCCACTGGTCTGATCCATGGGGTTACAATATGACTTTGATATCCTTTGTACAATCGGATATTTCCTTTTTATAGTGATGTTTCTCTCGATATACTGCATTTATATAATTATTCTCCTCTTCCTCCTTCTGGTTTGCTTTTCTTGACTGTCCCTCTGTTTCTCTTTTCTCTCTTATGTGCAAGAACTAGACATACTGTACTTTATCACTGGGTGAGCTTATGCTTCAAGACACACAATCCTGTTAGGAATTGGCACGGCCACGTCCAATTGATGCCAGTCAAAATATTACAGTCTGTTCACCGATATAATGAGCGATGGGCATAATGCAGCCCATAATGAGGCTTGTTTATATGTCTACCTGGTGTAGTATGTATTGGAACAATGCCACATTGGTTAAGCACCCAAATCTGCTTATCTTGTTTTACAGTTCTGAGAGTGAGAGTGTGTGTGTGTGTGTGTGTGCATGGTTGTTCCTATTTGAACCTCAGCAGCAAAATGCGGATGCTATCGTGACAAAGTGATGGGCTTTACTAATATGCACCAACAGTCTGATCAGGATTCAGCAGGTGTTCTGCGTAGAGGAGACTGACGTCTGCTTGGGACCATCCATCAGAGCTAAATGGCAGATGGTCCTCTCTGTGGCCAGGCAGGAAGTGCACTAACACAATCGCTGCAGAAACACAGGGAGCACTCTACCTGCTGATAATCCACTTACGCACAGACAAAGCTGCTTTAATCTGCCCGCTCCTTCCCTGCACACCCCCTCACCACACGACAAGGCCAGGCTCCACACTGGAGAATCACCATTGATCCACTGCACACATGTACACAGGCTGAGCACTGACAGGCCATGTTATAATGAATCCCTAATCACTCTCATATGTGCCAGGAGGATCACAGAAAATAACTATAAATACTTAACAATAATCAGAAAATTAAGTTTTTCTTGCTGTTTAATTAATAATTTTTCTGCAAATTCTATGTGTGCACCTGGTTGAAGTGATGGAGGAACTGATGGCAGAGAGAGATTATATCAGTATCGACAAAAAAGAGATTAAAAAAAGAGTGCGAGTAAAGGAAGTAGGTACGATACATATTGTGAACTAAACCCTGACTTAATTGCCCATCTGCTGTATACAAGCACTAGATCCAAATATTGAAGATCAGTTGAGAATTACATTTACAAGGTTCTGCCTATCATCACAAAGGTTGCATATTGTACTAAGAAGCTGGAGTCGTACGCTACTTGAATAACTCTTGTGCTCAAATGGCACTGGCATACATAATGAAAAACATTTACTATTATATCCTCAGACTCTGAGATCTGTGTGAAGTAAAACTGAGCTCATAACTCAATTAATCGTAGTTCATTATTTATAAGTCTTAGTTGTGTTGTATACTTTCGTGTAAATGATGGAACATGTACATGAACTTGTTTACTCGTTTTTTAATGCACTGACCGAACTGTACTATATATGACATTGTTTGGACCTAATATTTTCACTTGATTATGTAACATTATTTTATGTTTATATTGTTGTATTTATTCAACCAACTAACTCTCTTTTGGAAAGGGTTATTTAAGATCGCTCTGATGGTTAATTTGACCCCCTTACCATGACAGCTGATCGTTTTATATCAACAATCGAATGTCTATTAAACTGTCTGGGCTGAAATATTTATGTTGGTGTAAAAAGTTCTGTCTCAGAGAGATTTTAAATCACTGAGTGCACACGTACACTTAACACAAGCAACCACAAGCACTGTTTAATAATTTGAGCACCTTTTATCCATGTAAATAAGTGCAATAAATTATCTCTATTTTCTTTTGATAATAATAGATTGCTAACCCTGAAATGGGAAAATTCAGTATCCTCACACCACAAGTAATACAATGCACAAAACACATTATACTACACTACCATTAAAAGAACAGCCCACTGTACTGTAATGTAAGTGCAAATAACAGCATGATCTACACTATTTGATGAGAAACAAAGCCTGCAGCTTCGTAGACAACTTTTAAATCATCCTTGAAGTATGAAGCATGTAAAAATAAAAATAAAGTAACTTATTACTTGCGTGTTCTCCTGATTAAGCCTACTTTAATGAGTACAGATTCACATTTGGGTCCAGGATGTTTATTAGAAAAGCCAGATATGGAGCTGGACTCTGAGGTGCATCAGGCCAGGACCTGGAAGTCCCACAGGGTGTCATTAGATAAGACAATGAAGTTTGATTGAGATCTTTTGCCAGGTTGTTCCCGCTGATTGGGCTTCATTAAACAACACAGACCTACTGAGGCTGAGCAGGAAGATGTTATGTTCATCATTCTGGCATCAGAAAGGTCTGCTGCGCTGAAACTCTGCTCAGATCACAACGGATTTATAGCAGGTTTCACTGTTTCTGCACCCTGGGGTGCAGAGCTGTTCTTGCTTATGAACTCATCTGTTTAACAGTTTGAATAACGAGTTGTCCTCTTTTCTCAAGGAGTGAGCACTGGAGCTCTACAGGGAGGAGGTGTCAGAGCGGAATAAGAGGGAGAGAAGGAATGAACAATTAGTGCGGAGTGGTGGAACGGTTGCACAACGAGGCAGAGGCAAAGGGGGAGAGGGAGCCATGAAAGAGGCCAGGTGCAATATCGCATCCTTCCTGTCAGAGGGCTTAAAAGGAGAGCAGAGGAAGAGTGTTTAGCTCCAAGGGACGCATGTGGAATGCTGACCACAGGTTGGAAGAATCGACTATTCAGTGCGCGTCTCTTCCATGTGCCCTATCAGGTCGGTGAGGAATCTGCCAAGTAAAAACTGTTGCCAACGTCTTCTGAGGTGCTTGGAATACTGACAAGGAAAATCAGGTCTGGAGGATGAGAGCTGACCTTGATCACAGCAACTGTCATACTCTGCTGAGACTGCATGCTAGTTATAAGAAGCATGAGGCACCATGAATTTGCCACAGTTTTTTTAAGTACTCATGAGTATGTTTTTAAAGGAGCATTTTTCTCCCTTTAACTGTAAAGGGGGAAAAATATAATGAAAAATAAAAACATCTTTGAGGAAATGAATTGACATTACATTCATCATACGGCTTTCTTCTATACTGATCTCTCTGCAAAAGTTGTTTCTCTGTGCAACCACTCCTGCTTTTTTTGCACTGCATTTCAAAAAAATCAATACAAATTATATTTCTAGTATGTCAGCAGATATGCTATAAATGTTCTTTCATGCCACTCAATTGATGAGGAATTGCAAGTGCTGCGATGTTCTACTACTGTACGTCTCTGCTCCTATTTCCTGCCAAGCTTCACATCCAGTTCAGTCTTCCATTGCCAGATCTATCCTCATACAACATTTGTATCCCTGAGGGAAATGTTATTGTGCTATTTTATACATTATATAAAATATGAATTTAAAATTTGCCTGCCTTATGGTTGGTATTAGAGGGCCTTCACATATATGGTTGTATGCGTACATAAAATTTGTTTGCCATTATACATCAGACATTTTGGTATGGTATATAAATTCCAACAATTATTTTGTGACATTGATTAAAAAGCACTTTGAGTGTTGAGCAGGAAACCTGACCAAAACAATCTTTATGACATTTCCCAGAAAAACTGCACTTCACTGGCAGACATGGTAAATCTCTCTCCTATCCACTCTGCAATGGCAATGAGTCCAAGTAAAGGCTAAAACTTAATGGTGTTTTAATTTCTGATTGACTGTCACTTTGATTGGCCTTAAGTGCTACCCAGTCTCCTTTCAGTGGTGATTACTTTGGGAACTTGTTCGACTGGTTAATTGGTTCTATTAGTAGACTTTTTCTTAAAAGGGCTTCCTGTTTCTCCCAAGGGCAGCAGGTGTCGAATGAACAACACTGCAGCCTGCTATGAGGGCTGCTCCAAATTACACTCATTAAGGCAATTCAAATATAAGGACACTTACATAATTATGTGTTATTAAAGAACTCAAACAAGTTTGAGATTGGTTTAAAAAGACCAAGTCAAACTCAACTCATGCCACTATAGAGTTTTAATTGTACTCTCAAGATGGGAAAAGAGCATTTTTGCTTTTTATCAATCAATGCACTTTAAAATGTCGCGGTATCTTCTGTTTCTGTTCAGAGAGAGACCACATGATATCCTTGCTCAGTCCTTTTTGTGAAGAAGAGCAAAGTCCCTGCTGAAAATTCTTGAAATCTTCTTCTTCAATAACCACCCTCTGCCCTCATAGCCAAAGTGTCTTTTTGCTTGTCACAAGTATGCAAAGCATTGTCTTTCAGTCTTCATTGACAATTTAGTTCCAAAGTCAATATCAGCCACTCATTCACTTAGTCACAAGAACAGAACAGCTCTAGTGGGTAAAAGAAAAAAGCAAGGACACAATGTTCTTTAAAAGTTTTGCCTTTCGAGGCAGCTGAACAGTTCTTGTCATTTCTAAAAAAGCTTTTCTCTTTCCTAACAATCTTGGGAAAAAACTGAAAATACTGGTACTTTCTACAAAAGAAATGTCAGTTTCATGGCACTTGACAACCGCAGAAATAGCAACAACAGACCGACAGATTAGTGGTGCCAAGTGAGAAAGTGTACTAACTCACATAGCTGCTTATACTCAGACAGACTGTTTTTCTATTGATCAGTTTGAGGACCTTAACCAGTTCACCAATGGGGACTGACAAGGTAGAGGACATTGTATCAGACCCTGAAGGACACTTGACTCTAGCCTTAATGTATCTCATTAGTGTACTATTTTGGACAATAAATGTACTGTTTGTGACGCCTCCAGGCGGCCTGTTTGTCCTTAGAGGACTTTCTCCTCACATTGTTTTAAAAGTACAACACACTGAAAACGTTTTGTTCGGATGGATGAACTGTGGCCTATTATATTCCATACATATTCCATACATAAGCCATACAGACTAATGACCACATTGACAAAATCAAAGCCTGTCTTTATTTTTTATTTTTATTTTTTTTTTTTTTTTTTACAGTTGGCTTCTGGTTTTGAGGAAAGCCTAATGGATCTAAACCTTTAAGATCGCTTTTGTCTGAGAAATTAGAACAAATTTTGGACATAATGAGTAAAACAGCAGATGTGTAAAGCTCAATTATGCAGTTGTAGTGACTGAGTACAAAGAGAGTGCACATTGTTTCCTCTGCAGGTAGAGCAAATGTTTTTTAAATGCCTCGCACACCAGAGCGAGAACCATCGCTCTGGTGTGCACCTCAAGGGTGTGCAGTAAGTATTAAGGACTTGAGAACCAGTGACACATATGGTCCACTGCTAAAAAGAAAATCAAACTGCATTGTCAACCAAAAGTAGCTTGTGTTTGTCTATACTATGGTTTCACTATGAATGCCAAATAGGTGAAACAACTCAAGTGCCATTTGGTAATGGATTTTATGAGCAGCAAAACATAACACATTTTCCAGCAGGAATTGAGGTGTCCGCAGAAGTTCTTTAGAGCTCTCTAATGAATAAATGGCCAGGCAAATGGTGCCTGACTTAGAAACATGCTACTACCCAGTTTCAGAGTTAAATGCCCAAAGTGAGATTAATCACTGCTGCTGAGGGGGATGATATTCTTTGTTTCTGTTAATTTATGGTCTCTTTACAACCGAGACCCTGAACCAACATCACGCCTCTCACATACTGTACGCCACTAATCATCAACAGCTCCTTAGGCACCTCTTTAGCAAATGTTCACGGCAACAAGAGTTGAACATAAACAAGATATCAGGGCTAATACAATGTTGCTTCTGTGAAAGTAAAGGTGCTTGAAGCTGTTATTCTGACTTCCTTCTTTCTCTTTATCTACAGTATTGTTTCTTTCACCCATTTTGGACTTATATAACACCAGGTAGGAGCTAGTCAATGTTGAAACAAGAGAGAAAGACGGGGCCAGCATAGTATGACAGAAAAAGAGTTGTGTATATGGAACCAGCTTGGCATGGGGAGAGACAGCTTATAGTCAGGAGGCCCAGCAGAGGATCAAAGTGAACAGTGACTCCTCTTTGCCAGATCTGATCTGGGAACAGGATAGCCAAGCACAGCTCTCCCTGCAGTCTGAACATGACTCATGGTATAGTGAATATTTCATGGCAGGCGTCACAGAGCTGACAGTAGATCTGGCCACAGGGCAGCTCTGATAGACAGAAGAAAGTGTGTTTGGAGGGGTGTTGGGAAGGTATTCATAGGGTATATGAACACACATGTGCACACCATATAAAGTGTAGTGGACACATTCAACTTTCTAACATTGTACACACAATCTCAGACAAGTTAGTTTCTTTCTTGGCTGCATAAGGCAGCTGGGACGTCGAGCAGTGACTTACCCAATATATAAAACTTCCCCTGTAGGCCTATTAAAGAGCTTCTCTAGAAAACATTCCTCCTCTTGAAGGCAGACCATACAGTACATTTTAAACATTGTATAACAAAGATATGCCATATTTATCTGGTTAATAAGGTGCTTGGTTATGTACTATTTCATTGTCACCCACACGTTTTCATTTTTGTTTAACACAGAGATTACATAACTGCACTGCATTAAGCCAAACCATTAAATGTATTGTTGGTCTTCCAATAGTTTTAGAGGGCAGCATTCAGCATCAACTGCTCTGTGACAGACTCTCCGGAGAGGCCAAATCATGTAGTCTTATTATAGAGGAGACAAATCAAGTGTGCCAAAACCCTCCCCTCCAGCCCTACTTTCTCAAGGTTATTTTCAAAGATAGCTCATGTCTTGGTACAGTATGTGGGTTGGGCTTTAAGTAAGCCCTGCCACTAGAGACATGGTGTAACCCTATGCAGTAGAAGTGAGGGGGCTTCAGAGGCCACAGAGACAGGGGTGTAACTAATTTAAACCCCTGGGAGTCCTGGATGGGCCCTGCCTTTTGTCCTAGCAGAATAAAGTCAGGCCACTTTAGTTCTGGGTGCGTTGTGCTTCACACAGAGCAAAGGCACTGTTGACTTGTGTGTTAGCATTATAGCACTAAAAGGTAATGAGATTTAGGCTTTCTGCATCATAAAGTATGACTGCCTTGAGAAACCCTAGAGACAATGGTGCCCGTTTTCTGCCTAGGAGCACAAAACAGACTTACATCATATCAGAATCACCACATTCCATAGTGAAATATGATTATGGACTCCAGAGAGGCATGTTCCTTCTGTCAGTGACATTGTAGACGCCCCACAGTATATCTCTCAACAGCGCCCTTACTAGCTCCACTTCCTCTTGCGGGAAGGAGTACCACTTACAGCTTGGTGAATTCAAAGAGATGAATCTCTGCAAACACCCTTCCCACTCTGATAAGGATGTTCTTATTTACTCAATTCAGGAGCGTGCATCAGCAATATCTCTTAATAAAAACAGTCACATTCTCTGTTTCCAAACGTTTTGCACTGCGGACATGAAAGCAGGCAGACTGCTGCAGCATTGTACAGTACCCCTTTTGGTGGGAAGCCAGGCATTACTAATATTGATTTGTTTTATTTTATAGTTCAGAATAATGAGCTACCTTCAGTCAAGACCTGTCACCATGCATTACTGTCTGACCACATCAAATGAAAGCTAAGCTGCCTTTCAGGCACTTTTAAATGCATCGGCTAAATGACTATATGCAGACAGGCTAGAAAACAGGCACACTGTGCAAACGGCTTGCATTCGTTCATGTCTGCTTCTTCATCTCGTGATAAAGATCTAATGTTTATTCAGGTCTATTCGTTCCATATGTACATGTAAAAGATCTATTTTGAGAGGAAAACAGAGATAAAGGGTAGCACCTGAGGGTAAGATGTATACGGATGTCCTGTTGCAAACATCAAAGAACAACTTTAGCTGTGGGACTGAGCATGACTGCAATTCCTGGAACATCTTTCCTCTGAACACATAGTATTGCACTGCAGTGGCAACAAAATGTTGAATTTTGAATTTATTAACTCTTTAAACAAGTTATCATCTGGTTCCCTCATTCATTTTTTAAACGTAATCTTTCTCTTCAGTGAGTGGACATAATTTTCCTTTCTTTTCTCAAGAAACGACTTCATCAAGGACTTGAATGATGAACTTGAAATAGTTTATGGATTAGCATGTCATCAAAGCAAGCAATGCCAGCTTGCCAAATCTGACTTATTAAGAGCATGACTTGGTGCACAACAGCTTACTTTTCGCAGGTATGTTTATGAGAAGGAACTTCTCCTAAAAAGGTGTGAATACATTAAAACAGATTGTTCCAAAATGTGGAGGCAATAAGCATCTTGAGTGCATCTGTTAAATAAATCTTACATAAAGAACAAAACCAGACTATACAGCATCAAGATTACAGAAGGGCAGTCATTCACATCGGCCAATCTTGCCTAAGGCTGAGATCAGGAAAAATCCAGATGGCAAGTCTTTTTCTCTCTCTTTCTCTCTACTTCTCCCTGTGGCTGCTGTTCAAATCTTATTGTGTCTGTTTTGCTTAATAATAATGCCACATGAACAATTATAATGCTAGTGTGAGCTGAAATTTCTGAGCTGTCAGAAAAGAAACTGGTGCAAAGACAAACATTTAAAAAAAAACAAACTGAAACACATAATGCAACTACCCACTAAATGGCTGCTTCTCATACTTTCACTGTCACTGTATTCTCTCTATGTTTGTATCTGCATGTGCGTGTGCCATGCTCATGTCCAATTTGGACAGATCACCATCACTCTTATGGAGTATGTTGTTCTCATTGCATCACACACATTACTTCCATGATCTTCCATGTATCATTATATGTATATTTCAGTGTCACACACTATGTTAAAACAACATGATACATATGGATCATATTTATTTTTGCTCCAAAACTGACTGAATTGTACAAGAAGTGACAATGAAAGGACACATGCTTGAGATGCAGTGTGTCTAATGGGCAGCTCTATGGTTGATACCGGTGTGTGTAGTAAACTGGTGCTAGGCCTCACAGCAGATGTGCTGGTCTCTTCACGTGTATGCACTAAGCAGGAGTAAGGAATCATCATCCAGGCAGGTAATTGGCTGCTGTTTACACTGCCGTTGGCATACCCCTCCTCCCCTGCTTGACACATCTGCAGTGTTCATTAGTGCTGAAGAGCTCTGTATTACACTGCGTTATCAAATCTGGCCTCTCAGGCTGTTCACTTTGCAAGTTCCAATTTGAGTCATCAGATCAGTGCTCCATGCTCCCATTCATGTTGGGAAAATCAAAAGTTTGAGTGGAAATGCAATTGTAATGTAAATGCATAAAGATTTAAGTTGTGCAAATCAACGCTTCCTGAATGCTAGATTTGTATTGGACCTATTTAGAAATAGGTTCACTGCAGGGCTCATGTTCTTGTGTTTTGTTTTTTTTAAATATGTTAATGTTGGTTGAAATCCACACAGGAACCAGAAGATTGAAGAAGCACAAGAACAAAAATGGAAAATCGGTTTACATAGGGAGACCATGGAAGGACGGGAAAAGGCTGTTTGTAGAGGGAGGCTTACCTCAGGTGCTCAAACGCCAGATGGAGTAACAGCTGAATCAAATCCAGGGAAATAGTCTCGTCATCAGCTCCAGCCTCAAAATCTTTATGAAAACCCTACCAAAGTGAAATAGACAAAGTGAGGGAGAAGGGTAGATGTAAACGCTAACAATAGCTTGTGAAAGGACAAATTAAAATTCAAAGTGGTTTCACGGAAGAGTGATTTGACTCTGAAATCCGAGGCTTAATAGATTAAATCACAGAATTATGTGCATGCCAACCTTTCTATTAATTACTGATTTCAGAACATATTAATTATACAACTGCAGTCTATGCGTGTGCAGTAATTCGAGGAGAAAGGGATGAGTGCTCTTTATTATCTTCATTATAGAAGTTAGAATATTATTCAGCAAATGCATCCTTTAATGATTTACAGTATGTACATCATATCATTAGGGGAATATGTCACACCACATTCCCTCTTGCCTCTTTTGAGAATGCAGATGACACTTCTTTAGCCACAGAGGCGGCAGTAATTTGCTTATGAAGAGAGTGAGAGAGTTTTGTATTAATCATATTACATTTGTACACTAAGCAACTTCACTGTTTGCAGTTGTGTGTATGAGAGTCTGAGTCATCATATTGCTACAGTATTTAGTTCTATTTGTAATAAGATATCATTCGATTTCTTGACATACTTACTGCAGTTTCTGAGCCTCCCGTTCTCAGGCTGCTCACTGATTATTATTACCACAAAGGTGATGCAAAAGGTATGTAATGCAGACAGGTACTAAATATATTATGCCTCATATACAATTACATATGGCTAAAAAGTAGGACACAAGATGGAAATAAAATGATATGAGATGCAAAACAGATTTGTAACTATAAACTTATTACTTAATAAGGCATGATAGTTAATCTTAATACAACTTGATGCATATCTGCATGGTTGAAATTCTTTAACTGATTTTTTGGCTAAACTGGTGCACTGTGTCATATTTTAAATTATTATTACATTGCATGTGGTTACACTCCATATATTATGACGTATTATATACACACACACACACACACACACAATATAGTACATATTATATTACAAACTGACCACTCAAATTTTAAAAAGGTACACTATGCAGTTTTAATTAGAAACAAAACGGTTTCATTGGAAACAAACAAGATTTTGACAAGTACTTTCACAGTACACATTTTAAATCAGTGGACTCAGATGCCCACCAAGGACAGGCAACACTGGCTTCAAAGTGCCTAATTATGTACTGTACAATGGTTACTTGGCCCAGAACATGCTATATCGTCCCTGTCTCTTCCTACCTCTCTCCAATTTAAGCAAAATTATATGCAACAGGCCACTGGGAAATCATTTCACTTGTGGCTGTGGGAACAAAACAATGGACTGTAATAACACATGACCTGCAAGGTATGCACAGACAGAGAGAGAGAGAGAGAGAGAGACAGACAGAGAGAGAGACACTGTCATTTTGAAGGTACCATGTGGAGTTGTAATTATAAAACAGCCATGGTTTTGTTCACATTTAATGTTTCACAAAAATGCATTGCGTGCATCTTGAAGGTCTAACAAACATGTTGAATGCAATTACTACCTTTACTTTTTGAATGCTCTAAACCCTGCACTGTTTACATTGGCTTGCAGTCTTCTTCTCTTTTATTGGCGTATTGCTACTTTTAGAGCACATTACTGCCACCAACTGTTAACATCCTCTGCAGCTGCATCACGTCGTCCCGATATCTTTTGAAAGAATGGTGTTCATCCCTTTAATAGAGTTCAAGAAACTTGTAGCATCTATGCCATGGAGCACATTTTGGCAGCTCATGGTGGCACCTTACTACTAAGACATTTTATGTTGTACTAATTTTTCACCCATCTGTATCTGTATCCACTGTTTCCCATTTGAACGCCTTTAGAAGATGTTTTAGGGTCCAAAAGATATCTTAGCCAATTTGTTGCTTGTTCCGGCGCTACAAGAACAGTTTACCTGCACATTTAAAGTCACATTCCTGCTCAAATGTTGTTCATTAGTGCGACCTGACCAGCAAAACAGCATCTCTTAATGCCAGAATATTACAGATGTCTGCATTCATTAAAATACAGACATTTGTAATACAAATTAGGTATAACTAGTGTAGATTAAAATTTAACCATACATGCTACAGCCATAATGACGTGCATCTGTGTATTTTTACCACATCAGTAGATTTCTGGAGCCACATTTGATGCCATGCTGTAGACCTAACAACGTATACCATACCAAGTGTGTGTGGGATAGTTGGAAAGGAGACATTTAATACTGTCCCTGAAAGTCTGTCCCAGTCTGGCCCCATCACTGCCATGTCAGGGCCTGGACAGCCCCATTCAAGGACCTCTCACTCGTTCTATTGCCTTCCTGATTGCCATGGGAGATTAGCTGACCTCAGGACCTGAGAGGAGCCAGTATTACTCACCTTGACCATGCTCTCTCTGCTCTGCAGGTTTCCAATCAGAACTGGCGCCAAGCTCCCATTCCCCAGCAACCACACTTTGAGGTCATGGTTCTCTGAAATATCTGCTTGTGACAAATAGCTGTTGGAGGGTTGGCCCAGAGAAACAAGATGAGAGGGTCTGTGTAATGCAGAGTGGGAAAAAAGGTACAGTGTGTGAACAGGACAGGCCTACATAGTGGAGAGCCCCCAGGCAGGGGAACAATCCTCCAGGCAGCCCTAGTGCAAAGCACTAGGAGAGGAGACATAATTGTGGAATATCACACTGAGCGGTGCTCACAGAGAGAGTCAAAGTAAAAAGTAAAACACAGGATGCTACTTAAGTTGTGCTTTTTTTCAGTTGCTATAATCAAATATTAATTTTATTTTAGGGGATTTAGGCACTGAAAGTTTTTATTCTAAGCAAACAGTAAACGCTGAATATCTTTTCTACAGTCCAACCTCCGGACTCTTTGATCATGCAGGCATTGCATGCTCACTCTTGAGACTTTCTGATATAGTCCTTTCTGATTACCATCTTAACATATGTCTTACCTTTAGTTCACCTCAAAACTTTCAGAAAACACACTTACGGAAGGAAACAGAGAGAAAGGCAGAGACGGGGAGAAGGAGAATTAGAGATGGTGAGTCCAAAGATATTTTAAACATGAGGGGGTTTGTTGCCTGTGTTTTGCTCCAAGCAATAATTAAATTCTTAATTAGCGAGCCCTCTGGAAGAAATACATGAAGATGGAATTCAATTTAGAGCCTTAAATCATTTGGCCAACTGTAAAGGAGAAGAGAGGGGAAGAGGCAGTGTAGAAGTAGGGAGGCAAACCCAGCGGCAACAATGTTTTAACTAAGTCGGAGGGGATCGGAGGGGGTCCGGAGGAGGGATTCACGGATCAGGTGGGAGACCCTGGGGTGGATGGCCCGGGGCTGGACAGGTGCGGAGCTGATCTCCCGAGGTCCGTGATGGAGACTGACACCATCGGAAGGCCAGACAGAAGACCGGCGGCGAACACTGAGAGTCACAGGAGATCGGCGGCGAACACTGATCCCTTCGGGAGGCTGGAATCCTTCTGGAGGCCGGCGGCGAAGACCGAGAGTCTCTGGAGGCTGATGGCGAGAACTGACCCTTTCTGGAGGCCTGCCCATCCACTCAGGGAACAATGGACTTACAGCGAGGCCGGGGACTGCCAACTCGACGTCAGGACGGGGAGCCGGCGACTGGACACCAGGGCGTGCAGCCGGCGACTGCAGGACATCAAGGCAGGGTGGAGAGGCGGCAGGGCCAGGAGCGGGCGACGAGGCGGCTGGACCTGGAACCGGCGGGACATCAAGGAAGGGTGGTGAGGCGGCAGGATCTGGAGCTGGTGGGACATCAAGGCATGGCGCCGAGGCGGCTGGGCCTCGGGACAGGGAGCCGGCGGCTGGGCCTCGGGACAGGGAGCCGGCGGCTGGGCCTCGGGACAGGGAGCCGGCGGGACATCAAGGCATGGCGCCGAAGCAGCAGGGCCAGGAGCCGGCGCCGAGGCGGCTGGGCCTCGGGACAGGGAGCCGGCGGCTGGGCCTCGGGACAGGGAGCCGGCGGGACATCAAGGCATGGCGCCGAAGCAGCAGGGCCAGGAGCCGGCGCCGAGGCGGCTGGGCCTCGGGACAGGGAGCCGGCGGGACATCAAGGCATGGCGCCGAAGCAGCAGGGCCAGGAGCCGGCGGCGAGGCAGCTGGACATGGAGCCGGCGACGGCGGGACGTCAAGACAGGGCGCCGAGGCGTCTGGGCCTGGAGCCGGCGACTGGGACTCAGGACGTGGAGCCGGCGACGGCTGGACATCAAGGCACGGCGCCGAAGTGGTAGGGCCAGGAGCCGGCGCCGAAGCGGCAGGGCCTTGGGACAGGGAGCCGGCGGCTGGACATGGAGCCGGCGGGACATCAAGGCATGGCGCCGAAGCGGCAGGGTCAGGAGCCGGCGGCGAGGCGGCTGGACATGGAGCCAGCAAGAGATTAGACTGCGATCCAGTAGGGAGTACGGGAGCGGGGAGCAGTTGCCACCAGGCAGGGGTTGCTGTCTGCTGTGTTCCAGTATGGCGTGATGGTGGTGCCTGAGGCTGCAGCGGTCCGGCAAAGGCGGCGAGGACAGGTTGCGGCTGCGATCCAGCAGAGACCGGGAGTGATGGCTGCTGCCATCCACCAGAGACCGGGAGTGATGGCTGCTGCCATCCAGCAGAGACCGGGAGTGATGGCTGCTGCCATCCAGCAGAGACCAGGAGTTCCCGAGTCGAACAGGGCCAGTAGCTGAAGTGATCCGTGTGGGTAGTGGAGAATGACCGGGATCTGTAGGCGAGGTTGTGCCGGCTGTTGAGAGCTGGGTGGTGAGTCGGTAGACCTGCTGGGTTAGCTGTGTGATTTGGGAAACCATGGCTTGTTTGCGGTCTGTCAGAGTCCGGACTAATTGATCATGCTGGCCTAGCAGAATCTCTCGGTTAGCTAGCGCTAAGTGATAGGGTGCTACCTCCAGGTTATTGCCTGCTGGGTCCATGTTTGGTTGGATCATTCTGTCGTAAGGGGTGCTGTATAGTGGTAAGTGGACCCAAAAGCAGATGACAAGGAAGCAGTCTCAGGGTGAAGTAGCCTGGAACGTCCGTGTTTATTGTGGGGTGGTATGCAGGTATGTACAGGCAGACAAAAGGCAGATAAGTTACCGGCTAGCAGAGGTGAAAGCAGGGGAGTGAGTCCAAGGTGGAAAAACAGTACACAAGGGAGCAGGGAAAATCCAAAAATCCAAAATAGGTCCACGGGAGAACGAAGAATCCAACACAACTTACAGAGACAATGCTCGGCAGGAACAACACCATGTGTACAACAATAATCCAACACTGAACAAAGAAAAGACCCAGACTAAATACCCTAGGGGAGGTGAGACAACGAGACGCAGGTGCAAACTATCAAGGGAGGACCAACAATCAAAACTGGAGGGAAAACACAGACAGGAAGTAAAAACACAAGATACACAAGGGAAGGAACCAGGAAGTGATAACACCTAAACTACCACACTCAGTGAACCACTATTGCCCATATTGCCTCCTCTCACACCAGCCCGAAGAGGGAAAGACAGACTGAGGGGATGTCATTACTTGATATCTTGGTTTTATGCCCTCGCCCCATCTATTGTACGAACTGAGGATATGACTGTCATTACATTGCTTAATGGATTGACTACTTGGTGTGCACCAGCCCTGTCCTGGTGTACTTGGGTACGAACTTCACAGATAGAAGACATGGTTAAGCTAGCTTAATCAGAAAACTTTAGGTAAAAAAAGTAGAAGCCTGAAAAAGTGCTGCACTTAAAATTCATTCATCACATCTAGCCTGTCATACACATTTTATAATCCAGATCACCTTTCTCCTTAATCCTCAGAGTTAACCATGCCAGGCTGGACTAGGAAACCATCAAGCTCTACCCACAAGCTGGCCTGATAACTTTAACTCATCAAAGTGGGAAATAGAGAATCCATTTTTTAATATGTCTGCTATGGCCTCTCCCTGTGCCTCTCTGGCCTACCCCAGAACAGCTGTGACATAGCTGTGAGGCTCCGAGGAGGAGTGTGGATTTGCTGCAGCCCTTTGATGTGTCAGCAGTGCGTTGGCGGCACACCTCTGTGCAATATTGAAATGTGATGCAATGACGATAGGTGAGGGTGAAGAACTGCCAGGGGCTAATTGAATATGCTCTGCCCTGCACGGTATTCCTTGGCTCTAGGTCCTCAATTCACCCCTTGAAATTGCAGATGTGTCGTGTGTTTGTGTGTGTATAGTTAGGTGTGTGTGTGTGTGTGTGTGTGTGTGTGTGTGTGTGTGTGTGTGTGTGCTTTTGTGTAGACACGTGTGACTGCACTACAAATAAGTGTATGTTTGCACGTGTGCCAGTCTAAGTATGTGGGAGTGCAACTGCAATGAGCAAAACAATAACTGTTCTTTTGACCTGTATTTCCTCTACAATTAAACTGATACATTTATTTTGAAAAATCCTCACTCCAGGCAGAGTGCCTGACGCCATGAACTGATGGTGAGCTAGAGGGCCAACTCCCAGGTGATCCAGCGACCACGGAGGCAAGATGACAAATTTACTCATGGTCCGACCTTCGCGGGCACTGCAGAGCTCTGCTGATCTGGAAGTAAGCATCCTGGGAGAACAGAGGCCTCATGGCCGGTGGAGTGGAGCTGAGAGTGAGGGGGGATGATTGTGCAGTCAGATCAGCTCTGCGGAGGCGAGGGTTTAGATGCTTTAACATGTACGCAGCACATGTAATCCCCAAGCCCCAGGGTAGAACTGTTTGCCAGTATAAGATTCTCAGCAGCACTGCCTTTCTGATGAGGACTGAGAAATTTGTTTTTATCATACATATATTCGCTTATTTAATTCTTCATATTCTAGGATGCACCGGTCTTCTTCTTACTCTCCACAAAGTCCAACAGACTCAGGGTTCTGATGTTCATCTTTTATCTATATCCTAAAATGCGACTGGAGGCACAGTTTGTCTGCTTGCATCTCAACCTATGAGGGGGTTGCTTTGATTCATCAAACAAAATCAGTAGATTTAATGAGTGTGTGCGTGGATATCCTGCTGTGTGGAGATTTGCATGATAACCCTATCATCTAATCAAATTATTAGACATACTATTCAAAATATCAGGGCTATAAGATTACCCATTTTTCATTTCCTCGACAAAACTGGAAACTCTGATCTCCAGAACAAGAAGATGAGGGCATTGTGCTTATTGAAGTTTAGTGCGTTCTGTGTTCTCCACCTCCTGTTTCTCCTGTCTCTATCCTTCCCTTGGTTCACACCTCCCAGAGGGAGGGTGAGGAAACTACGCATCAGCACTGCCGCATTGTGCAGGAAAAAAGCAGGAGGAAAAAGGCTCTTTGCAAAATATTGCTGGCTTATAAGACATAAGCATGGTTTAAGCAAGAGTTAAGTCATTATTTTGTGCAGAATCTGTGACAAAAAAAGACAAATCTGTTACTTAGCGCCTTTGTTAAACTTGGTGTTAAGAAATTTCAGCATTAGGATGAAGTTATAGCATGGATGCCCATATCACAAATAACAGTCACAACTTTGATGTTGAGTTAAATGCAATTCAATTAATGTTACATTCTATACATAGGCAAAAAAATAAATCACAATAAATTTCAGTTCTTGAAATGAAGCGTGTTAGAAGACCTGTATTAGTGTACTTGTAAAAATCTGTACTTGTACTCCCACTGTTAAGACAAGAATATTCTTTAAATTGAGCCAATCGGCCCTCCAGGCTGCATTTTCTTTTTCATTCATTTTATTCTTGTTGAGTAAAACTAAGTGAGAATTTGAGATGCCTAACAGCAACTAGCGCTGCTTGAAATCCGGGGAATTTAACCTTCGTGAGTATGATTAATCATTGTGTGCAGTTGCTAATTTCCTTTTCAAAGTAGCATTCCTTCTACGCCTGTAATCATATCAATCCTCATTTCATATCCTTGAATAAATTTTTCCTTTTTCTGACTAAGCAGCCACTTCATGACATACTGTGAGCATGTGAGCAACAGTTGATGTAACTCATAATTTATGCAATCAGATACATGCATGAGCTACTAAGATCATCTTGATCTTCTAAGAGGTCTTCAGAGGAAATCAATTTCATGAGAATGTGAAAAAAGTGAACGCTGACTCTAATCTGATCAGATGGAATACACATGGGTTAATGTTGGCTTATTATCATAACTACAGCATCCATAAGTCACCCTGCCATTTTGAAGACACACACACATTGATATGCATAAACAAACGAAGAGTAAAATTAAATCAAACTATTAGATTAAAGGCAAGGCAAAGTGTAGGATTTTACGCATTAGTGAAGAGTCTTAAAGGCACACGTGTGACGTGTGTGCTCATTCAGCTCAAAGGAGATGAGGGGAGCTGTTTTGCCAATGGAAAATTACACTTTATAATGTCTTACAAGTGGCTATCTGAGCAAGAATAAATGAAATTTGAATCCTTCTCAAGCATCTCTGTGTCATGCTGCCACAGCAGCAAAAGCCATGGTTCAGGGCAATAATTGTTTCTCTGCTATTGAGTAAGTGATTCTCATTTCAACAATAACAGAAGCTCTCATTTTATATAATTTATGTGTTTCGTGTGAAGTTCCTGTCAGTCAGAAGACTGCCTTGAGACAAGCTTATTCATTTCATCACCTGTCTACTACATGTCTCTGAGCGTTTGCCTTGTGTGCCGCTAGCTTGACATGCTGCCGAGAGTCCATGATATCTCCCTCTATTAGGAACCGACTTTAAAATGGGGAGCAACTCCATGCCAACACGCAGAGCAGATTGATGGGCGCTGTGCTACTTTTAAATACAATTTTCTGCTGGTTTGAGGGGGTTAATTATATCTAGGTCACTGTTTTTTGATGAGATCTAAGGATGTGTACCAACCAACACAAGCGAAAAAAAAGCTGCATATAAGCAAGAAGACACAAAAAAACAACACAAACACAAAAACATTTGCATGAATGCGTGCATGCGCAGAAAACACACACATGCACACACACACACACACACACGCGCACAAACACAAACACAGCATAGTGAATCCACAAATACTATATTCAGAAGCCTCCAGAGCAACTAAGCCACTGGATGGATGCCTGGAAACTGGGTCATCTCAAGCCTTAAATGCAGTCATTTTTTTAAAATTCCAAATAATTCTTTTAATCTTCAACATCTTGCATTTGCTTTTGCATTTGCATTAGATGCTGGAGAATATGTTGAGCAGTGTACCAAGCAAAGACTGTCCCAGATTACAGTCTAACAGCATCCTACTGTGTGACAGAACATTCTAACCAAGCAAAAATCAGATCAAAGTGTTACCAGTAAAAGGTGCAGCGAGATCACAATGTACAGTACATCCAGTGGAAAATAAAAAGCATCTATTGATAGGCATAAGTCTACTTAATTACTTTTTGCTATCTAAATATGTCTTACCACTCCTAAACACCTCAAACAAATCTTTCCACATGGGTACTTTCTCTTAAAAAGAGGCAAACAGAGCAATCAGAAGTGACATTAGTGGTAAAACCCCTCCTGGAGTGGCCTTCAACAATCTCACCCCCTCCATGGTCAGCTAATTAGGTCATTCTCAGTGGGGGTTGTTAAAATAACCCCTTGATACTGTCATATACTGTAGGCTTAATATTTAATACAATCAGCATTCATTCTGTACTGAACCTGTACATCTAGATGTGAGACATATTCTCCCGCATTCATAAAAAGCATTCAGTTGTACTGAACTCTTCCCCGTGGCATGCTGCCTTTCTGAACAAACTGGATACATGTATGTACTGTATGGCCTCCGCTGTATGACTCACAGTGTCCTCTTTCAAATTCACATTCTGATTAATGAAAGTCACTGCCTTTATGCTCACTTGAATCAGTGAATCAGAAGAGTAATGAGTGCAAAGATCTGTCCTTTAGGGTAGCAAGACACACTATTCTGGACTGTACCTGATCAAAATAGAAGCCATCTATAAAACTTGTGCTGATAGGAAAGGCCTTCACCCATCAAATTGTGTCAGAGGACCATGCCAAAATACATTTATTTTAGTGTTGCTGATGGTGGTAAAGGAAAGCTTGTGCGTTAACTTTGAAACACACAAAAAGTATTGGATAAGGAAAGTAAATAAGTACTGTAGGTACTGTTATTTTATTCTTTTAACCAAGTAATTATCTGATGCTTCAAAAAAGAGGTCTCAGAAACACCACAAAATCTGTGGTGCAGTTGGTCACAAGTCCAAACATAATCAGAACCATTAGGAAATTAGGTAATTACTGTATCACTTTAAGCATAAGATGTTATGGATATACTGAGACAATAGACAGATAGCCAGGAGCTTCCTATGCTTGGAAAACTTAGAATACTAAAATTAGCCAAGAGCCAACCTGAAGTGCCTTATCAATATATAGTACAGGCTGAGTATGCCAAGGAGCACATTTACAAACTTTGTGAAAGTGCTTAACTGGCATGAACACTGGGGAAGGTTAATTGGGAGTGCAGACAAATCATTTTATTGCCTTTAACCACAGTTTGGTCCAAAGAAAACAAACTGTAAGCACAATTCAGCCATTAGAGAGGTACAGTCGTAGACTCATTCTACTCTCACAGGAACATCTTAGCATTTAACTTCAGAGCGACGGTGCCCGTTTCTCAAATGCTGATCGCCAACTTCATCAGTTGGAACATCATTATGCAGATACTGTTCTGAATTCCTATCTGCAATTTTCAGACGCACCCTGGAGTGTTGCATTATTAGGCTGCTGCTCTGATTTATTCTCACTGATGTTGTAGATCAATCTAAATGATGCCTTTCATTTCATGGGTTGTTTGGAATGATGCATGTTAGCGCTCTTTAATTGAGATGTTCAGCCCCTCCCTAGTGTCCCCTCCTGACATTTACTGGGGGTTCCGATGAAAAAGAGAATTTGCATATCAAACACTGGTTAAACCATTCTCCCGGGAAATACTTTTTTCCCACATAGCATAGTTATTTTTTCTGTTGTTTGTTTATCTATTATTTTCCGCATCATGATTATATGATTATTTTATAATGAATGTGTTAGAAATGTTTACAGCGCAAGGGTAAGTGATGTGAGGAGTTAGAAGGATCTCAGGGTTGCTGTTTTGAAGTTCACTAAAATTTGTGATACTCATGTTGGGATGGTCCCTACTTGAGTGCAATGTTAGAGTAAGAATTTTAAAGCTACATCATAATATCGGAGAAGACAGATTACACGCTGAAAGCACACATTTCACAAACCACAAACATCTAATAATGTCAAATAGCAAACTGGGCATCTCAGAACATGCATGAATGTGTACCTGTTAGAACCACACCAACCAAAAAGTCAATCTTTTCTCTTACATTAAGAATGCCCCATCACATGTGGCAACATCCCCCTCTCTTCTCCCATCACCACCACTAGCCTTCATAAATAATTAAAGATTTAATCCGTGATATTTTCAAAGGTCAGAGACACAACAAAGAGAGAGAAATGCCAGTTCTTCCTCTGCAGGAGCACATTCGGTAATCACTCCACACTGGGTGTATGTTCTCACCTGAAAGCTCTATCAAGTGGGCCAACTGATACGATGATATGTGTGGAGGGGGGTGGAGTGGAGCGAGGAAGAAGAGGTGGGGAGGCCACCATAACCAAACAATGTTGAATCTGCCTTTGTCGAAAAGACACCTCATGAATGATTCATCCTTTTGTCTGGAACTGGGCAGGAGTGGTGTCTAGGGGAGCCGCTGTGTCCCTGAGACCTGAGCTACTGTACTCGGTGACAACCCGGAGAGGACAGCCTCACTTGGCCTGGCCACAAGTTCGTAACAAGAGGCCCACGCGCACTTTCATGAATAACTGTCTGCTTCATGTATTTAATGGATGTGGTCCTGATGGATTTCTTCTCCTGATGCATTATCAATGAGACCCGCTCTCTGCATCACAGCCCCAGCCCAGACAGAAAGGGCTCTATCATCTATTTTCCCTCTTCAGTGCTTCTCTCAACTAAGAACTGATGGAAATTTAAAGAGACGCCTCAAGGTGAAGTGAGGCATCATTGAAGTGGTTTAGGATCCTGTATGTTTTGCAAGTTGAAAGGTGCAAATAATGATTAAGAACAATATCTGCTGCTTATCATCGTGTGCATAATGTATATCATCAAGTACAACTGATTGAAGTAGCATCTGACCTTCTGAATCTTATCCTCTTTCTGTTGTTTCCCTTTCTTTAGTTAGACATATATTGTGCTTAAGTTGCAAAGTTGTCGAACTGAGAGACCATAGTTGGACTCATTGAATATGTAGGAGTTCTAAAGTAGAGACTTTTTATTGAAATCATATTCATATGCCGTCCACTCTGTTAGTGCAGCCGGCTCATCTGTGTGTTCTCTCAGCTCAGAGCTGAAGGTTTTATCTTGTCATGCCACCCTGGCAGTAAAATGTAAGACTTCACTGGAGTAAAAGTTTCCCTACACTTCGATGGTGTTGAAGGTAGCCTTAGTCTCTGTCACACACTCACACTTCATGACACACTTGACTAGTATTCCTTTTGTGCTGTCTCCTCCATAAAGGGGGAAGAGTGGGATGCTGTCAGACAGATATAAGAAGCTGATTGTGTTTATCTTGCAAACAGAGAGTACAAGACTTTGAATTGATTTGATGTTGTTTGTGCCTTTGTAGTCAAACATGGCATCAACAAACCGGTGGAGGTTTTGTTTCAGGGGTATGATGTGTTTTTTTACAAGTTAGGTAATTGTCATCTGCATTACTGCCCGCCTGCCAAACCAGCACCTCTCCTCCACACATTTTCTCACTATTTCATGTACAGCCTCAGTTCACTCTCAAACCCAATTATCTTTCCCATCGTCTTTTAATATTATCATTTCTTTCTGCAAACTTGCTTCTTGCTATTGTCTTCTTCTGTACTTATTTCGAGGTGTTTGTTTTGTTTTTGCCTAGACTATATGGTGGTAGTATACAAGTCTCTCTCTTTCTCCACTTAGTCCTCACCCACGCTTTTTCACTCTGCCTGAGCTTGTTATTTGTCTATCTAGTGTTCTTGAGTGATATCTGATGGTATTAATTAATATAATGTGGGTCACAGTGCCTGTAAGAGCTGAACAGATAAAGAGATAAAAGGTGAGATCAAAATGTGTGTGTGAGAGAGGCAAAGTGTGCGTGTGTGTCTGTGTGCATAATTGCATGCCTCCCTCATCTGATACTCACCTGCTTTGTGTGGGTCTGAGGGGTGTTTACTTGTCAGAGTTTGTGTCTGGTGTCCTTTGTTTGTAGCACCCACTGTTTTTAACCTCCATTCTGCCTTTGAGTTAGTATGTTTCTGTCAGGCAGCAAACCCAGCTTGGCAGGCCCAAAACAGCCAGCCTTTCCATTAAACATTCATGAACCGCAGTGCAGTGGCACCAATGCAGAAGGTCACTCACGAATGATCGGTTTAGTCAGGTATAGCTCTGCGCATCAACACGCCTGCCTATAATAAATAAATACGTTCCCCACAGACCTGCACCTGGTAGCCATTCCTTTCATCATAGAAAAAGAAAATCACATTGTTGCATGCTGTTGCTCCTGAATATGGTATTGAAGCAAATTATATGACACAGCCGAAATAAGCTACTCACTCCGATCCAACACCTGTGTCTTTGAATGATGAGGTCACTGATTGTACCATTAAAGGGGCAATTCAACCAAAACATATTTTTTCTATTACGTCGAATGTGATCTATCTATCTATCTATGATTTTCTGAGGTTTGGAGATATTGACCGTTGCTCACAGTTTGAAGGGACTCAGTGGCAACCAAAGGTCCAAGAACATACTTGTCTTTCCAAATGAAATAAGTCACAGTTTCTTCCTTCTACTCAGGGCTAAACAGCTGGCAGACGTGATTTGCTAAAAAGTAGCAATTAAAATATCACAAAAGGTCTGTGGAGTACCATGAGGAACCATGACATTGCATTTGAAAAGAGACATGCATGTTGACTTTTACTAATTTAATTCTTTGGTGTTTTGAGTGCCAAAAAAAAGGCATTTTACAGTATATAACAAAACTGAGTACACCCCTGTGCAATATCACTAAAATGTTAACAAAATCAAATTCTGTCCAATTAACACAACAAATATTTGTTTTTAGCCAAAGCCTAAGAAGAATGGAGCTAATTAATTTCAAAAACAGAAATGTTTAAAACTATCTTTCATTATTAAACTATAATGAAAGGATGAAAGGTCCATATTTAAGAACCAACTGCAACACGAGTCAGTACACCCTTCATTAGTGAGATTTCATTCTTTCCATTCTTTTGATGACAGATTCGATCCTCCTGGGCGTGTTCTATCGGATTCAAGGGGGGATAGCAGGGGATATACTTGGCCAGGTCATAGTTTTCACTTTCTTCCTCTTTAAAAACTCTTGTGTGATTTTTGCAGTGTGTTTGGGATCATTGTAATGCTGGAAAATCCCTCACCTGCGAAGCTTCTTGAAACTGGGAGTCTTCTTATCATTCAGTGTTTGGGTACACAAACCTGCATTCATGGTGCCATCTATAAATGTCATCTCACCTACACCTTTTGCACTCACACAGCCCCATATCAGCACACTTACACCTCCATGTTTCACGGTCGGCACTATGCAGTCACTGTGGTAGTCCTGGCCAGGTCCGTGCCAAACATGCTAGACCCCATCTGATCCAAACAAATTTATTTTGGTTTCATCTGACCAAAGAATGTGCTGGCAATATTAATCAGGCTTCTTTTCACGTTCTTTGGCGAAATTGAATCTTGCAGTTTTGTGCCGATTTGTGAGGATTTGTGTGGCGTCATTCTTTGAGGACGGCCACTGCACCTTCTGTTACTGCTAGTATGGCTCTTCATATACCTCCTAACCACTGCTGCAACTGTATTTCGGCTTATGATCAGTAGCCTATTGATGCTCTTGTACCCTCTCCCATCTTGATGAAGTCTCACAATCTGGTTTCTTAATTGTTCAGGCAATTACTTACCATGTGGAGCCATGCTGTATGAGATGACACAACCCATAAGGCCAAAATTCAGAAATCAGTGTTTTTTACAATTTCTTTTATAACCTTGTTCATGCAATTTGCCTTACTGGAAATCACAGGTGTAATCACTTTTGTTGCAGAGTTTGTACTGTGGGGCCCGTATTTTCAATATAGTCTATCAAACCTGTTTGCTTTTAATTGTACATAAGATTAATTACACTACACTTAAAACAACTTAAAAAATAATACAATTATTGTAAGATGATACAATTTTGAATCATTTAACATTTTAGTGATATTGCATAGGGGTGTATTCAGTTTTGTACATTGGGATGAAGTACTTTTGATATTACCAGACTCCTCCTAGACACATTGCCAAAGTGCATAATTATGTTCAGCGAATGATGGTGAGTGATGGCTACAGGCATTTAATGAACTGAAAGAGATGACTTTTACAGTGTATGACAAGGAAACAAGGAAAGGTCTGTGTTTGCACTTCTCCCAACCATAGCTCTTTGTTGGTTGCTCCTTTGTTCACACACCTGCAAGACTCAGTGAGTTAAGTAATTATGTAAGCACAAAAATATGGACGTGCACCAGATGCAAATGGTATTGCGCCAGCATCAGCCCTTTGGCTTTGCATCTGCTTGTGTTTAAGGACAGTTCTCTTAAGTACACTGCAGTGGTGCTGTAAAGACAGACAGTTTAAATGGTTATTCACTTTGCATAGTGTCATTGCAGCATTAACCTTATCATTTTATCTTCAGCAATTGCGGGTTGTTTAAAGCACACAGACGTAACTGAGGCCATTAGAGAGTAATCGCAGGGGATCTGATTCAATGGACTGGGAAGGGCTGCTTGAAGGGCCAGCAAAACAAATCACATAACACCTCAATTAACACCAGGGAGGCCTCTGGAGTCCAGTTTCATTCTCAGCAATAAAATCCTCTGAATGTCTCTCTCACTAACACACTGTCTGCATGCAAATAATCTAAATACTGTACATCTGCTGAAATGAGAGCAACAGCAAACTAGAGAGAGAGAGACATATTTACTGTAGATGTATGATCGCAGCTTCAGCAGAGCTAGTTACAGTACAGAACTGAGCCGTCTCTTTCTGACCCCACTCGTCTCACTTGGTTAATGATGAAATGCTGCATCTGGCTCAGAGGGCAGCGAGCTGATAAGTCCACCATGTGGAGCGGTCGATGTCCCCATCACGAGACAAGGACAGTCCCAGAGAGTGCCCACTGTACAGCTCAGGGCCAATTACCCACCTGCTGAATGACTGCAGCTCAGGGGTGTCACTTCATGCTAATACCAGTCCCGTAATTGCTGTTGTTTTCCCAGTTAGAGGGTTATGGATATGAGATCTTAGCAGGTTTTAAAAGCCACTCAAATTACACCACATAACTGGCCGGCTTTGTTCGGATCGTTAGATTCAAGAGCAAGAATTACTGAGAAGGGACACTGCCAACTACTAGTATTAAACAGCCATTAACAGAGACTGGGAATTTTTGGTAGCATATTAATCAAATTATATGGTAAATTAAGCTTAATCATACCTGTTGGAACTTGAAACAGCTATTGTGTAAAATGTTTTATTTGTGTAAAAAAAAAAATTCACTGAATAAAATTAAATCATCTTGTCATCAAACTTAGCCTTTTGATGTGACTACAATTATCAACTGAAACAGCTACAATTTTATTCCACTGTTCTTGTCAGGGAAGACAATAAAAAAAGAGGTCAAGAAAGTGGTAAACACATACAACAGTAGGAAGAGTACTTACTATTTCATTACCTGCTTCGTTATCGCTGTCACTATCTGTTTTTCACACTGGTTAAGCAGCATGCTGGAATAACGCGTCTCCCGTTAATTTCACAGTCAGTTCCAGATGCTGCATCCCGCTCTCCTTCTATTTGCCATTATTTCCCTCAGGACATCACATGAAGGGTTCTGAAAGAAGGGATCAAATCAAGGTCAGAGAAAAATTATAGATGCTGAGATACTCTATGATGACCATTATGACAATCTATGACATTGCTATTATTACGGGAGTGATTCACTGTTGGATAGGTTGTGCAAAAGAGAAACAAAATATCAGGCTTGGTCTCACAGAGTTGCTCTCTGAAATTACCTTGCAAATTAAATGTACAGATGTTCAATAATTAAGGCAGAAGGCTTTGTGTTCAGCGGCACAGTGTGGTACCAATCTTATTGGTACAAGAGCTACATCCAAAAAAGATGTTTTGAGTGGAAATGCATCCTTCATTCGCCTGCCCCTGACTCCAGTGACTAATCACTCAGCTCTATGCTTCAGCTGGCTTTTGCCTCCAAACATATTAGTGAAGATGATGATGAGTGACAGGGACTTTTACATCTCGCCCCAATTAGCGAGCCACCCTTGTTCCCCCTCAACATTTACTATAGGAGGAGGGTTGACACATGCCCATCAGTCACTCACCTCTCCTTTTCCGCCTGCACGCACCCCCCCCCCCCCACCCCGCCTCCAGACACACAGGCCTGTTGCCACCAGTGTCACAGCCAGCTGCCATCATTCTCAATGTCCCTTTTCCCTTTTCAACTGCAGACTGAGACTCAGCACAGCAAAATCAAGAGAGTGTAAAACTAACCACATGCCAGAGTCCAATCAGCCAATCACCCATAGTGATGGTAACATGAGCAGACACACTGCAGGATTTCAGTTTCTCAGGTCTGAGCACAAAACACTCACTAAAATTGTGAGGTTTGGCATTTCAGCTTTTAGCACCAAATCAGGAGCAAGATTTTGAAAAATATCACCTAATGGTGTGGGTTTGTTCTACTGCAGCTGTGACATGAACTACTGTAAAACATTAATTTGTGATGTGATCAGAGGGAGTTGAATGTTTGGGTATTTTCTTGGTGTAGTTGAAATTCAACATTTTTAACCAATTCAAAGTGGTAGACTTACTCCATTCATTAATAGCAGCAAGCCCAATCTCTACTGTGTTTTATTGATATCTCTTTCATAGGGTGAAAGTGGACCATTAACTTCCTTCTTTGCTCTGGGAGTTGTTCTTCTCCTGGACTCTTCCAGAGAGAGAGTACAGAGAGTACTGTAGACACTGGAAAGTCCACAGATGAGCAGAAGCCTCAAAGAACACAGAGGCCTTTAATTTCATGCCTGTGTTAAAAGGCAAAATACAGGTCTATTAGACTATCTGCTGCTTCTAACGGAAATGAGAGGAGCTGGTGTGATTGGCCTTTATTGAGGCCCGCCAGAACGTCACCTGCTGCTACTGTCTTCATCCTACTGATAATACTTTCATCCTGCTCCAGTCTCCTCTCCACATTTCAGAAACTGCAATAATGATTTGATTGCAAGCTTACACCCCCAGTTTGCACTAGCCCTTGCATTTGCACCCAGTTTTAGAAAAATAAGAGGCATGAGTGTCAAGCTCTCACCATGTGTTGCCTCACACAAGCCAGGACAAAACCTGCAGTGCAGTGACAAGGAGCCGAAGCTCTGCATGGCTTGTAAGGCTTATTAACATTCCTCTCCAGCTGAAGCTGGAAGAATAACAACTATTGAATGTGACTTTTAAATACAGTGACTGTGATATTCCCATTTGAGGACTGGCAGCGTGTTGTAAATGAGTGGAACAGCAGTGCGTCGTAATGTGGATTGATACTTTAATAATAACTGTGCTAACTAAGCAGGCTTTATAAAATAAAAGCCCCTTCAGCTATCTGTCACTCTTTTTATTTCTCTTTCACTTTTCATACTAATGCAAATTTGATTGCATGGCAGACCAGCTCAAAGCACAACTGGTCCCACTTTTCTTGTGGACTGACACGCTGATATGCATGGTTGTAAATGAGTGTACATAATGAGTTTTACTATATATGCTTTATCATTGTTTCATATTTTTTGCATATTGTGCACAGTGTCACTTTATTTTCATGTTTTAATCAATTTTTTTGAACACACAATAGTGGTGTGGTGCCAAATAAATAGCCATCCAAATCGTTCTACTGAGAAGGACTGATTATTTCAGTTATTAAGTTTCAAAAGCCATGCATTGATTTACATTGAGTGTTTAATTTACTTTTGGACATCAACATTAAAACAAATCAATATTTCAAACTAAAGGCACTGAGACACCTTTCATCATCAGCCCCTCTCAGCCTGCAACAAAGCTCAATGAAATGTTTTACATCTCAGTCTAATTCATGTCCTTTAAAATGACCTTTTCAACATAAAGGAAGAACAAAGCCCCAGACAACAATAAACTGAAACATATGCCACTAAAATTCAGCGGCGCTCTCAGTCAAATGGCCTTCTACATCAAAACCAGATTGAGCACTTGTTATATTAAATAACTGGAAACAAATGGAAAGTGAAACATCCACATACTCATCGATCATTGATGCTCTAAGCCCTCTATTCTCCTATGTTCCGTTTCCAAGATTGTCTTTATTCTATCTGAAACTACATGTTTTGTTGCTGTACTAACAATGTCTTCCTTGCAAAAGAATCATTGATCAAACTAAAATATGTACAGTACCCGCACACACAAAACACACGCACAAATACAATGCTGAACATCAGTGTTCTAACGAACACCTCCCTCCACATATCCTCATTTATTCCTTTTCTTGACAGCCCAGCTCCTATAAACTCCTTTCCTTTTACAGCAGGAAAATGGCAGTCTGCACCACCTCATCAGCCGTGTGTCCGCAAGACAACATTTTCTCCACCCTATCCTGAACACGGCAAACTCCCATCTATTCTCCCGGACACATTTGCCCAGTGTGACAATGACTTCAGAATGGCCCAGTGTGGGAGGAGACACCATCCGTTAAAATCAGCCCATGTAGGTCCATACATCAACCACCCTGGAGAGGAGCTCACTTGCAGGAGGCCCTGCCTTTTCCTGGCTGTCCAGCCACCTATCTGGATGGCTGACTGACGACATCAAGGAGATTTAGTGCGGCGTCTCAGTGGGCCTGGTCGGGGACAATCCCAGTAGATAGGAAACAGTAATTACAGCTGGGGGGAGGCTCACTGGGAGTCTGGAGCTTTGCAGAGATTCGATGCCATGAGGCCAATAGATTCCTGGGTACCTGGAACAAATGGTTGCTTCAGTTGTCAGAGCAGAAAAAAGAACTACAGATATGGGTAAATTTGACTTCAGAGGAGGCGATTTACTAGTTTAGCTGTCTGCTTAGTGACATAATTCTACCCAGATAGGAATATTAAGACTTTGAGTTCACATTCTGACTTATGTATGAACTATTCAACATTAATAACACTTCAGCAAAGCCCACTTCACTTCAGCTGACTATGCTAATGAACTCAGCTACCTATATTATTCCTGCAGCATATAAATATTTCAAATTCTCTCATGGTATTAACAATCTGCTTTTAGGATCAGCATAGTAAAGTAATGTTTGAAGACAGAGGAGGAGATGACACAGTGGAGAAACAATGGGCGTACAGGAAGATGTTTCCTCTAGCCCTTCAGTGACTCATTCACAATCTCAGGACTTAATTAGGGTCAACACAGACAATAAAGTGGCAACCTGACCTACAGAGAGACAGAGATTTACAGCAGGGTCCACACAGCCTCTGGTGATGTCTGCAGCATCATCCATTTCTAAATCTTCTTGCTTCATCTTCATTTTCCACCATCTCCCCGTTTCACCCGACAACTCTGTCATTCTCCTTCTCTGTCATTCTGCTGCTCCCTCTTACTTTAACCTTCCAAGCCACAATCTCACTTTCTCCCACTCTCTCTATAAATATCTGTCTCTGAGTCTGTCTTTTCTCCCCTCTTCCGCTTGCATCTGAAGAGAACAGGGGAATTTTCCATCCCCTGTAGATGTGAACACCCACTCAAGGTTAGGAGTACTGCAGCTGCAGGATCTAACAGACCAGGGTTTCTACTGTCATACAGGACTAATCGAAGACATTTGTACTGTCCACAGCATTAATAGCCCATGCCGTCAAACAAAAGTCACTTATCTAAAGCTAAATTGAACTTTACAATCTATAAGGTTCTAATACAAAATTATGTTTCAGGCTGTCCCCTATTTCCCCAAAATAATACAGCGAAACACAATTTAAGATTTATATCCTATTTAGCTGAGACATTCTGTATTCTTATCCCCAGCAAAGCAAAAAACAACCATGCAGCCATTCTATACATCAACCTTTTATGATTTTCTCATTTCTCTTGCTGGTCCAAATGGATTGAGCGCTTTGCAGAACTACACATAGCCACGCTTTCAACTCTCCCTCCTGGAAGCTGACACAAACAAACACACAACCGTAACACAACCCATAATATCACGCTCCTGCCATTTCAACATCCAAATGTAAGGAATTTGAGCTTATTCTGCTTATAAGTCTCACATGTAAATGTAAGATAGCACAGTAGATACAACATGCAAAATTCCTCTTTTTAATGTTTTTTCTTAATGCTGTCTGATGTGGGTATTAAAATTAGGTCAGCCAGGCCTGACGAAGAAATTACATGATTTAATGGCACCCCCGGGGGAAGTTTAAATATAGCTCTGCATTACAACTGGCCTCCAACAGTACAGCATGACATGAGATCATCCATAAACACTTAAATCCTGGATGGTTCCCAGTCTAAGCACGAGTATTACAGTGAGCAAATATTACATGTCACTGAAGACCTGTCCATCTGCTTATTCAAATGTATTTGCTTATAATCAAATATTTCATTATAGGGAAAACATAGGTTTAAACATAGGGGTGTAGGAAGTGGGGACGGGGCTGTGTGTGTGATTGTAGACTGAAGTGCTGTCCCTTGTACTGCCACTAGGTGGAGGGACAACACATATCTCTTGTAGGCTACTCATCAAATATGTTTATTCCTGTGATCATTCTTCACTATAAGAATATAGCTACAAGGTGATGTGTGTTTTTAAATTAACAAACAGAAATAAATTCATAAAGTACATAAATTCATAGGACAAATAAATAATTAGTCAAGCTAGCAAAATTGTGAACATAAGTCTATTAAAAAACATGCAAGCAGATAAAATATGGGTTAGTAGTCTTTATGTATTTAAGGAAAGCCCATTTTACATGGCATTCACATGAAAGCAATGTAGATGGAGATGTCCCACTGGGCGCTGTGGGCAGCTTATTCCCTACATATACCGTTTCACCATTCATTTATATTCAAGGTAGGAAATCTCTTTCATGGAGGCTTCAAAATAATTTTCCCCATCACATCTTAAAAAGGAAAACTGCATCTAATAAATCTTAAATGCAGAGAAGAGAAGCCATGGTGAGAAATACAAGGGTCAATCCTGAAGAAATGAAGTCCAATCTTCAGTCGCACGGCAACACTTGAAAGATGCTTGCTGAAGTGTAAAATGGAGATTTTCCCTGCGGCGATGAGGATAATTTTGTGATCCTCCTTAAAGACTGATCAACTTTAGTTAAACTCACGATGACGGTATGTTCAACTGCACGATAAAGTCCAACTAAAAGGTCAGTGCTAGAAACTTTTTTATACTTAATTATGAAATTGCAAATCATAATGGTCTAAATGTGCAAACTGAATAGAAGAATTAACAAAAAAGTCAAAGTAAAAGTGAAGTCAAAATGAACAGTGCTATCCAGATTGATATAGCTAATGAAGCCTGACAGATGTAGGTTACATCTGGTCCCACTGGTAGAAAGCAATCCTGTAGTGAAGGCAGAGAGGCACCAGCCGCTGTGACAGCTCCATTCAAGACTCGAAGCTGTGCTAAGAGGAGGTGAGAGCTGCGGATACCTTTAATTTACTAAGACTGCGGTACGCTGCCCTCCATTCAATCATTCTTTTTGTAACAGTTAGATGCAGGCTGACTAATCTGGATTCATGATATGTCCTTTTCTCTCTGCTTCACTCAAACCGCAATACCCATGATCTCCCAGCACTCTGCTGTCAGCCTTCCTAGTTTACCATCATGCAAGTGTCAGCCTGCGTCTCCCCCTCCCTCCCTGATAAGGGTCTTGAGTTATTAGACAACACCAACCCTCATCAGTTAGTGTGAAGTGAGGGCAGCTCTGAAGTGATGGCACATGACACGTGTCATCCCACAGGGCCTGAGCGCTTTCAGCCAAAACATCACACAATGCATTCAAAGAAGGCTTGATCCTACCAGCTTTGCAATTCAAATGAAGACTTAAGAAATCTAGACACAGGAAATGATGTCTGTCAAATGGTGAATGGTTGTGAAGGATACAGTGTTGCACCTATAGGGATGAATGATTTGTGTTAAAATGACATGGAGATGGAAGATATCAGACAGCCTGTAAAATATCCCATATTGCAGTTCTTCAATCAAATGTGCTCCCCGTCCAAACACACGCCTGCAGACTAACCCAACAGTAAGTAAGGAGAGGGTGTATAGCAGATACTGTTCAAACATGCACCTGCATTCCAAACTCCAAGTTCTCCTTAACATTATCATTTGGACTGTCTGCTTCTCCTGTATTCTGCTTGTGCACGCCCACCAAGAGACAAGCTCTCCAAGAGAGCAACAGGTCACTGTTAACGTGAAAAGAAAAACCCTCATTACACTTACTGTCACGATACAGTGCATATTCTGATTTACTGTGCACCCACAAACTAAGTCCACCACAAGAGTAGGCGTTGACTTTTTACTAACAAACAATCTCTCTCTGTTTGCACAGAAGGAAAAACGTCAACAATGCAAGCAGACCCCAAATTGTCAACAGCCTGCATACATAACTAAGCTTGCAAGGCTATATTGATATGACCTATGTCAATAACAGTGTGTCTGATTTATGACTTCAATAAATCATCAACTCGAAAGCACACTTTCCTGCCATTAAACTGAAAAGTCTCTGTGCTCTGCAAAAACAATGCCACAGTAGCTGTGAGGGGTGTAAAGGTGTAAAGTGGACTGTTACACATTACTGCTTAAAGCTGTAATCTCAAATGGAATCCATTTGGCTGCATCTAGTCAATAAACACTTCTAATTACTTACTGTACCTTTAGGTCCAGCACAGTGAGCATGTGTTCAAGTCCCCACGTTAGTAAGCATCTGCCTTCCTGAGAAGTCTTTAAACCAGATTGAGCCTTGCCACCCTCTCAGCTGAACCTGACCTCTGACCTGTGACTGCATGAAGACAAGTAGCACATTATATTACTGTATATTATTATATAGCTACATTTTCAGCAATTTTATGTCTAATTAGGTGTATATAGCCTTGAATTCATTTCTGTCTCAACTATGTAATCTGAATCTAAGTGCATATGTTTAAACAATCTGTAATGTGACTGTGTAAATTATTATTACTTTGTAATCTGATTACTGTGAGTATCAAACCATGCACACTGCTGCTGATGCATTTCAGTGTGTAGTGCTACTGTATCACCAGAGACTGATAATACTCAAAGAGGCTACAATAAAGGGCATCTGAAAACAAACAACAATATGAACTTTTACTTAAGTAAAAGTACAAATACCTCAATATTAACATACTCAATTTCAAGTTAAAGTCAAACTCTTGGAATAGAAAAAGTACAAAAGTATTATTAGCTAAATGTACTTTCAGTATTATTTGTAAGTCTACTTGTTATGCAGGAAAATGGCCCCTTTGAGTTCTATATTATTATATATTATTTTATTGGATTGTTGATACTGATGCATTAAATTGTAAGTAGCATTTTAGTGTTGTAGCTGGCCGAGTTGCAGGAGATCATTTTAACTATATTATAACTGTTCAGCAATTGTACATCAATGCATCATATTTTAAAAGCTAATAATGTTGTAAAACAATCTCAATCTGCGTAGTAACAAGTAAGTAAAGCTGTCAAATAAAGATAGTGTAGTAAAGAGAACAATTTGCTCTAAAATGTAGGGTAGTAGAAGTATAAAGTAGCATTACAGTAAATGGAATTACTCAAGTACTCCAAACTCCAAACTTAAGTATAGAATTTGTGTAAATGTTCTCCATGTTTTCCAATAATGGAACGGTGAGAATACCAAACTGGAAAAGAAACTGTATTTTAAGAAAAACAATATTTTAAGACTCAAACTCGATAGTATGACATGTGGAGCTTTTTCACAATGCTCGGAAGTTTCACTTTTGGATAAAGGAGAAGAGAGAGTTGGCACATTCACACGATATCGAAACAGTGCGATAACTGAAGTGTGACTTTATTGAAGAAGCCTTTAACACATGCGATGTTGAAACATAACAACAATTCATGAGGCTGAACCGTAGCAACAGAAGGAGGAAGTCACCTGTGTAAGTTCAGTAAAGCACACCGGTTATATTACCTGACAGTCAGAGGAGACAGTCGCTGCTGGGCTCATAGGAATATGGCAAGAACTGCGGCTAACGGCAAGTTAAAACCACATTTGAAGCAGAATGGACTTAAATGCGAAGACATCAAGAAAAATGGCTATCACAACAAGAGAGAGGTATTATCAGTCAGCGGCTGGATTTATTTACAAAAATATATTTGTGCGCCCAATTATTTCGTGCACCTGCTTTAAGGTTCCTGGAGTTAGGTATTATACCACTTCAGTGGAGATTGTCTTGAATTTGTTTAAATGTTGTTTTCATTGGGAATCTCCTGAAACAACCTGTGACGTAGGCAAACTTTGTAACCCATAGAGACTGTTCACCTACTGCATAGAAACGGCCAGAATATCACAACACTACATATCAGCTACACTGTCTTAGGCAATACGCACTTAAAGATAATTATCCCATTGTATTTTTTTTTATTTCCTATAGCAGCTCTTACGGTGCCAACAGTTGTGCCTACTATGCTTCTTTTTTTTTTTTTTTTTTTTTTACAAGGGATTGGTTAGTCCCACTAAAAAAGAACCTTGTAAACAACAATAAATGAACTAACGACCTCGCCCTGAAATTCTTCCTTTTCCTTCCGGCTGGGTAGGCGAGGAAGGGGCAGTCACTGTGTCCGCACCATTACAACGCCGGCGTACGCCTGCAGTGCGCCGAGTAGGCGGAGTCTGTACACCATTTAAAAGCCGCCTGTCGAAATAAGACCCCCCCCCCCCCCAAAAAAACTTAGGAAAGCAAAGTCTGATCCAATTTGCTATTCGCGCGTGTCTTGACCTCTACTTTAAGTCCTTTAAGTCCTGAAAAGTTTGTAATCGTTAGCCTTTGGCGTCTTATTTCGGCAGGGGCTTGCCTAAATATGTTCTGTAGGTTGTGGAATAATTTACACTTAAGACATGATTAGTAAGATGCTATATCATCATCAGGGCAGCATGTTGAATGTACAGTAAATACGTTCATGGCAGGTGCAGTCCTTTTTCGGCACAACTGTTCCCGCCGTCAGGTGTTAAGCTAAACATCAGAAATGGAGCGGACGACTACCGTTATGTGCTGTTAGATTTTTGTCTGAACATTGCAGTCTATGAATAATTTTGAATGGTGAGTTACAGATGAGTTGGATGTAGGTGGTTTGTCTTTGCAAATTAAGTTACTTGGTTTGTTGAGGCTACAATTCTGTTTTTTTCCGAGTCTGACAAGCTAAATTTAACAAATCATTTTCTCTGTATTTGCATCCCAATCATTGACCGTATTAGGTGTCCTCCATCTTGACCCCAGTCCACATGTCACTTAATGGGGATGATAGGATTTTTTATTTTTTTTTAAATATGTGATTGATTGATTATGGGGCTAACTGTTAGCATCATATCATCAGTGTTTGTCAAACCCCTAGCAGTTATGTTCAACAACACTTACCGCTGCTTATAGAGATTTCCACAATCCTCAAAGACTTGTTTGTACAAATGGTTAAAGGAATATTCCATCCGCTGCACAAAATCCGAATTTTTAAATATCCAAGCTGTGACTGTTAAAGCAAACAAAAATGGCAGCTGGAAATGACATATCCCCTTAGAGGTGTCAAACTATGCATTACCAAAATTGCAACACAAGTTCCTTAATCAAGGCCTATATTGATGTTATTTATATTTTAAGTAATAAGCGTTCCGATTTTTCTTTAGTGTAGTTCAAAACAAAATCACTTCCGGCTGCTATCTTTGGTTGAAGAAAAAATAGTCCTTACTTGAAAAATTGATTCAAATAACAGCTGTAGGAATATTTCTTTGCTCAAGATGGACAGAAATTACTTACTTAGAAATACTTTCATAACTAAAGTAAGTTATTAAATCAGGTGACAATTTATCTTTCCGAAAAACATCCTGTGACTCCTATTGGCTCTCCATCACAGAGGTATCAGTTGGTTTGTACACACAAAATTACCTAAAAGGTAAATTATTTTCCAATTATTCGAATGTTAACAATGCAAAACAACAATATTTTTGCAGCTTTTATTTGGTCTTCCAGTTTTTCTTGCTTCATTGTTGTTAGTGACTTCTGCAAGTGCACCTGTAGGCCACTGTCTGACTCCTTTTTATTTAGGTTAACTGGTGTGTTAACTACAGCCCTTCGTTTGATATTGAGCCACTTTTATTCAAACGGTATTGTTCTCTCTTGTCTTGTCTGCAATGAAAGACAGCTTATGTGGGCCTCTTGTTGTATAGGAAAATGGCCCAGGGACTGGTGTCGCCTCCAGGCAGCACAGGCAGGAGTCCTTTGAACAAGCGCCCATCTACGTGGCTGTCATGACATACCTGGGCTTTGGCATTGTCACCTTGTTTGGCTACCTCAGAGATTTCCTCAGAGCTGTGGGCTTAGAGAAGTGCCACCTCGCCCAGGAAAGAGAGGAACAGAAGGTCGGTAAAACATGCAATCAGCACAAACATAGGCATATTTTAGGCATACCCACATACTGTAGACACACGCATGCACCCAGACAGTTGGAATAGTAGAGGAGTATTCATGCCTTGGGTGTCAACACATTTTGTTTCCCCCTAATTATTTCAATTTTTGCTCTTAAGCTCTCTTTCTGCCTTTTTCCTTCATATTCCCCTGCACTATAATGTTTCCATGGGTGAGACGGGACACCACAGAGGATATCTGCTGAAGACCTAATTAAATCTCAGAGGATTCAAGTTCTTTCTTTGTTATTGTGCCTTAGATACTAGTTAAGGTCTGAGCACTGCCACATAAGAGCTATTGTATCACCATAGATTTGATTTCTTGAATCCAAAAATCACAGTTAAGATAAGTTGGTGGTAGTTAATGATTTGTTTTGTGTGGTTCATATTAAAAACGTTATAACCATATAAAAACAAATGCTGTGACCATGTTTTGTCGTTATCCTGATAAGGCAGTGTGTCAGTAGGCAATAAAGCAGTCTCTACTGTAGGAGGAAAAACCAGACAGTTTTCCCTCTGTGTATGACACCGGCCATTTACCGTATGAAGTAAAGGCAAGAAGAGCTCTACTGTATGTGGGCTCTGTCGTGATGGTGGCTTCATTGGATCAGACATACACAGACATACAGAGGGGCTCCAATAATCTTGGAAAATCACGTTGTCACTGGATCACTGCAAAGACTGTCTTGTTTTATTATGAAAACATACAGTACATGTAAGTCTACAGTACTGCAGATCTAACTCTCCTACCATTGTAACAACTGAAAAGGTGGTTTGAATGATTATAAGATAATTACAAAAGTCACTTGCCTTGATGAAGTACAGGGGTGGACACAATATAATGCACACCCGTATGGTTTTAGAGGGTTAGAACATCAAACACAAATCATGTACTATATGATAGAGCCCCTACTTACCTGGAAACGTCTTTGAGAAATGCATCTGGTCACAAAATTAAAGCAAATAATGTATGTCTACTTTTAATCTCAATTTAAACAGGGAAAGGATTTGTTTTTCTTGTTAATGCTGAAGCCTCTGAGTGAAAAAAAAACACCTCTTACTAACGAATATGCAGAATCCTTTGGTTTTTAAGAAAACAATTACTGAGAAGTTGCTTTAATTCATCTCAACAATGGTAATCTTTTTATAGTGTTTAGTTTTGACGCAGATTGTTTGTTTCGTTCTAGTGCTTGGACAGCTTTTAGTGTGTCCAGTGTGTTCAGAATTCAAGAAGCCACTTTTCTTGCTCTTATGGTGACATCCTGGTACTGGCTTACTGTGAAGTTGTTGAAAAATGTTTCTCTTTGCTCTAAGGATTTTGTACCACTTTATCAAGATTTTGAGAACTTTTACACTCGAAACCTGTACATGAGGGTACGAGACAACTGGAACCGTCCCATATGCAGCCTACCAGGACCTGTCTTTGACCTGATGGAGAGGGTGTCTGATGACTACAACTGGACATTCAGGTACTGTAATCCACTTATCTATGATAGACATACTGTTGATGAGACATACTGTATGCTCATAATCATATATACTGCTCAACTTAAAGGCGCAGTGTGGGATTTAGTGGCATCTAGCGGTGAAATTGTAGTTTGCAATCATTTGAATAGCGCTCGCCTCACCCTCCCCTTCCAAGCATGTAGGAGAAACTACGGTGGCTGCAAGCTCGCGAAAAATGCAGAGCCAGTGTTTGGTTTGTCCGTTCTGGGCTACTGTAGAAATATAGCGATGCAACATGGCAGCCTCCGTGGAAGGGGACCCGCTCCCTCTGTAGATATAAAGGGCTCATTCTAAGGTAATGAAAACACAACAATTCTTATTTTCAGGTGATTATACACTAATGAAAACATACTTTTGAATATTATCGCCATATTCTGCAAATAGAGCCCCCTAAATATTACACACTGAACCTTTAAGAATTTACAAATGTTTTTTCCAGCTTAAGACAGGCCAGCAAGTATTTTTGAACACACTCATCACTCTTCTGGGGGCTAGAAACTATACAACCAGGATTTAATTGGCTAGCTCAAGCTCCTCCTCTATGAGCTAATGGGGAAAGACAGAAATTTGAATGGATAGAGTTGAGATGCCTCTGTGCTGCACAGCAGGGTCAGGGAATATATTATGAATAGGAATATGAACAGAGCCATGGAGAGGGGATATGACAATTTGAATCGTGGATTACATGTTTAAAGAGGTTTAATGTGACTGGAAAAAGTAGAAATGGCGCATTCAGCTTGTCTTTTGTAGTGAATGGGTAAAGAGACATGCGGATGGGTGGTGTAGTGGTGTGCAGGTTTACATGAGCAGTGAGACGATATAGGCCTGTTGATAAAATGGAACAGTTCTCCAAAAATACTTTTAAAACGGTGATACTTGACTGAGCATGTGAACTTGAGTGATGTTTACCTCAACTTGCCTTATTGCTAGAAATTATAACACTCACACTTTCCATCTTTTTCCATTTTATTCTCTATGGAGTTACTTGTGTACTTACATATTATAAGGCAACATCATTTCTTGATTTGATTAGATTCTTAGATACTGAAGCAAATAGGAATACACACGCAGTCACTACTGTTTACCTTGTTACATTGTTATAATGGCTTCTCATGAACAGAGCTCCACTGACAAAGAAACAAGTTTATGATTAGTACTATATTTAATTGAATGTTGATTACTGTTTATAATGTGTAATTAATTCTCTGAGTGAGTGTATGTGTAGAAAAAAAGAAAGATTTTTCATGATTCCTAATATTTACATGCTTGCAGGTTAACTGGCAGGACAATACACAATGTCATCAACATGGGCTCCTACAACTACCTCGGTTTTGCTGAGAACAACGCTGATTTCCTGAAAACTGTGGCAGACAAAACGCGCCAGTATGGGGTTGGTGTTTGCAGCACAAGGCAGGAAATAGGTGAGTTTGTGGTTAATGTGCAGTTGTACAGATTTAAAAATAAAAATTGCGTGGCATTGTCCTCTTAAGCTAGTTTCAACAAGGGCATTCATTTTATCTTGAGCAAAACATTTTCACTTCATAATTCAGGTTAAAAGAGCATTTGGCAGTGTCTCTTTTACTTCATCTTATAGTGCTTCAAATGTCTTACATGTGCATCTATTTTAAAGGTTTCTGGCAGACCCTGGTGATACTGAATAGGTTGGGTATCAAACTGGAAATAAAACTCCATCTCCCTCTTCACATATGCCATCATTTATTATCTTTCTTGTGAACTGTACTGCCCCCGTGTTTAATTATCTTTCAGTGGCTGCAGTGTTATATGAATTATTCAGCCTTTGTTGAATTATGTACCATTTGGGCATAAGCTGAGATCATTACATACTTGTCCACTCTGAGCAGTGGGGGAAATTATATCATAGTGGAATGTAACATTATGAAACACCCTGGACATTATGCAGGATGCATAAGGAATATATGTGATGGAAGTGTTAGAACAGCAAGGATCAGAAAGTTGGATGTGTGGCTTCAGATGAATTTTAAATAGTTTTATCCTCTGGACTTCAACTCGGCTTCTGATGATGTTTAAGTGGCTGTGTGTGCCAGAATCTCATGTTCTAGTAGCGATGTTGCAGCAGTGAAATCTGATGATTGGCCCTCAAGTGTGCGTTTATTGGTCAAAACCTGCCAATGGGTAAACATTATTGAACAGGCCACACTTGCAAACTGATGCAAAGTTTACTTGAGAAAAGTAGCTTCTCTCTGTCAATGATGTTTAGTTTATGGCACTTCTGACACCACTGTGCTGTTTATCTGCTGAGAGCAGGCTAGCAGACAGTGAGCTGACATACAAGCTCAGAGTGGGCTGAGTCGCTGCGTAGTGTTGCACGATATCAGCAGTGGAAACCAGAGGAATTAAAGGGCATGTGATCATTAGTTATACGTACGTCAGAGTGCAAGTACAACCCCACACACACACACACACTCCTCTGCACCATTCATTATTAATTTATGTGATTTATTTCTATGTTTATTTCTCTTTCAGAATGGGACTGTTTTTCCCTGCATTTGTAATCTGTTTCAGCTGGCTCATAGAGAGGGTTAAGGAATAACAAGCATTTCTCCCATGAGACCTTGTTAGGCTTCATTTATTACTTATTATTTATTAAGACCCCTGTGTCTCTGTAGTAGCAGTGATGCCATCATCACCAGTGTTTTAGTTCCCATGCAGCGATTTGTATTGATGATACACAGAAAATCTTCAAAGTCAAAATTTCCTGGATATGTATTTTTGGAATAGCATTCTATTTATTAAAAAATAAAAATCTGATTTAAAAAATATTTACAGTTCTTCTTTCACACTTCACGCTTGTCTGTGCCTCTGACATCCTCTTAAGATTTAAGTTAAAATGTTTTTAATGCACGATTATTTTTCAAATATTTCATCTCATCTCTCCTTCTACATTATCTGATATTAAATTCTTTTAGAATCTGCAGTTCAATTTTGGATCAACTCCTAGAGATTGCCTTTACACAATGTTATTTCAGTTCAGTCAAGTTGAGTACAAAAGTAACCAACAATTATAAATCATTCTCCCACAAATACAATATATGTCAGTGCACAGCAAGTGCAATTTAAGGGAAGTATGTATTTTGTTATTGAATAGGCATGTGAAAGTACAAAGTGCACCAAAAGCACACCCTGCGAATAAACAGACATGCCAAACATTCAGGAATTTGTTTTAATGGATAGCTCACTATTTCCTGCAATCATTAACATACAGTAAATTAGATAATGATGTCATGCATTCAAACAAATGACAAATTACCAAGAAATACGAAGTGCAATTACCAAGCACACAGTAGTAAGTATTTCACCATATTGTGTACACTAATATACTAATGTAACTGTTTTGCATGTTTACATGTTAAGACTAAACCATAAATGCTGTACTTGTCTGTTCCAGTCGAGGTTGGTGATAGAAATGATTAACTCTTCCAAGCTGGGATTTTACTTGTCTTGTTGTAAAGGCTTTGAGGAAAGACTTCAGTCACATGTTTACAATGAAGGAGACGGATTTAGCTTGGATATTTGCAAGCCAACTCTTTATTGTCTCTCCACAATAATGCTTTCTAACCTTAGCAATAGTTATATAGTTTTTTTTTGTCAACAAGCTTTGATGGTTGTGGGCGGCCCGGTAGCTCACCTGGTAGAGTGCGTACCACGTAGCAAGGCTCTTTGCTGCATGTCATCCCCTTTCTCTCCCTTACCTTTCCTGTCTCTCTCTACTGTACTGTCAAAATAAAGCGAAATGCCAAAAAAACAAAACAAAACAAGTTTTGATGATTGTGATAACAGAAAGGCAACCAAGCTTAATGAGATGCATATGACAGTGTAAGTGTCATTTTATTACAACTAACCCAAGTAAGCAAAGTGAGTGAGATCTAATAAGGACTCCGCTATCTCTTACCTGAAGAGTATTCAGACCTAGAGTAGCCTTATGAGGTTAGCATATCAATAAGGAGGCAGGGCATTTCTATGAAGCCGCGGCTAAGTAAAATGTATAGAGAGAGCAAATGGCAATGCAGTCTGATCAAAACAGCTGCACATGCCAGCAGGGGCTGTGAGCCTGAGTGCTTGAGGAAGTGTATGAATCGATTTGACTTGGCGCAAGGCCTGATGGAAAGCATCGAATGGGAATCACCATAAAGACAGAGCTGCTTCACTGTATTATGGTTTTATACACATCAGTCAATACCCACTTTCCAGTCCTATCTGAAACATTCAGTCTGTTTGAAATTCTGTGGTTACTGATTATTGATTATGACTAAAGTGATTACAATCCCATGTATATGCAATAAATGCAGCATTTGCATTAAGGAATGACATCACAATATCTCAAAACCAGGCTTCATTTTTATCTCCATTGCTGATGGTTACATTGCTTATTCATTTGTATTGTATTATTCATTGTTTCAAAGGACTACAAAAAATATGCTTTAATAGACATCTTTTTACTGAGGGTTTTACTGTATTTCTTTTGTGATGTTGCCAATTTTATCTTTACAGTACCAGTCTCTAAAATATTGAGAATGTATTAAGTAAGAAAGTATTATTAAAACACTCATAAGCAGTTATTAGTAACTACTATAGCACGTATAGAGTGTGTTAAAATGTATTGAACTCATGTGTTTTAGTACATTTCTACTATATATATAACATTGCCCAGAGCTTACAGAAATAAAATACAGTGTGTATGAACCTTTCACTGCTTACCTCTCTCCCTGTAGCTCACAGTCATTCTTTTTTTTTTTCAGCTGGCCACAAGGGCAGTACTGGAAGCTCCCCAGAGAGACCCAAAAATCCCACTTTTATTGCACAAAATAGAAAAACACCATGTCAGGTGACAGATTACAATCTGATCAATTTTCTAAATGAATTCTGGTCTCCACCTGTCACATTGGGTTATAACCAACTGCCTCAGTCCCAGAATGTGCTGCAGAACCATTTTAGAGCTTGCAGGACTTGCCTTGATATTACCTGGGATGAAAAAGGGTAGTTGGACTAAATTACAAATTTACCACATCTTGAATCTTTATAAATCTCTTCAAATCCCTAGACAGTGAGAGGCTGTGTGTGCTGGTAGTCCAGGCTTTTTATCAGGAGACATTCATCTCTGTCAAAACTTGTGATTGGATGACAAAGATCAGAAAACCCAGGGACTAAAAGACTACCAGATAAACCAGCAGGTACAGTGATCTTGTCAGGGTGAGTTATCCTTTTGTGATTTCTGTCTTGTAGGTAACCTGAGCATCCATGAAGAGCTGGAGCAACTTGTGGCCGATTTCCTTGGAGTAGAGTCCTCCATGGCTTTTGGGATGGGTTTCGCCGCAAACTCAATGAACATTCCAGCAATTGTTGGCAAGGTTTGTTATTTTACACACTAAATTCCACACAATGTATATTGGAAATCCTACTGTAAATGGGTGTAATTTTTTACAGCGCAGCAGAAATTAATCTAATTAGCCTAGCTTTTGTTCCTTTCCTGCATATGGCCTAAATTAATGAATAACAGTCAACTAAACTCAGCTGCGAACAACTCCCGACCCACCCCCATTAATTAAAATCATAATTAAGCATTACAGTAGCAAGGAGGACGAGGCTCTGGGCATAGCTGCTTTGAGACACATAGACAAGGAAGGGCAGGTTTTGTTAAGACCACCACTCAAGGGCATGATTACCCATCCTCTGGCCTGTCGGCACACCAGCCTGGCTCACACTGACTGTCATGGGTTACCGGGGGCAACACACAGCATGAATATCTGTGATTGGACCGGACAGGGGGAAGGAGAGGTTGACTGTTTAAGTGATCAGAACGGGGTCGTTTATGCAGACCAAGAGGTGTAGCAGCCCCTTAGGATGCAGCCCCCGCAGTAACCCTGCAGGGGCTGGAGGTCAACCCACACTGCCAAGTCTATCCTACAGGGACAGGCTGTGCCAGGACAGGCCTTGCTGTGCAGGCAGAGCCGCCACATTAGAGTGACAGCTGCTGGTAGACCAGGGACCAGGCCAGCTGGACCCCAGGCCAAACCGAGGGTATCTGTCACTGAGACGGTGTCAACATTCCCTCTACAAGAGTTCATTCAAACTAACGCAGTGAAATGCTTAGAGCTTCAGTGTTAACTATGCTAATGTGCTGGAGAGAATTTCGTAGAACTGCTGAATTAATTTGCATGCTGATTTGTATGGAATATGAAGTACCATACTCTCCATTATGAAAATTGTGATGTGTCTGTGGGTCAAAACTTCATCAGACATGAAAGAAGTGAAAATGTACTAACATGTACAGTACATACAACTATTATCATACACAGAGGATCTAGACATAGGTGATTATGATTGAGGCTAGGATGGGGGGTGGGGCAAGAGGAGTGCGCTGACATGTAATTGGCCCAGTGGATCCTTTTAGAGCAACAACTATTATACAGTACATTCTACAAGGACACAATACAAAACAGCAAAATATACATTGAAATACAAAAACAAACAAGCAGTAGAAAATGGAAGAAGGATAAAATCGTATAGGTCGGTGACACACACTGCTACAATTTTCATCCATATGTGGTTTTACTGATGATAGTATTTACTGTTTACAAGCTAATTCATTTCTTCTGTATCCCAGGGAGAATGTAATTGGCCCTCTCACTAAGTATAGACCAATAAATTCAAAACACCATCATACGCTGTTTATGCAAAATTCATCACCTCATCAATAATCAAAGATTCCTGCCAAATAGTCAGTGTAATGTACATACAGGAATATTGTGTTCATAAGAAATGTTTGAGTTCTAGAATGCAGGAACATGTGATTCAGGTATTACACTGGAATAGAAAAGCTTTCTTAGGCAAGTTTGAATGAAGTCTTTTCTCTCTGCTGATTTCCAGGGTTGTTTGATTCTTAGCGATGAGCTCAATCACACATCTCTCATCTTAGGGGCCAGACTGTCAGGAGCGACTATCCGGGTGTTCAAACACAACAGTAAGTCCAGTAACTCGTTTGAACATAAGTCATTGTGGTTCTGCCTTACATCACCACAATACCCAGCATTATTTAAGTTATAAGCAATGAGACCTGTGTTGTTTCAGTTTGCCAACATCTTTGGTGCTTAATATTCATTGCTCTTGCCAATCAATGTTGGTAGCACTGTGATGTATTTTGTCATAGATTATCTGTTGAATAAGTTTGAATTTCTATTTGTGCAGCCACCGCTGCTCACATTATCCAGTTTTCTACTATTCATTCCAAACTGTTGTTGCTGTGAGAAACACATTACTTTCTGTGCGGTACAGGATTTGCCTTTGGAAAGACCTACTTAACATTCTGTGTTTAGAGCAGCAAATGTAAAAGCTTAAATGAAATGGGTTCAGTTTACAGTCATGACTGTGTTTTATCTATCAGCAGCAGAGCAGCAAAACAGAAGTTTATTTATATGAAAATGTCATCTTACTTAAACTATCTGTTCTCTATTATATTGTCAAATTACATATTGTCAATAGATGATAAGGGAGAATTATTAAGCATGAATGATACAACATTCATCGTGCTTGCATTGGAAACATCCACCTGCTCTTTCAGGAGACAGAACAAATGAGCCGGTCCTCTGGCAGCAAATGTGTCCTGACAGGTACAAGCAGAGTCAGTTATGGGTCCTCCAAGCAGATCCCAGAGGCCTGTCTAAAGGCAAAGAGCCTTCAGGCACCTGAGTAGCTGACCCCTCCCTGCCTCTATACTTCCATTATCAGACACTCGTACGCTCTTTTTTTAGGCCAATATTTACTAAGAGGGTTATACCAATCAACTCAGCCACAAAAACAGAGAAGTAAAACAATTACGTGTATTGTTGCAATCTCTGTCTAAAATGTCTGAGATCCTTTGTTTATGGTGTTTGAAATGTTTGAGTGGTGTCTTTAACAGAGATGGAATTCCATACCAAAGAGCAGATTAACTGGTTTTTTCCAGTCTAACATTGTTAGGCTGGCATCTTGGAAATACCTCAAATAGTCATAGATAAAGTATGCTTGTTTTGACGATTGCCATTCTTATTCTTTCAAATAATGAAATGTATTGGTTGCACTTTATTTGGATAGTCCACCTACAGACAGTTTATAGGGTATTTGTAACATTTCACCTGTTTCGCTTTGTCTGTAGATGTTTAACAGATTATCAATAGAGTATATGTGACAATTCATGAACAAACCCTAACCAAGATTGTTTTTGTGCCTTAAACTAACCAAACATAGAAAACGGTTTATTTGTGAAACAGTTGAATTGTTGAATCTCAACTAATAAGCTGCTGAAATGTTAGATCTGTAGGCAGACTATCCAAAGTGTGGAAGGTCAGGCTTTGTTCATTAAGCTAGTAGCATTTGTGCACCCTGAGGGTCAGTGCAAAGATAATAACATCGTATGTATATTCACAACTGTATGCACATGTCTTGTGTAGAAGACAATCCTCGTCATCACAGTCATACAGTATCTGATATCAGGCCGTGGCCTATGCACACAGCAAACCACTGTGGGTTTCTCTTTAACCGGTTTCCTCAGTGTTGATATTGGTAACATTAGGTGAACTGTGCTCTGCTGAGCTTCTGGAAGGGATTTTATCAGAAGAGCGCCTGCTGCCTCTTCAGCAAACCTGTTTTTGTGCTGAGGCAGCGATATCGATCATCTATGACAGATTATTATCTATGACAGGTTTACTCGCTCCTCAGATGGAAATGGTTGGATTGCAGTCATACTTCGAATAGCTCTCCTTATTAACTACAGCTATTCAATACTGCCACCTGCTGGTGTGCAGCAGAGGCTCATTACTAGTGTCACCATTACCTGTTATAAACTCTAAACGCCCCAGGGAAATTATTTTGCTGAAGCCAAAATTTCAATCATAATTTTTAAGCAACCATGCAGACTGCACTGAAGAGACCTTTGGCCAAATCCATACTTAGCTCAGTTAGTAATCCTCTCTGATACAGACATTGCAGGTGTTCATTAGCATCAGACTGCAGAGGTATTTCCTGTGTGTAGTTTGTAGACGGTGTTACTGGCAGATAAAGTAGTGCCTTGTGTACTCTGTGAACTGCCCTGCCCTGCCCTGCCCTGCCCTGCCCTGCCCTGCCCTGCCCTGCCCTGCCCTGCCCTGCCCTGCCCTGTGGAAATTATTACTCCACTAAATGTTGTTTACTTTTAGTAGTACTACTATTGCAAACAATTTTGTGTGTTAAGTTCTTGTTTTTTCCTTTAATAAGGTTTGAATTTAGATTAGATCGGTGAGTTCTTGCCCGCTTGTTCACTCTCTTTCCCTTTCACTCTCCTGTGTGTCCGTGCATATGTGTGTCAGACATGCACAGTCTGGAGAAGCTGTTAAGAGAGGCAGTTTGCTCAGGCCAGCCTCGGACCCACAGGCCCTGGAGGAAGATCCTCATCATGGTGGAAGGCATCTATAGGTCAGCCGTCATTATACAACACACACATACACATATTAGTGTAGTCGCTGTCGCTGTTGAGCTGTTGTATCAATCTTTGTAAGAATGGGCTTCCAGGTGGTCTTTAACAGAGTTTTGCACAGCCAGACTCAGGTAGAAATCTTCATTTGTAACCTGAGGAGAGCTTTCAGCCTGTGTTTAGCAGTTCACGTAATGGTCTCTTTTTCTATTGCTTCCCTCACTATCCTTGAATAATAGATTGTGTGTGTGTATGTGTGTGTTGGGGGTAGAGAGGGTTGGGTACCGTTTGATTACTGGAGAGAGGAGAAAGGTATTGTGTGTCTCTCCCGGCAGTGAGCTATCCTGAGTCTTAGTGACCCTCTCCATCTGCTCATTAGCTCCAAATCAAGGCCAAATGGAGCCACAGAGATTGACTTGGCTACGCCCCCAGCTCCAACTGTTTATCACGGCCATTTTCTTTTCTCCTTTCTTCCCTCTTTCTGCCCTCAGTTGCACCCTACATTTCAGCCCTTCTGAACTAAAACATGTCATATTCATTGTGGCTTTTAGTCAACATGTTATTTTTTCCTCAACACATTTATTCACAGTCAGTCAGCTGTGAAGTTAACTTAATTGCTTTATGACAATCCTCTTATTAAAGGAAGAAGAAAACCTTGAACATGGCCATCAGTTGGCATTAATATAACTATTAGTTCCACAACAATCCTGGTAATTTCAGAGACAACTTAATTGCACATCATCAGACTGCCTTTATCAGACTTGTCTAATATGAGGCTCAGACATTAAAGAAATGCTACCTCTCGGTACGGCACTGAAAGAATGCTCCATTTATCGCCTCACTGTAACATCAAAAGGCTTGGATAAAGAGTAAGCATGCTTTAGCTATATCCTGGGCCTGCCTTTCATGTCCACATCAGTCCTGGTGAAACCCTGTCTTATGTCATTTGGGCTGCATACATTCTCAGCCATAGCAAGGATAGCAGGTCTGGGATTGCTCTATTCCCCAGCCATATACTCACTCTTGCTGTCTATTTGTAGCCTTAAAAGGCTTGCATCAGTGGGGAGGAAGAGATGAGAGAGAGGTGGGAGTAAAGTGAAAGAGGCCAGCAGAAAGATTCTTGGAAGATTGGGGCATGTAAAATTATGTAATATTCATTTACAGATGTGCATATGCATTGCAGTGGATAAAGTGAGGTCAGGGTCAGATTCTTTTCCTTTTAAACACAATTACTTTAAGAGTTTGGTTTATAATTGATGAAATGTGTGTGCTCATGTTGTTCCTTTTGCAACTGTATTCTTTATTTGTGTGATTCTCTGCCATTAGCATGGAGGGCTCAGTGGTGCAACTTCCTGAGATCATCACTCTGAAGAAGAAGTATAAAGCGTATCTGTACCTGGATGAGGCCCACAGTATCGGGGCTGTGGGACGATCAGGGAGGGGCGTGACTGAGCTGTTTGATGTGAACCCAGCTGATGTGGACGTGATGATGGGTACCTTCACCAAGAGCTTTGGGGCTGCTGGAGGCTATATCGCAGGGAAAAAGGTTCCTGTAGACCTTTGTATTTTGTATTTTATGATTTTTATCCTATGTGTTATATGTATACATTTAATCATTTTATACCTGAGGATGTTTGTTCACACAATTTCATCCTATACTTAATTTTCTTCCACACATTTCAAGGGGAGGCCTACTCAGAACACTTTGTCATATAAAGTTTTTGATTTTATTAGATAGTTGACAGTAGAGAGTGAATGAAAACATGAGAGATTCAAGGCAAGTTTATTTGTATAGCACAAGGCAATTTAAAATGCTTTACATAAAACAAGATAACAAGAGAAACACAAGGCAATATAAAAAGACGTATAGATAGGGTTTAAAAAGAATGAAATAAAATAAAATAGAAAATAAAAATCACCTGAATAAAACAGATTAAACAGAAGAATAAAAATTTTAGTGCACTGCAAGATATCAATGAATAATCCCAATTTTAATTTAATAAAGGGCATAGGCAACGGAGTTTGGTTGCTGTGCAAAAATAATCCTTCTGGACCCAAACAGGGTCAAGATACATTTTAAGATATATGTAGGTTGGATTAATCATACTGAAACAGTTCCAATAGCCTTGGGTAAGTTGCCAATCTAAGTCAGCTCAAATAACTGAGCTGACTTTTTGATACTTTCCTGACATTGTTTAAACAACCTGGCAACCATTGTCAAAGCGCGTTAAAACACATCATACAAAGTATTTTCAAATACTTTTTTACCCAGGTTTGCTTTTAAAGATAAGTATGGGACTCAATCATACAACTCTATCACACCCCAGCTCTCTCGTAGCTCTCATGTGCCCAACAAATGTTCCCCAGGCTGTGACTCCGGGCCTTTGTAATTCCTTTTTACTCCATTAAAAAGTACACTTTAGTACATAACCACACCGGGTTTGTGGTAGTTGATTAGAAAGCAACAGAGGAAACGGCCATGTTGCTTGAATTAGGTATTCAGAGAGGGACCATTTCTGCCATTGCCTTATGTTGGCTCAGCCCTGCTCTGCCATAATAAGAAGGTAAAGCTGGCAGAGGGCCAGCCCCTTCTTGTGGCAAGTGTCGGAACTGCGCTCCAGATTTAACAGGATGACTTTTAACAAGCATGATAATGTTTGAAGTATGAACACTCTGCCTTGTTTGACAGCTGGCTGTAGTAAACTCCTGAAAGAAACAGGCAGGAAAAGAGAGAGAAAGCCTTTAGATTTGACGTATTTGTTGTTGTGGTGAAATCCCCCAAATTCTACATTAAGTGGAGTCGGGTTGACCGACAAAAAACTCTGCAGATGTGTTCTGGAAAACAGTCATGTTATGGCTATTTTATAAGAGTACCAAAAATAAATACCCCAATAAATACACTCCAAGCTCCTTCTAATTCACTTCAACCTTGTATAAAGGAGGCTTTATTCATTAAGCCTTTACCCAAAACCTGGAGTAAATACATCCATTGAATAACCAATTATGTAGTAGTGCGTGTGCTGTTCTGGCACCGCTCCTACTGTGTGGCATTGTGGACATGTATCGTCACATCAGCATTGCGGCCACCGCGTGGCCGATGAAACACTCCGAGCTGTCACTCCACGCCGCAGCCATGAGATGGATTTCGGACATGTTCTCTTAACTGGTTTATCTTGGTCGCACCAAAATCCTGCGGGGCCCTAAAGCGGTGAAAATCCCCTGCCTTAAATGAAAACAGATGTCAGGTTGTTTCAGGGTTCTTATCCTACATTTGAGCGTTTCCCCTCAAATCCCTTCCCCTCCTGTGTGTGTGAAGAAGCCGCAGCCGCCGCCCAGTGGGGACAGATGGTGGCGAATGGAAATGGTGGCCAGACAGCATCTCCGGCTACGTGTCATCACCCCGGCACCCGCTGGCCAGCACTCAGCCACCGAGCAGCAGCCCATCACAGCTCCAGGCCAGCTTTCAACCTCAGACCACTTACACGCACGTGCTCTAGGGACCCATGACCGAATCAGTTTCCTCAAATCTCGCTCTTCTCTCGACAACCACTAGCAGAATTAATCTCCTGCAAACATTTAGGAATAATGAGCATGACAGTCCTCATTCTGGCTCATTTCAGCTTTGGTTCTTTCTCAATTTTTAATTGATTCTCAGGTGTTGACTGTACATGAGCTCGCTCTAGTGGTGCTAAAATAAAAGTGTAGGGCCACACTTCTGTTACATAGAGGATCTGAAATTAACAGTTTATTTCTGTGTATACACATACAATCAGATTTTCTCAATGTTTTAACAAAAATAGATTGTAAAGAGACTGTATGACACTGTGTCCTATATTGCAGGAGCTGGTGGACTACCTGCGTATTCATTCTCACAGTGCAGTATACGCCTCGGCCATGTCCCCTCCTGTCACTGAGCAGATCATACGTGCCATGAGGTGCATCATGGGAAAAGACGGGAGCACAGAGGGTGAGTGTCTGAGCTCATTGCAGCTCCTTCCAGTGAATGTCACCCTCAATCTCAGTCTTATTATCCGCATACTCGTCAAACCTCATGTTCTTTACACGGATAAATATTATGTCTGGCTTATAAAATTTTTTACACCTTTTATATAATTTTTATGGAAACAATAGCAAACCAAATCCAGAGGACAGTACTAATGTTAACATTAGGAGTTAAGTCCAGACCTGCAGGGAAAGACAAACAGCTGCTTGGTCAGAAAATGTGGTAGCAATTACAGGGGTCTGCAGTTGTAGGGGGGGGCGTGCAGTCCCTGAGCACACGTGACCCTAACGTGGAGGAAATCGTTTTCATGTGTGTGTTGTGAGGAACGCTGTACCTCTGAAAAGTTTCTGCTTTAATGGCCTCAGACACTAGGGCAGGGAAGTAGTTATACTGCCAGAGCAATTCTTCCTGGGTTATTGTAGTTGTAGTTCTGGTAGTAGTTGTAATAGAGAGAGTAGTAGTGCAAGCAAAGTTAGTACATGTAGTGGTGGAAGTAGTAGTGGTAAGTAAATAGCAGATAGTTGTACACTTTTCCCAAATCTACAGGACTTAAAGTGTGAACCATAAACATGTCTGCCGTAGAGTGCTGTAGTGGGTTAATCAGGACTAAAGCCTGGTGTCTTATGGTTGAGGTATATTGTAGTTTTATGCAGAGATGAGTAACTTTCTCATCTGGCTCTGAACCAGACATGCTTTGCATCTGACGTAGCCCAGTGAAATTACTGTTGTGGAAAAATCAGTCTTGACCTGTCTTATAGAGGGGAGGAAACGCAGCAAACAGAGCAGTCTTTCAAAACATCCGCTCCAATGTCCATCACAACTCTATAAAAGCCCACTGTGTAAGAAACGTCACGTACTCTTTGCATATATGCCAGTTAAGTTTTTATTCCTCTTTCTCTCAGTCTTCCTCTGCCCCCTCATCTTTCTCATTGATGTTGAATTTTGCACTTTAAAGCAAACTTTAAGGCTCTGAAATAGGGCAAAACTCTGACAGACAGCGACATCCACACGTTCTCAGCTACTCATATGATTTCTGTGTCTGACATTTCTATGTCTGACAGCAGGTTTTTGACCTCCGTGCCCTCTATCTTAGCAGAGAGGAACAATTTACAAAATGGAGCCTGTGCCTTTTGGCAGATGCCTGAATGTTGTGTTATTTCCCCTCTCTCTCTCTCTCTCTCTCTCATATTCTCTCTCTCTCGCTCTCTCTCTCTCTCTCATATTCTCTCTCTCTCTCTCTCTGCCGAGATAAGGGGATTTAAAGTTCTCTCTTACATCCCCATGAAAGAAATGCCAATCTGTTCCCAGGTAATCAGAGGGAAACAGAGCTGCGTTCCAAGGCTGGGCTCTGCCAAACTCTGCTGCAGCCATGGAGCACCAGGTTCCCCAGCGATTCACATCATTTGGAAACACAGGGGGCTAGCAGGGCAGGCTGCCTCTGCTGCCTTTGATTTGTTTTTTAATATGTGAAATACATGTGATACTTAAGCATTATTTGTATTCGTTTCAGTCATGGCTACGCTCCAGTGGCAGTCCACAGTCAGTCGTTTTGCGCGAAATCCATCGTATCCAATTTGCAAACCCTCATTTTGGCAATGTGCATGTGCATATACCATGTTGTCAGGCTGACAAAACTGAACCATCTGCTGCCGCAACTGAGTTGTAATCATGAGCAAGTTCATAGTGGAGGCTGGAATGGCCCGGATGGAGGTGCAGGATGAGATGGCACTGCAGCAAACTCACACTACATTAGCTACTACTGGCAGGTGATGTCCCTCCCTGCAGGGGACAGTGGTAGTATGGGTCGGGGAAAAACAGTGAGTTGGTGCTTTACTCATCTACATCTGGTGGTGTCCTTGTTTTAATTGGAGGCATTAGACGAATCTGCCAACTGGCAGAGAACACCAGATACTTCAGGGCCAGACTGAAGGAGATGGGCTTCATCATCTATGGCAATGATGACTCACCTGTGGTTCCAATCCTGCTCTACATGCCAGGCAAAGTGGTGTAAGTACACTTAAACTCTCACCAAAAACACTTGCCTCTTTTAGAGTAGAGTAATACTATCAGGATGTTCACTAAATTTGAACCAATAAATATTAACATTCCCTTGTTGTCAGAAGCAATTTCAGGTCAGCTCACCTCCTATCATCTCTAACTGATTTGGACAGCTGCCATATTACACACTCCAAGGTTTCCATGAATCAGTAGTGTAGTAGACTGTGTCTGTGTAGGCTGGGTATCTGTAACCACTTAAGAGGCAACATCAGGTATTGATTAGTTATGACCCGGGATTGTTTGAGCCACTCAGATATAATCAATTGCGTATAAAGTGTCTTTCAATGCCAGTCACCATTAATATCCATGAAAAGGCTGATCCCGCCCAGTATCTGCCATAATTAGAAGCTACTATCATATAATGCCACAGTAGTACCTTCTGATTTTACATTGCTCAGTTTTCATGGGCATTAATGGTGATTGAGGCAAAAAGTAGAATTTCACAAGTCTTGAATTTTAGTCTTGTAACAACAAAGAAGTGCATTTGTGGCATTTCATAACAATCGTATGACTGTAATGTGTCTGTAGCTACACTACCATATATTAAATTGAACTTCTGGCAAGTCACTTGTTACGCTTTTTGGACTGCCATTGTCGTAATCACAAATAGTAAATCTTAAAGATGCTGGTGAGAGATTGAGGTTCTGCACTCGCACACACATCGATAATCATCTAAAATATAAACAAACTGTAAAGGTTTGCTGTGTCAGATTCACTAAACCACTTTCAGAGTACATTTTAAGGTTTGAATTCTCCAAACTGTCCGCTTAGACACAAAATGAAGAGTTATTCACTGCTTGGCCTCATTAAAGTAAAGGCCATCAGAGATATGCTGCTTCTAGCCCTTCAAAATTGTTAGCAATGTGCTCTTTTTAATTTATCGTGCGTTGCAGAAGTTATCACAAATCATTCATACCACACATCCCAACTACATAATTATGGATTTGCAGGGGTTAGAAGAAGCAACATTCCTTATGACTTTTAATGCGATGAGGCTTTAACCTTAAAAATGTGAGAAATGTGAAAAGTGGTTGCACAGTTTTGTATTCAGTAGGTGACTACTGATGTCCATTTTTGCCCTGATTCTGTTCTCTTGTCAGTTGCACTTTGTACAGAGATCTGCACGAGCACTGGCGACTTTATAGTCACTGTTGTTGGTGAGAGGTGGCGTGTTGTCATAAAGCTTTGTTATTCTGAAAAGACATAAACAGGAGAAACAATCCCAGTGCTACACGTTGGTAATGGGAAAGTTGATGTTCAGAAAATTTTAATTCCGAATTTTCAATTAATATAATGTAACGACATTACAGATGAGTGCTTTTCCTTAAACTAAAAACTTGTAAACGATCAAAATAACCACTTTAGGTGGGATTTAGTTTTTGTCTGTACAGTCATTTGTGTACTAGAATATATAAAAACTAATAGTTGTTTCTGTTTTTTGTTGCTGACCAGGGCTTTCGCTCGAGAAATGCTAGAGAGAAAAATTGGTGTAGTGGTGGTCGGCTTTCCAGCCACGCCGATTACAGAGGCCCGAGCTCGCTTCTGTCTGTCTGCAGCACATACCAGAGCCATGCTGAACCAGGTACACACACACAAAAATGTATCAACATGGCATTCCTCTCTGAGGCTTGAGATGGTGTTTTTTTCACCCGAATCTAACATATACACACATGTTCTGAGACGTTTCATTTGTCCTCAGGTGCTGCATCATCTGAACGAGGTGGGAGACGCTCTCTGTCTGAAGTTCTCACGGCGGAACTATTCCGCTTGGGCTGACCTCTATGATGAGACAGACTCTGAGCGGGGCAGCTGATATGACCCTTGACACCTTCATTTCACAGTGTCAAAACTAAGTCTAAGTGTCCACGCCACAGCAGACCCATAAAGGGACAATGTAGAGTAACACCCATGTCTCACATACGAAGAGGGGCCAAAACTGCTTTGTATATGTTTGTAAAACATTGTGATTTAACAGAACACGCATTTGTGCTTCTTAACAAGAGAAACTATATGAACTCTTGAAATATTTGTGAATACATACATGAAATTAGTGCACATGCATTGCTGGATTGGTTTCAAACTCGAATACTGTGTAAAATTCACAGAGACAAATCACATTCAGTTTTGAAGTTCAGTTTCTCTGCACTCACATTTGAAGACAGTGAAGATGTTTAGAGCAAAAGAGGGCCTTTTTACACCGTTATTCTAAGTTCACAGTTATACTCATGTCTAATTTTAGACATTGAAAACATTTTATGGAAGCATTTTTTGCTACTCATAAATAAATGTCAGCCACCATTTATTAAAAATGCTGGTGGTAGTTATTATTAGAGAATGATGCACAGTCTCTAAGGAGTCCCATTTCCTTCCTTAACATGAAATAGTAGTTATAAGTAACGGGAAAGGCATTTGTAGTTTGAAATTGCATTGCTGTCTACTGATTTTTATTGTTTTTCAATAAAATGCAAATACCGCACATGAAAACTTCCTGAATGTGTTTCGGAATAGAAAGGTTGATTAATTATCCAAATGACAGGCTTCTAAAAGTCCTGAACCTTCCCTTTGAAACTGCGTTGATTTCCTGACACATGATTATTTACGCTACCCACAGCTGAACAGACTGAGCAAAAGGTGACGAAGATGCCTTTATTGCGTTCCGTAGTGAACTGTTTTTATAAAAATGTTCTCAGTGTAACACCACTTTCATCTCCACAGTAAATAATAACCTCCCTGTAAATAATAGATCACGCAGCAATTACTTCTTTGACATGCAGTTAAATCTCAACAGCCGCAGCGCAGAACAAAAAAGGTGTTATGGCTTGTTTTGTGGCGAGGCTGCTCATATTCACTGAGTCTTAACAGCTTAATTGTTGATGTTTTAAAGACCTGCTGTTCTCTTTCACACACAGACTGCGTAACATTTGTGAAGGTATGCATGCAGAGTATGCAGCACCTGAGCCAACAGAAACCTAACCTAGCAATTAGCACTGAACTCTAAATTCTCGTGGTATGGGGTAATCACTTGATTAACACAGGAAGGATTATAGATGGATGATAAATGTGTTTTCACAATGTGTCAGATTGGGTCTAGTCGGTGCTTGTTTGCCCCCAGGACGTTACCATGTTTGTGTTTTTTCCTCCCCATGAACATCATAGTGATAACATTTTACAAGATGGAATTAAAATACAATATGCAATGCTTGGGAAAAACATGCTAGATGAACTGCAAACATAAATTGAGAAAAGTTAAAAGAGAAATTTTCCTTTCCCCCTGAAGGAGAAAACCCTTGAAATCTATGCTCTATACTAGATCACTTTGTTCTGTAAGTGAACATTCACATCTGGCTCCTATAGCCAGAAACAATAGAAAACAGTTTAGTTAATCCTCAAAGCTGTGATGTCATACCAATGTACTGTTCCATAAAGATCTGGAGGAAAAGGTGGCCTCAGATGTTACATTGGGGTGCACTGACGTCCTCGGGATGTCTGTTATTAATTTGTGTTTACTTTCACCTTTAGTCTAAATGTGAACATTGTTAAATTCATTGTGGGCTTGCAGCAGGAGACAGATGTGTGAAAAGCTTGAATTCATTCTCAGTCATAACTCAGTGCGTCACAGACACAGAGTGCTCAAATACTAAGCTCCACTGTGATTATGCAGAAAGGCAAACTCTAACTTGCTGGGATTTACCAGCAACATTTTGGTACAGTTGCACATCAGGAAAAATGTTTGTTCAAGGAATCTCATATTTGAGAATGAATTATGAGAATGAAATGAAGTTCGAAGATGTCATATCTGTGTTTTAAAAAAAAAATGCTTTTAGCTTTAGTCAGTATTCAAACTTAACATGTAAGAAACCGAATCACAATGACTTCTGGAGGACAAATGTGTGTGGTTCAAATGATGGAAGCCTTATATAACCCTAAACCTGTGTGTATAATTGTTATTTTTTTGGACAGGAAAGCACAAAATACAGACACAAAACAGACAAGTTTTAAGTCTTTTTAAAACATAATTTTACATTTTTCTCTCATTTATATTTTCTGATGGATTATTAAACATTTATCATCAAAATTTGTATGGACTGTCTGCTCCAGAGGTGTCGATTTCAAACTGGCCAGCGAAGCAAAGTGACAAAGTAAGGTAATACACAATGACTCTTAGGCAAGGTGGGAAGCACGTGTCTTGCCAAACTTTCCTCCAGTCACTTCTAACTGCCCTCAGTTTCAGCAGAAGTGGCAAATGGTCTGTGCTGGCATTCAAAACATCTGTGCAACCCGACTACTGGTGGCAAGGCCCCAGAGACCTGCCTGCCTGCACCAGCCTCTTTTGAACTGCAGATCCAAATACGCTGCACTTATTGGAATGGCATGTAGCTGCTATTCTGAAGGGGGATCCTCTGCTACGCCTTTGATGTCCACCACTGTGTCCAAAGCAGACAAGCCATTCTCTCTGCTCTCTGTTTTCCATTTAGACAGAGATTTTTATATTCTGAAAAGGGATTTTTGAAGTGAAGCAGACAAAGAACAGATTTACGTGGTTTAGACAGCTATGCTGTGCCTGGAGTAAGTACAACTGCAACTGAAGGCTGCAGTAAAGCTGGACCACTTGTTAATACAGAGCATAATGAAGTAGGTCAATGTGGTGTATTTCATTAGCACAGAAGATGACTAGGAGCATTTGCTTGTATATTTTAGCCTAATTCGGACATTTGATCAGCCTCATCAGATATTTGTGAGATAGTCTGGGCAGTTTTCTTCAGGATATAGGGGTATTAATGGCTGAATGAAATATTATATTTGGTAACATCATTCATCAAAGTTGAATGCTGCCAGTTTCTCCATTGTCACTGCCTTTCTTTAGAATAAAAAGTAAGGTGCCACTCAGGCCACATTTACTCACTGTGCTTTCTGGCACACACTGGCAGACAGCATCTCCGCTGGAATAAGTTCATGGCCTGAGTCTACCAAACTTCTCAGAATCACTCCTAGGAATCAAGCTGGAAGCTCATTTCACAGTGAAAGACGTTGTCGTTTATGACACGCGGAGCTGTAAAATTAAATTAGTGATGCCCTGTGGGTTTTCTTTGGCTTGTATTCAACACTGTCCAGTTGATATAGAAACTATGTGATAATAACATTATGCTTCTCTTGGTTTTTAAGTTGATTTAGTTTTTAATGTATACAGGCTATAGCAGTCTAATTTAGGCTCTGCTGCCTTTCCATTGTCCTGCCAGAGCTGTGCATTACGCACCATTTGGCCACAACATCAAGGATTACGCGTGCGCACAACCAAATAACCAATATCTGTTTATTCTGTGGATTGGAATATGTCCTCAATTAATCTTTGATGAAAGATTTTATGCGAGCTGTTATGAAACTGACAAATAATCCATGATACTATCCAGGTAATGAGATCGTGTTAGCCATCATCAGTAACATCCACTTGTCCCCAAACTGAATCTATTGACTTCAAAGGTGACAAATGATATTAGATGCATGGTGTTTCCCATGCCCCGGGGTTCAGTGAACTGTCACACATGCTGAAGCAGCAGCATGCCCGCTTGGTGCGTAATTTGACACAGCGACTTGTCCTTTGAAGCGGACAATAAAAAGTCTCATGAGGGCTAATCACATTACGCGCCATTTGTCTTGCTTACATCACCTTCCGTAACAGCATTTTAATCACAGACTGAGACAAGGCCGCTGCTGTACACATGTCAACAGGAGAGGAGACCTCCTGCAAAGCGCCTCCAGGTGTCTTCCTCTGCGCTGCGACGCGCCTGTGTGCCCAGTGCGCATCCGGGGACCACCAATGTTACTTGAGGTTGTTTCAGGGAGTCCGTATTGTGCCTGTATAGTGGCATTTTTTTCCCAATAATAAAGTGTGTAGGGATGACTTCATCAGCATACATATCCGTGGTCTAATGCCTATTGAAATGGGTTAATCTGATGAAATGTGCCATAATATCATAAGATATTTTGTAGTTTTTAAAGATAAATCTCTGTGTCATTTTGATCCTGTGACAGAGATGATGTAAATGTATCTAATCTGCAGTGGGAAAAGGAGTATAATATACTTTGGGGGTGTTTTACACACGAACTTCCACAAGAATATTTGGCGTTAACCCCGGCCGGACTCCAGTGTGGGGAGGACTGGTTGAGAGGGACGAAAGAGTTAACCAGGGGGAGGGCGGCTGCACAGGGGCGTTTAGTATAAAACACCTCAAGAGCGCAAAACAAGAACAGCGTGTGTCTGAGTAAGCCGTAGTTTGATATGGTTTGACTTGTTTCCTCCAGCTGGACTCGTTAGAGACGCACGCAAGCCCGTGTCTTCATTTTGGTGGGCTCACAATCCGCAGCATAATGGATGAATACTGTTTTTGAAGCAGACAGAACTCCACCGTGAAGTCTTAACTGGGAAGATATACATTTTTTGAATACCTGTACTTTTTTCTCCAAAGGTAACCTCGTCGAATAACGCGTTGGATCGCGCAGAATGTGGACAAAACAAGAAATGCGTAAAGCGGCTGAAGTGAAAGTGAGGAAAACTGAAGTGTGAGGCTGAGAATGTGGCGGGGACACCACGGGGCAACTGGGCTGCAAGTTTCTTGAGCTTGGAGATTAGACGAGGGCGCAACAAGAGCGGAAAGTGTTAATGCTGCGCGCTGGATCAGTCCTGCAATATTCAGCACACTGTATTAATTGGCAGATCAGCGCATTATCTAATATCACATTTGGCTTAAAATCAAACTATATGAACAATCAGTGAAAGAGGATACATGTTAATTCAGGACAATCCCAAAGTTTACAAAGAAAACTCACTGGATCCAAATTAATCTAGGCTGCAGCACTTTTTCCAAATTATTCGACTGCCCCCTCCGATCCTTTTCCCTTAATTTTTGCAATTCTGATTCCCGAAGTGGCTCCGAAGTGGTGTTGCGGCTCCTCGTCCCCGGCGGATCCGGAGATTGGAGTCTCTGCACCGGGAGGAGGCGGAGTCGGAGCTTCGGCCACACCGCAGGCTCCCAAGAGCGGCCGCGTCAAAAGGATGGTGCGACTGGCGGCGGAACTGCTCTTGCTCCTGGGACTTCTTCTCCTTACCTTACACATCACGGTACTGCGGAGCAGTCCGCTGCCCCAGGAAAATGTAACTCTGAGCGTGGATCAGGACACAGCACTTACAGAGGTGAGTTTGGAAATCTAATAGTGAGGTGCTTTCCGTAAGGGAGGACATTTGATGCAAAAGGTGCTATCTAAGGGGTCTCATCTGGTCACAGATGGGCTTCATACATTGCTCATATGAGTCAATGGCCCAGGTAAAACAAAGCCTCCATTCCCGGGGAACCTGTCAGTCTTTGGGGATTGTTGACATACACAAGGATGTGGTCTCCCTAGGGAGTCCCCCCGGAATGGCAGGGAGCCAGCAGAGGGATGGAAGATGAGGCAGGGTCAGAGATCAGCCCCCAACACCAGACATACAGCCCTGTGGCTGGGGGTTAAATGCTAGCTGCAGGCACTTCTCTGTCATCATGGGCTCATCAGTGTCATCCAAGCTTTCAGTTGATGAGGCAGAGGGTCAGAGCTGAACCCCTGAAGGTGCGCCCCCCACCCCCCACCCATCAGACTGATTTCTGCCCTGCTCCAGATCAAGCCTTAAGTCCAACTTGTTTTATTTCATCCTGGCTATTCTCATATGTGTGGGCAAGGCCGCATGAAAACATCTGATACTAAAGTTCACTGTTGAGGAAAGGACAAGAAACAGAATAACATAAAATAATATAGTCTGGTCAAAATACAGTTTTTATTGACACCTTTTTGCATTGTGGTCCAGTTTAGAACATGCCTCAACAAAATTTCACAAGGGACACATTTGTCAACGAGACACCACTTAAGACTTTAATAGTTTAACTGCCCATTTTAACACCAGCATAAAGCACACAGACTCCAGTAGAGTCTCAAATCCTGACTCGAGGGTTAAGACAGGTCTGGGATCAACAGGCTTTTTTAGAGTGTTAAGCATCCTTCAGCTGCTTTTTGATGTATATTTAGCATGCTACTGAAATACTTTCTTCATGTTGCAGTGATAAATGGGTCTTTATGCCCACTGGAATGGGGTCCCTTCATAAATGCTTTATTAGGGCTTGGGGTATTGAATGGAAAGAATTTTTAGTTCAACAGAGGATGATGAGGGTAACTTCTCATATCTCCACTATCACTGCCATCACTGTAGACTGACCATATGCAACAGCAAGCCTGTGTTCAGTTGGATATTGGGGCATGCAAAGCTGAGGAAATATTCCAGGAATTTACTGAATATTTGTCACACAGCCAAATGTTGGATTGGACAAGCGGGATGAGGACCAGGAGGGAGTTTCTCCTGAGGAATTGCTGTAAAAAATAATATACACATGCCATCCCTTCCAACCCCAGCATCCGTTTTGTCACTAGTCCAAATTTACATAGAGATTCTGGCTTGTGATGAAAGAGCCCAACATTGCCACTCATGCCCCATGTTGAGAAAAACACTGAATGTTTTGGGTTTTTGGGGGTTTTTTTGCTCATGAATGCTCCGACTATGTGCGGATATGCTTCACTGGTCCGCCACTGAAGACGGTGATGTCATTTTTCGGCCGGCTTGTCACGGCCCAGGGGGTGTATTGTTGTTCCAAGGTGTCATATTTAAAATGCCATTCACAGAAATACAAATGACAGGATGCGGCTCCACGCACCTGTAGTGGGAGAGAGAAAACTCTTTGGTCCAAGGCACATTATCATCACTAACCCGGGAAGGCAGACTCATACACCGTGGCAGTGTAAAGTTGGTGTGATATTATACTAATTAAATAATTAATTAATTAATCATGTTTTTCTACCCTTGAGCTTATTTTCTTCTTTTATTTTCTGGGGGTCTTGTCTAAACAGTTTACTTTTGAGGTCTTAACTCTTTTATAGCATGTATCTTCTCAGTTTGATGCTGTAAATAAACACATACATACACCCAGTATGAGGAGTGTGACAGGGGAAGGATAGTTTTCTCTTCCACCTACTTAAGTGTAGTGCTGAAAAGCATCTGGCACAATGTGCACTGCCTTCATTTCCTGCCAGCCTCCCTGGGGGAAGGACCCCTGAGTTGCTCCCAATTGAAAATGGAGTCATGCTCCTTTAGGCAGCCCTCACAAAGTGAAAAAGGGGGAAGCGGGAAAAGAAGAGGAGATACTGTGAGGAGGGAGAAGGGGTGGCTTGTGTGTACGAGGGTTCATTCATGGCTTTTGAGAGTGGGGGGTGACATCCTGGGAGGCCCCAGATGAACTGAGGAATGGTGTGTCACTTTTGATCTCCAAATTAAAGCATGTTCCTCGTTGAGAAAGATCTCAGATGAGTGATAGGGACTGTAAAGCAGCCTACCATCAAAGGAGAACACTGATTTTTTAACATTTAAATGAGTTACTCCTGTGCACTGTAACAGCCTTGGCTGTACTAGAGAAAAATGAGAAAACACCATGTTTTTCTCATTAAAATGTGTTAAAAAGCTCCACCGAGAGTCATTTGGAAAAGACAGAGGTGTTTATGTCGACATTATCAAGAATTGACAGACTTTACACAACTGATACACAACTGCCATTCCTTCCTGATGACTAATTCCCATGTTGTGCATTCTTTCCATTATTTTCAACTCTACTAATTCTCCTAAATAATTCTGCTGAAATACTTATTGAGACAGAAAACAAATATGTTATTTGGACGTATAAAATTTCATGGTTTGTCCTTCACACTGCTGAGCTCCCAGATGGAACTATAGATTTAGTGAAATCTTAGTGCTTATGGGGAAAAGCAGCTTAGATTTCCCTGTTTCTGTCCAAGTGATGGACTGTGTTCAGCAGCACTATGTCACAATTGTCCTATTTACAATTCAGCTCAAGGCTATAATCACCAGCATTATATATAAGGCTGATATTTTTCTATGTTTTGGCAAAATTTTGATGTATTTACTACAGTGAGAAAATCAGCATCGGTCCTGCTGGCACCAAAGAAAGTGAGATAATAAACTGAATGTACACATTACGGTGGCATCTATTGTCTAAGGCTTGAAAATGAAAATGTTTGTTTAACATGAAATATTGACGTTTAGAGAAGTAAAGTGGAATTCTCTACAAGGAAAATTATCACATGAGATTTCTTTCTTAGGGTCCTTGGTGGATGACACTGGCTTAGATTAGAGAAAATGGCTTGTAATGCCTTGTAACTGTGTTGTGGCCTTGAATTCAATATTGGCTGGTAAATCCTAGGTTAGGTTAATTTTTTACTCACCTAAAGGTAGCTGCACTGGGCAGCTCTCATATTCAAGTGTGTCTAATGTAGCCTATGGACAAATAAAGGTGGAAAAAGCAATATGGCATATTATGTGACAACTGGTGATTGCATTAAACGACATTTCCTAGCCTCACCATGGCTCAGTTTGTAAATTGTGTTTTCACAGCTGACAAATTTCCCACAGCAAACTGTCAGTTTATAGCGACTTTAACAAATCTGTCCAAGATGATAAAACAGACTTGAACAATCAACCAACCTGTTGTCAACATAGCACATCAGAAAATATCCTTCCATATCGGCATTCAGTGACCGTGGCCATTAGTTTTAGGTGGTTACAGTGGTTTATGGAAGATGTTGCTTTCCTATTTCGTTTTTTGGATCCTAAGCAGTTTGATAGCAAATTATTACAAATCATTGTTATTCAAACTTACAGCACTTCTGCAATATTCAGTTTATATTTTTGTTTAAATACACCAATCAGCGATTTTTCCATATGGTGCATTTTTACCCTACTATCTGCAAGATAATCTATGGCCTAAACATAAATAAAATCACATTAGTGCTAAACTACCAATATTTGCCCATAAACTTAAGTCTTAAGCAGCAGACGTCAGTTCAATGGCTTCCCATACTGAGTGAAACATCATCACAAGTGTTGCCCTGGGATCAGATTGCTTATAAATTTGACGTTAAATAAACCAAATTTGTGTCAGGATTAGATAATCTGCCAGTCATGTGTAATACAACATAATATGACACAACAGAAGATAGAGATGGGATTAGACTGGATAATGGAGGATTAATCTGCCTGCAAACACTGTGACTGGGTTTCAGTTTGCGTATTCTGAAACATTTGTGGTGGCATCTGCTTTCTTTTAATACTACTTTCTCCATGAGTCCGTGTAAGTCATAACTCAGTAACAGTAGTTTTTGTGTTTTAATCAGTAGCCTGAGCATCTCTGGATGGATTTTCCTTAAATGACAGGTGTAAATGAAAGCACCTCACAGTCTTATGATGGGAAAACAAAACAAAAAACTGTCTGTCTTCAGTGGCTGTGAAGTGTTTTCTGGCAGTGGATTTAAATGACAATATTCAGTATCAGTATCATAAAACAGTAATGTCTGGACTGCAGAGCATCTTGTGTGGTCTGCAGTTAAATGCTAATATAATCCATAAAGATAAAATCCACCCAAAGGAGATCAGGCTTTATTAACAACTGTATGTATTTACATTGTGATTGAACCTGTAAGTGTTGTGCTGGGCCTGCTCCCTCAGGGGAGCTCAATTACAGCCACTGAGTGACTTCTGAAAGCTGGGAACTTGAAAGACAAGGTTATCACATGGGCATCTCAAAAGCCCAAGTGCTTGTGATAGAACCAAAGAGGGTCTTGTGATGTTCACTTAAAGGGTTCATAGCTGATGCTGTTGAAATGTACGGAGCTCTCAGCCATAATTGTTTTGTTATGGAAAAGACATGTGGTTTTAATTGGAACCTGCTATTTCAGAATCTTTTTTCCTCACATTTTATGATTTTGAACATAAATTCTCATAAAAACTCATCATCTTATCTACAGTAAAACCTCTCCCTCTTTTTATTTGGTTTATGGGTAAAATGCAGAACCATCTACTCTTCTTCCTCAAAATTATGGGTAATTGTATAACCATTGTAATTATGGCAGTAGCTCACATTAAGATATGTGATGTGAAAGTTTCATCAAGTTATCATAATAACTCCATCTGGTCTCCGGTAGTGAATTAAGAAAAGTAATGCTAAATGGATTTGGGGTTCTATCTGTGCGACCGCTGTCCCCTCTGCGGTTGAATTAAAGTTACATTTATAATCTTTCCTCCCTTGCTGTGCAGCTCCATTTACAGCGCCTATATTGTCCCAGAGTGCACCTTGGCTGGATACAAACAGCTCTACTGGGGGCTTTTATGCCCACCACAATGTGGCTGAGCTGACACTTTGTCTGTGACTGGCCACCGCAACCGTACAGCACTGCTGCCATATTCTCAGGCCTCAGCCTGGCCACAAAAACACTAAGGAGGAAGAAACGGGACATGAAAAAAAGAAAACAAGGAACTTGATTGATGGCTTTCTTTGATCGTATTTTCTGCCACCCCAAAATGGATGATTGCCGACTACTTATGGGCTGTCTGTCCAATTGAGGAATAATTGTTCCTTCTGTGCATACCTGACAGGGGACATATACCTCAACTGTCCTTTTGGGATGAATTTACAGCCCCCCTGTCAGAAGACCAAATGTTTTTCTGTCTTCAAGAAGGCAGATGTAATTATTTTGCAATGTTTGCTTAAGTTTCTCTGTATAGCCCCAGTGCAGGAAAACCATCAGTCTTACATCGCTCTTTCTCCCAGCCAGCACCAGAACATGCTAAAAATGTCCACATCATATTACTATGGTAAAGCAGCAGCATACTCTGTCAGTTAAAAATAGAAAAAATATACAGTCTAACTGTGACATTGGCTCTGAATGCAGGCTCTAGACGGATTATATTTTGGTGGAAGCAGACAGACGCACAGAACCCAGTGTGATGTTTGTCCCACTGGCTCCAAGTAGTCATGGGTTCACTGTCCACAGGATTTATGACATGGCCACACGAACCTCTGTCAACATGAGAGTGTGTGTGCAGACGCTGTAGATGCCAAGTGATGCACAGGGCCCTTAGCCTTAACATTCGCACAAAAAGGAATAAAATATTTTCTACAAACATTGTAATAACCTTATATTGTGAATGCACAAACCAATAATACATAATTAATAATATTATGTTCCTTTCTCTCCTTGGCAGAACAATATAAATGTAAAAAGCAGCTCCTCTGCCCAAGTGGCACCTGAAGACCGGAAGTCTGGTCAAGAACACCGGTTGACCCACCGGCCCGCCACCCTCCCGTGGGCACAAGGCAGCATCGTACACAGGGACGGCCCTGGAGCTTTCCTCCTAGATCTGCAGAATTTCCCCGACCTCTCCAAAGCTGATATCAATGGACAGAATCCCAACATACAGGTGATCATGTGTGTCCACTTGCCCGTGTGCTTTGATGCTTTCACTCACTTGTAAGACATGGCTACTCAAGCACATAGGACAGGAAAAGCAAATAGGAAGCAGGAGAATAGTTTGGTGCACACCAATACCCCCTTTTTCTCCCCCTTCCTTCTTCCTTCTGCCCCTTTCACACTTCCTGGCTCGTACTGAAGCTTATAAGATAGACACTGAGGTCTCACGTCCATCATAATGACAGCTGAAAGGCAGACACCAACCAGCAATGGCTCACTACTAACCCATGTGCAGGAAGACAGACGGCAGCTTATGTAAATGTGTGGCAAACCCTTACCCATAAGTCCTTCAGTGGTGCAGATGGCCGAGTAACCGCTGCCATGTTTAAATCATTCTCCTGTCTAATCCAGCAGGGGGGTCTTTCCATTTCTGAGAGCATCACTGCTAAATCCGAGCACGAACAAAGTGTATTAACATCTCAAGATGTGGGAAGAGAGCGGAGCGACCAATTGAGCAAGGGCGTGAGGCTGTGGGAGAAGGGGGGGGGGGTCTTTGATCCTGGGATTCATCTGGCTTTCATGGTCTGGAGGAGGCTGAGTAGCCCTTTGAACTTTGTGTTTAGGTGGAGAGAGCCCAAGAGGTGGGAGGGTGACTGTGGGGCAGGGGTGATGGTTCCCCCTCATCTGGGAGGCACATGTGTTAGGACAGAAAGGGGGAGGGGGTGATATTGTGGGTAGGGGTATCAGAAAGTGTCACCTCCCGGCACCCAATCAACCCATTCTGTCCAAAAACACTATATAAGCATGTTCTTTGATGTGTCTGTACCGAATAAAGACTTTAAAGTGACTTCTGTTCTTTAATACAGGTGACCATTGAAGTGGTGGATGGACTGGAGAGCCATGAGCCAGAAAAAGGCCTCCGTAAGGAAAGCAAACCCAACTGGGCTTCTCCTAACTGGAGAAACTGGTGGCCTTCATCCTCCTCCTCTTCCACCACTCATCAAACAGAGGAGCACGATCGCTCCTACGTGAGCAACAGTGAGGACAGCAACTTCCTCAGGCCGCCGGCAGACTGGGACAGGAGAGGAGGCACCGGGGGAGGAAGCAAAGCTCAAACTGAATATGGTGAGAATGACCGGAGGGGGTGAAGGAAAAGAGTGCACAATGCACATTGCAAAATATTTAGTTGGGTCCATAGGCTCTTATTTGAGCAGTGGTCTCCAACATTTCCACATATGGCCATAGTCTGATGTGGAATCTGTAATTTGCAGATTTGCTGATTTAAGCTGTCACCATAATAAGTGCAGTCATCCCAAGCGAGCCTTTTGGAGCCCCTGATGGAAGCCTTTAACACTCTTTTATGAGATAGATTCCTCTGTGGTGTGGAGCTAGCTACGTGACACAGTTTAAACGCCTCGCAACATCAAAGTTCAGCAGCAGGACTGGGGCCAGAAGCAGTGTTTGGCTGCCACGCCATTCTCACAACACTCTCCAAAAGTAACCCCACAGATAAATCTGCCGTGGAAGAATTTACACTCACTGTCATACAGTATGCGTCTGGCCTGTGTTGTAGCATGCCCAAACCAACATGGTCGAACAGGAATGCGTATGCTGTGGTAAATGTCATTTTATCCACTTGCACTTGCACTGCAGCGGTAAGGAAGGCGATTTTATAATCTTTTTTGTCAAACCAAAACCCATGTTTAATGTTTCTGGCTTATTGCTGCGGTCTGCTCTTATTCATCCTTTATTTCACACCACACTAATGGACAAGGAAATATTTTATCATCATTACTGTACTGGTTTTGAACCTAATAATCATAATTGTGGACAGGCAGTGAGGGTCATCCATCACAGGCCACTGATCGTATATTCAGTATTCAGTTGTCTCATCTGTGGGCCAAGGGCAGGTTATTATCAAGTTTTTTAAATTCTGAGTTTTGTCACCAGCTCTTTGGCCGTAGTAAGCTATGGAAGGAGAAGCGGAGCAGCGCTTGATGGCTATCTGGCCTGTATTCATACAAAACGCTCATAATGAGGGGCAGATGGCAGCCGGGGGCTATAGGAAGGTTTGGACCTCGGCCAGAAATACTTCCATCCCAACATGCCCACATTAATTCTCCTCATTGATGGAGTACTGCTTTCAAGATGTGTGTGTATGTTTGCGTGCGGTCGTGATGGTGGTGGTGGGGTGAGTAGAGCCTAGTGTAACTGTTTCCATGTATACCCATTACGGTGATCTGCTCAATGATAATTGGAGTTAAAGAGGATTTCTTGCCATTTCACTTCCCATTTTCAAATCAATGAATCACAGCAACTGAATGGTGTCCGGTGCCACTGTGCCAGGGATACTCAGGCGGCACAGAACATTTCTATTTGTAAATTTGGATCCCCTGTAGCTTTGTTGGAATTAGCAAAATGCTTCCCTGTTACTTCACTAACTGAACATATACCGTGCCCTTCGCCTCGGACTCTTTGGTTCAACAACTTTGCGTTACCATGTACAAAGTGTATACGTGTGTGTAGACAGGCTTGCGTGGTGTCTGCTTTGAGGGGCAAAGTCAAAGAGAACTCTGAGCTCCCCCACTTCCCGTTTCATGTCCTCCCCCCACTTATTATTAGTGAGGCATGCTAACAGGCCTGAGTAAGTTCAGCATGTGGCCTGCATCAGAGCTGAGGATCTCTTTCGCTCTTTCTTTCGGATGTAGACTATATGGACGGAGAGGGGGACTGGAGTAACTGGACAGCGTGCAGTGTCACCTGTGGAAATGGCAACCAGAAGAGAACCAGGTCATGTGGTTATGCTTGTACAGCCACCGAGTCCAGAACGTGTGATATGCCCAACTGTCCAGGTAAAGTCTTGTTTTTGATCACAGAACAAAAGAATTCCACACCAGTAAAGATGTGGCTAAAGGATATTAGAGGACAGTTTGTAAGTGTATGTGTTGATTTAACAGTCTTTTCATCTTTTGATCCACCTTTCACTGTGCATTTATCTCTCTAAAGGTATTGAAGATGCCTTCAAGACGGCAGCTACTGAAGTGAGCCTGTTAGCTGGAACAGATGAGTTCAATGCCACAGAGCTCTTTGGTGTTGGTGAGATTCTGCCTACGCTTGTCTTACTCCAGACCATCCCTCATTCAGATGTTCTTACACTATCAAAGACAGTTCATCCATCTGGTGTTCCTTCACACACTTAGCATTCCTCATGCTCAGGATGCGCTCCATTATTGTGCAGAGAAGAAAATGTGCAGCAGGGCAGGAAGAGCACAGTATGCCACTGCCCGCTCTCTCTTTGTCTGTCTGTTCTTAATCAACCCAGTGAAAACACACCTTCATATTAAATATTGCACCTTCTCACTCTACTAGTTTCATCTTCTAATGTTGTAGAGTGTTGGGGAGGAGATGTAGCATTTAATAGTGTCTTCATTTCTTCCAGACACAGACAGCTGTGAGCGATGGATGAACTGCAAGAGCGACTTCTTGAAGAAGTACATGACCAAGGTGGCAAACGACCTTCCCAGCTGCCCTTGCTCTTACCCAACTGAGGTGGCGTACAGCACTGCAGACGTACATGATGCTCCCACGCGCCGAGATTTCCGCTGGAAAGACGCAAGCGGGCCAAAAGAGAAGCTGGAGATCTACAAGCCCACGGCCCGTTACTGCATCCGCTCCATGCTGACGCTGGAGTCCACCACACTGGCAGCACAGCACTGCTGCTACGACGACAACATGAAGCTCATCACCCGCGGCAAAGGGGCTGGCACGCCCAACCTCATCAGCACAGAGTTCTCCGCTGACCTGCACTATAAGGTGGACATCCTGCCCTGGATCATCTGCAAAGGAGACTGGAGCCGCTACAACCAGGCCAGGCCGCCAAACAACGGGCAGAAGTGTCCCGACAACCCTCAGGACGAGGACTACTACAAACAGTTTGAAGAAGCGAGGGAATTCTAACACGCTGTAAGAGTGAAAGGGAAAAAAAAACACACTGCTTAAATATTCAGCTAAACCTCAAAATGGTGCTGAAACCATTTTTTAATTCTGTTTTAGGTCAAATAACACATGGACTTTTAGGCTCTGAGGAACAAGACTTGCTGCTCTTTTGAACCAAGAGGAATAAAAATCCAACAGAGTCAGAATGCTCACAAGGAACTTTTCTTGACTTCACCAAAACTAGGCACAAAATGTTTTGGTTTTTTTTTTGTTTTTTTACATAAAATATGCCTCTGAAAAAATGAATGAAAATTTTGTGTTACCAATGGTAACTCTTTCAGATTTGGTCACTAAAGGGAGAACTAAGTTTATGTTCCTAAAAGGGGAAAATTATTATTCTAGGAATGTTCGTTTAGATTGTGTCCATGTTCGTCTCCATAGATTGTTTATGTTTGGTGAATCTGAGAGGCCTGTGGTAATAGAATGAGATCCTTTAGGAATGTTCAGAGAACAGGGTTATCCAATTTTCTCCCATGTTGTCATTCACAATATCCAGGTTCTCATGTAAGCTTGTGAGTTTATTTAGCATGCCCTTTTTTTTTTCACCATTAATTTACAACCGTGTCCCTTGTGTCTCTGAGGCAGATCTTCATTGTAAAAAGCCTGCATTATTTTTGTAAAGTATTTATTAAGTTGTAGCTGTGTCTGAGTTGGGAGTCTACGACTGTGGTTTCTGATTCACATATGGCTGAATGCTAACTTGAAATTCCTCTCTAGCTCAAACTTTGCCATCAATGTGCGTAAACGTGTCTCAAGTTAGGATTGAACCGTAATAGAGCGCAAAGAATGTGTGAATTCAACTGTACGGAAAGATTTTTGAGATATAAATCTATAAATAAATTTTTAAAAAGCCAATGAATGTGTTGCTAGAAGAATAATCTTTGCGTGTATTGATCTTCATGGCAAATTCCTCTTAAAGGTGTAAATTAACACAGTTTCAAGCAAAGTTTCATCAGCTGCTATTAGATTTCTCTCCTGCTATCAGAGGAAATTCATCTGCAGGAAAAAAATCTCATCTCATCGATTAAACTCCTCCAACAGGCTTAAGCCAGTGCACAAGACTTCCATTAGTTCCATCCAGTGTGGCTCTCAGGCCTTTTGATGGGATGTGATATTTCTTCAGTGGGCGAGGAGGCTAAGGTTCCTTTGAATGCGACTGCAATTCTTTGTCTTTGGCATGTATCCTCACATTCCTGAGTAATTTCTCAGTGTACACATGTACTCACACACACACACACACACACACACTCAATGCTGCCAATCCATAGCAAGGACCTCTGACCATTCCCTCTCCACTGAGTGCTGCAGTCATTGTCACACAGAGAAAGCCATTCATGGTGCTCTCATTCCTGCAGCCTTGTGTATGGCACAGCTGGCCGGGTGTAGGTCTTTATAATGCAGCAGGCCCCAGCACGTTCCACACCCGAGGCGCTACTTGCAACCGCCTAGTTGCTTCACTATTCATACAGAATTCCTCCACACGCGTCCTTCGACCCATTTATCCCAAACACAGCTTTTTATCAACAACCCACCCTCAAATACTTTTTTTTTTAAATGTAGATATACTTCTCCCTCTGTGCTATCAGACCCACAGCATGTAAAGTCTACTGTCCCTCTCTTCAGTAAACGCATTGTTCGAAGCTAAGATCACAGTAAATCGGCATGGATTGTTATCTTTGCAGACCGTCTGCTGAACAGGCCATGAAGATCAAAGCGAGGTGTTCGTCTTTATTTTGAAACATTAGGGCCGAGCTCAAATTGATGACATACCTCCGCCGCCCCCAAGTATCTCTTATCCAGACAGGCTCCACGTGTCGTAAGAGACCAGGAGCAGCAATTACTCGTACGCCCTCCTCACTTTTCATCTCTCATTTCTTCTCCCCTCCCCTGCAAACACTAGCACAACTTGATTCCTGTGCCAAGGCGCAGGTAGGAATACAGATACAAGATTTAGTTTAACTGGTGTGAAAATGGATGAGAGGGCAGACATACTGTAGACCAGCAAGTACAGAGAGCACAGAGAAAACTTGTTGCGTTGGCTGTGGCGCTTTAGTGAGGCCTCGCTTTTGTGTTACTATTTCCAGGGCTCTACTCTGGTATGCTTCAAAGGATGCAAAGCACCATATTAGTGGTATATTGTCAAGGATCCCAAAGGGCTCATTAAGCATCACCAAGATATGATTGTTGGTATTTTGCCTCTATTTTTGCTATGAGAAAGAAATTATGTCCAACATACTTACACTGTTTTAGGCCGAGTTTGACAGGGCTGGCTCTGGGATTTCTCAGTAGAGCTCCACACAAGACCTAACTGTGGGAATAAGAAAACAAGAGGAGTTAAAAAGAATAAGAAAGCAGTGGATACTTGGATGGGTTAATGTTGTAATAAATAAAGAGAAAGCTTAGCTATTCTCCAACTCTTTTCTCCAGAAATATTTCACATTAAAAAGTCCAGGTGGTTTGTTGTCCGTGCTGGAGCTCACTGTAGGGCTTCTAGCAGGTAAATAACCACGGTGCATGGTGGCAATCAGGCATCTCTTTGTTTTGTGGTGTGGTGCAGATGTGGCAGAGCCATTTTTAGCCTCTCTCCCTCACTTTCTTTCACTCACTCCCTCGCTCTGCTACTTTATGGGTGGTGTGGCACAATGCAGGAAGTGTCTGGCCCGCAATACCGCAGGGCCCTAACAGCACGGCAAACCTAATTAAAAGGTTTTTCTTTGGTCTTCTAATCTGGAATAGCTGACCTGGACTAGGAGGTTGCTTATCTAGCCACTCTATCCCTCCGTCTCAACCTTCACCCCCAACGTCCTACTGGCAAAACAGGGGTGGAGACGCTGGAACTCTGCCTGCCATAGGCTTGCATCTTTAGCACAGAGAGTCAGGGGAGGAGTGGGTGATGGGGGCGGGGGGCAAACATGTGCCTGGGTGTACAGCTGAACAAACAGGTCAAGTAGCTGTGGCGCATCTGAAAGGGCAGGGTGCCTTACTTAACCCCTGCTGCCAGGACATCGCTGAGATGCTGCAGGGATCTGCAGCCACACCATCTATGGCAGAACAATGACAAAGCACATATAGGAGGGGACAAATTAAAGGAAAAACCTGAATAAGAGTGGAGAAACATATCAAATGCAGATGCATCTGTGCACCAGGGCTCACTGAATGGTTTGGTGAGTATGAAAATGATGTGAAAAAAATGCTACGGCCTTCACAGTCACCAGATCTCAACCCAGTTGAACGCCTATGGAAGATTTTGATTGTCTCTAATGCTATATGTTGTTTTGTTATGTCTGGCTACGTCTGTTTGTCTTTCTGTCTGCTGTACTCAGATCTCTCTTGCAAAAGAGATTTTGATCTCAATGAGATTACCTGATTAAATAAAGGTTGTGGCCTATATGTAAATGAGGGAACATCTTCTGGAGGAATGTGTTCATCCCTCCAATAGAGTTCCACAGACTTGGAACACTGAAGCTGTTCTGGAGGCTCGTGGTGGCTGACTCCATATTAAGACACTTCATGCTGTTCATGTTGGTTTTTCCTTTTTCCATTTGTCACCCATCTGTAACTAAATGCTCTAATTCACTTGGACATATAGTACCACCATGCAATGAACATCATCTTGTTAGATGGGTGTAGTGGCTTAAGTAGCACCTGCCCCTGGCTCATGTCTTCTATACCAGTTCAAACTAAAGTTAAAATATTATGCACACGCTCATAAATTCACACACACTGAGCTGTCGGACAAATGAGGACAACAGAGGAAAAAAAACCGCTTTGCCCCCTCATAAAAGAGTTATTATATTCAGTCACGCTTTTCATTGAGCTAAACTTATGACTAATGTACCCCCACGTTTTATATGCTCTACTAGCATCACGTGCTAGTAGAAGTGAGTGGAAATCAGTTTCACTCAAATGCAAATGGGCTTTTAAAGAGGCAGACTTTATTTAACATCCAACGGATCATTGCATAGACAAATAATATCCATTTTGAGTCACCATGCACACACACAAGATCGCTGATTTCATTATGAGAAATAAAGCCAACGAAGGCACAGTGAAACTGAGTAAATAAATCACTATGATACCACTGAAATGTCCAACTGTTTGGCTCAGTGCTCTAATAGTGAACACGATAAGAGATGGTCCTGATGTGCATAAAGGTGAGAGGCGTCTGACTCACCCTTAGGTGGTGAGGAAGGGGAGGTCAGCATGAGCACGGAAGCTGCATTGCCGTGATTCACTGTGACAGCACCGCCTGGCATGTGAGGACAGCAGGCCAGGCGGGCAAGGCTGCTGCCTTTGATCTTTATGTGCTCCACCGTCTGTTTTGCATTTAAGAGCCTTGCTGAGCGCAAGGCATTGGATACACCTTGAATGGCTCAGGACCCCGTCCACTTTTTAAAGACCCAGGATCCTTTTTCAAAGCTAAGGGGATCCAGGACAGAGAGGGATGATGTTTGAAGGGGAAGGTTCTGGGTTGAAGGGGGCCGAGGGTCTCCCAGCAACACAGATTAGCTCTGATGAAAAGAGCATGCTCTATAATAATAATATAATGATCAAGCTAATGGAGAATGGTGTGAGTGTGGGTGAGGGTGAGGGGCAAGGCAATATACATCTCCTTTTAGATGGACCCTCAGGATCAAACCTGGGGTCAGGAGGCTGTGGAACAAAAACAAACATGAACAGCACCTCCCCAACCAACTTTTGGCTGCTCCTCCTGACCTGTCAAATACACTTTGCACGTTAGTGATGTCAAATGACTGTGACATCTTACACCTGAGAGGCAAAATGGCTGGATATCATCACTATGTGATCCTATTCCACAACCAGGTATGATGCACTGACAGTGAGGAATCTCTCTCTTCAAAAGGTGAATATATTTATCTTCTTGAACAACTCTATCGCACATTACTCGCAGACACTACAGTGGCCACAGTCCAGAACCAGCAGCTGGACAAACTCTTGCCTAGAGACTGTTGTTAGACTATTGATATAAATAACTGTCCTCTCTAATAAGAGCCTTTAAAAGTATATATATATGAGGAATCAAATCCACACAACTAAGAAGAAAATGGCATTTTCAGAAACACTGGAGAATGCAACATTTTCGTTATGCAATCCACACTTTTTAGATGTCACAAAAAAAATAAACAGTGGCTCAGGAAAGGAACATCGTGTGTGTGTGTGTCTGGGAGGGACGCGCAGCACACATTTTTTATAGTTACTGAGGTTGCTCAAGAAACAGACTAATATTTCCTCTCTCATGTTGAAATCTTTCAGCATGCTCACAAGTCCTTTTGCAGAATTCTTTTTCCACTCCGGTTACTGCCCAGCATGTAATTTATTCCCAGACTATACATTTTTGGCAGTCCACAATTCAGATTATGATATTTATGCTGTTTGTTTGGGCTTACACAAACTGCTCTTCTAAGAGCAATGTAGGTCTTTTTTGGAAAAGGTTCAGTTGGAAGAATGTGTCTCATGTCAGAGTTTAAAAGACTAAAGACAGGCGCAGAAATGTAGCAACATAAATTTTATTTACTTTTTGAGCACTGTAGAGAGCTGTGCACATATTACCATTTCAATAGCTTATACCATTTTATATTAGTTGCATTTTCAAGTAAAGAATAAACAAGCTCAATTATGGGTTTGTTGAGACTGGAATTCTTAGTAGTAACTGAGTGAAACTGAAGTATCAATTTAGACCCTTTCAAGAACAAATCTCAACAGCACCATTTCGTGGGCTTGATGCATACAAATGAGTTTTTAGCTGTCCTTTTTTTTTGCAAGAAAATACATGTCTCTGTCAATGTGACTATAGAAATATAAATTGTGATTTTTAAATGAGGACTAACAGTCATGTTTGGCGGTGGGGTCAAATGCTGCTACCTGAGCACTATATATATATGTATCAGCATCACTCTGGAAGTGCATAGCTTCCTGCTTCTTGATCGACTCTACATCTGTCAGAGAATAAAAGTGGCTTACTGTAGATTTTGTACATGCATTAGCTATGTATTCACATTTTAAAACAATCAAAGCAAAGCATTCTATGGTTGAAATGGTTATAAAATTCATCATGATGCACATTATGCTACATTATACAATATGCTGGAGGATTAATAACAATATGTGTGTACGAGTACATGGAAGTTAATTTGTATTAACATTGTAAATGTTAACATTGTAAATAGCTTTTATCATCACTGTTCAACTCTCACAGCTATAAATGCTTCATTCATAACAATTATCTTGAGTAGCAGGCTTTCCACAAGGTGCAATCTGACATCTTTTTTTTTTTTTACCTTGGAAAGTATTTTAAGAACAAAATAAGGTCTTGCATTTGAAATTCCTAAACGTTTGAAAATAGTCACATCTGTTCAGCAATACAAAACAACATGAACATCCACCCTGTTTTCCTAAATCATAGCTTATATACAAAAGGAAGGGTGCCACTTTTAGTCAGAAAAGAGTAACAAAGAAAAAATGGTGCATCAAGGCAATGGTGCATCAAGTCTAATCCAGGTGTCACTGGAGAGCTTGGGGGGGGGGGTAAATTGGCATAGAGTACATACTGGAGGCAGACAGGGGCAAAGGGAAGTACTGTAAGTGCACTAAGTAGAAGCTAATACCCCTCCCTCCTTCCTGGGCACCTGTTACAACAGCTAAAGCTTATTACTTCTGGCATCACAAAGGTGGTGGGGAGGTGAGAGCGGTGTGTGTGCGTGTGTGTTTGTGGGTGGGTGGAAGGGTTGTATTGGAGTATTGCTGAAGAAGCCTAGTAGGAGGACGAATGCGGCTCACTCCACTACACTCGTCAGTCGACACACGCCTCCTTCGATGGCCAAACACTGTCCAGGAACAGTCCCAGGTGGTAATCTGGATATGTGTGTCTGCAGGCAACAAAAGAAGACACAAAAAATCATCAAAATTTCTGATTTTTACATCATAAGTGGAGCAAACATTAAAAGATGATGTATGTATGTATGTATGTATGTATGTATGTATTATTAACTTTGTTACCGGGCATTAAAACTGAAAATAGCAATATGTATAAAGGACCAGCAATGGTGTAGATGTGTTGCTACAGGTACCAAAGAGAAGATAAATTACAACCAAGGAAGTCCAGTTTGAGAAATACATGCATCAGATGTAAGGCTTATCAGATGCACTACACAGTGGTTTATAACACTATGAGAAAGGATTTTATGAAAAGTTATCACAACAACAATAATTTAATTCTCCATCTTGGCAATCTAATGGTAAAGTTATACTGTTCACATTCCAAAGTATTGTACCGGGGATGGGCGTTTGCACATATTTAATTAGCCAATGCAGTGTATTGCTGAATGGCGTATTACATTGAGCCAGGTTTAGCTTTTTCTTTTGCTACAGGTCTCTGCATTGGAACTCTCCCTGTGCCAACATAGTGGTCTCATTGAAATGAACAAGGAGGCTGTGTTTCTTGTTGCAGTACTAATGCTGGCTAAACACAGCCTTACACTACTACTGTATGCATAGAAAAATGTTACCTGTGGCTTTCTGCATTAACAGAAAAGATGTATAACAATCGCATTTCAAATAGTTAGTGTATAGTTGAGGGTTAAATGCATAAGCATGGCCCATGGATTACCTTTCCTGTACCCATGATGCACCTGCCTCTATAAGACCACCAGTAAGTTACATAGAAACAAGGAGGCCTGTTGTGTAGAGTCTCTGCTGAGGTCTGTCTACTCTCTAACTTTTGCAGTTCAAAAATTGAAGTTCCTTGTGCTAACTTACACCCGAAGGAGATTTGACAGTACAACTACAAAAACATGAATTTTTGGTCTGAGGTGTCCTGGAACACTTGTGAACAACCTTCAAACATGGTTTCAAGCACAGTCCACGGCCAGTACAGGACGTCCAATAAGAAACTACAGTTCAGGTTCTGATCAGGCAGGCTATTCCTCTGACAAAATCCTCTTTTAGGTTTCTATGTTGTTGCCAACAGTTAAGGTCCCCCCGGAAGAACCATGGAGTCCCCATAGTTCTTCTGGAGGGTGATAAATACAATGCAACCAGCAATTTCAGGACTACTACTGTTGCATCATTAACATGTACCCCTGAAGTCCGATGCCAAGTGGGTAAAGTGGACAGACTGCTAGTGTTTTATGTTTGAACAGAGAGGAGTAAGAGGAGGAGGGAAGAGACAAACACAGCTGTTAAGACAGGAGTGATACTTCAACTGGGGGATCAAAGGTGACCGACTCTCTCCCAGTGCCAATAATGGCTGTCATCCTCCTTCCCCCCTCTCTCTTTCCACCGAGGGTAACACTGGCTCCAGCCTTGTGGGAGTCCATCCACTTATTGACCAGACCACTGAATTGGCCTGACATCACTCCTCCAGTCGCAGGAGCCTTCATCTCTACTGGACATCTTTTTGTGTAGGCCTGGACTATGGCCCCTGGCACCCAGAGGGCAACTGTCACTACAAAGGGACAACAGCCAGACAAGGCCATGCACACATGGCAACACTCTCAGGGGCTATTATGCCTCCAGGAATCCTTTCTGGGTTCATCTTCTCCCCTTCATCTTGTAAAGATGAGGTTAAAAAAGGCCTTGGTTAAATTGTTTTGAGTGAAGGTCCATAGCTGAGTCATAATCAACCAATGGTGACATGCTAAATGTTTTCCTTTTGATGTTTGCATGTCAGAGGGAAAGAGCTTTGCAATGTTCTTTTAAATTCCTACCACATTGAATACACAGCTGGAAATACACTACTGGGCACAATTAGCGGCTAGCTGTATGACTTCATATATTTTTCTAAGAAAACAGTGTCTGACAATGACACCAATGCATCCTTACCCTCACCCTCACATGCAACCTGGCGCAATATGTTAAGCCCTTAATTTTTGTTTCAATAAACATGAGCGAGTAAGCAGGAAGAGTAAAAGGCTTACTAAACCAAACAAGTGAGTAATTACCTTACCGCAGCAAAGCCCGGGCCGCTGCGGTAAGGACTCCGTAATACGTGGTATGCGTTCTACCAGGTGTGCTCCCGGGGCGCCCTGAGACCTTGTTGTGCTAGTCCTAATAAGAGGGCAGTTACTTAAAAAGAAACTTTTTGGGTATTCAAATGGGTGATGGTGGCCAAAGAGTTATCAAACATGATCTCACTATTCGAATACCGATTTATACTGATTTTAAGATTGTCTGTTGGGTGTGTTGTCCATCGCAACATCTCCTTCACAATGTATCATAACTCATATAGTTACTGTACTCATACAGTTTACTTGTTTAATTAATTCTTGTGGTGGAATCCATGTTTACAGAAGCAGCGTAAACTAATTATAAAGTCAGTGGGGTTGAAAGAGGAGCAAAGAAATGTATTATGAACTATATGACAGCTGGGTTAGATAGGCAGAAAAAAAATGAAGCTACGCAAATCTACAGTGAGCCTGTTGTCAGCTTGATACCCAGTGACTGAAGTGACCACATGACAGGACTACGGCTGAGTCAAAACATAACGTGAAAAACACAGTTCCATTGTATCTGTTAGAAAAACAACATTCTTTCATGATATGAATGTGTTTAGGAGCTAGAAAAGCCACACATTAACACCACAGTGTAGGCCAAAGGATAAATTTAGCTCTATGACTATGCCGTTGTTTTTGTTTTGTGGTTCACATTCTTTTCTTTTAGAATAAAAAAAACCAAAAAACAATCATATGCTATTTATTCTCCACGCGAGATGGATAATAAAAACAAAATGCGCCATAATAAAAGACATTTGTCATGTAATATACAAAGCAGACAATAACCAGGAGGCCTGATGGGCATGCTATTTGATCTTCTCTAGCCTTACACAATATGAGCAGCAAAAGCTTTACAGTGGTAATGATGTCCAGGAGGAGGGAATTGAGCCATGGAGCTGCTGCTGTGGATCCTTCACTTCGCTTTCATCTGTCAAATCATGACAAGCAATAAAACAAAAGTCTAACTGTTTCAGAAGTGCCACCACTGGCCTGTCCATGCAGCTTTGTGTAGCTCTGTAAAACATGGCTTGATGTTCTGATGTCCTATCCAGTGAAAACACAGGTGAGCGATTGAATAAAACCAGATGCTTACCCTTTCCAGCACTGCTGCTTTATAGCTATTTTACAGTCCAACGTCAAAAGGATTACGATACAGACTCAACTTTCCCATCTGATTGAACAGTCAGCTCAGAGGAGGAGCCAGCACAGTGTCTTAACTGGCCTGACATCCAACACATTTTGGACTGAGTTATAGATGCTTCACTGTTCTCCTGGGTTTATGACACTGTCGTTTGTCAGAAAAAAAATATACATACAAATCCCAGATTTAAAAACTGTGAAAAGAGAAGTAGACTTGCTACAATATAAATCCCGTCTGACCTCTGTCCTAAATACTCCTGCTACTGTGAATCAGCTCTTTCATGTTCTTATCACAGAAAAGCAGTGGAAGATCGACTCTGACTGGCCGGTTAGAAATGCCCGGTGGGATGCTAATAGGAATGGGAGGAATGTCTGTAGAATAGCAGCTGAGGCTGTGGATGGCTCTGGCTCTATAGGCAATGCACTGAAAATTTACAAGTGCTTAAATCAGGATGAATTATTCAGGCAACCTATCAAAATGCAATGGGAAAACTAGTCCTTTCTTCAGCAAGTATTTATGACAACACAGTCAAAAAAGTCTTCATTGGAAGAACTTGTTATGTATTGCCTGTTTTGCTGCAGTGCAAGATGCCAAGATGGCAAAGACTTGACCCTTTTCAGGAGGATTGCAGATAACACTATCTCTACAGGATCTACAATGTGCACTTCTGCCAGTCTTTTCTACTCTGTCGATGAGGCAGAACTTCCCCACAGTTTTGACGTCTGCCATCAAGGCCATGGACATGAAGGTGCCACCTCCTGGGACTCAATGGCATACAGACCACTTTCTAGAGTTGACAGACAACAGACACCGTGAATGGAGTCTGGTCGCATTAAGGTTCTCATCTCTGTTTTATGAAACTTCACCAGATTGGAGAGAAAACAGATGCTCTCCTATGGCATCCCTTCAATGGATTATATGTTGTCAGTGAGTGGAGGGAAACTATAGGCCCAGCTGGGGAGCAACAGGTAAAACCTTGTTTTGCACCAAGTGTGGAGCCATGAAGCACAGAACAGCCAGCTTCTCTGGTATAAAGATGGTGAGAGCCACAGAGGCACATGGGAGCTTTGTAGCCTTGGCCCCACAACTAGCTGCTCAGTCTCTGATACAGCAATGTGAGGTTTGGCGGAGCAGCTGTGTTCTTGGCTGCACTCTCCAATATCACTGTGTGACCAATGCCCCATCGAGAGGAAGTGGATATCATTTCCCAGGAGATCCAGAAACCACTACTGACATATGATATTCCTGGATCTGCATCCACTAAACACATTCAATTTATAAAGAACATTTTCCATGCATATATTAATGAAGTGATTCTGAGTGGCTGGTTCACCACATCAGATTTTAAAGATGGGTTCCTTAATGCTTCTGTGGTGCCCAGACTGAGGATGTTTCTGCAGTTTCAATTTTAAGGGACAGCCTGCAAGTGCTAAAGCTTGCTGTTGCCTTAGTTCTTTGCACTACTTCAAAGTATGTGGATAGAGCCACTTGAGTCACTGTGGCAAAAGGAAAAATTGTGGAATAGTGGAAGAGCACATTTCCTTTTCTGACTCATTGTCAGTCCATAATGTCTAGTTAGTAGTTAGTTTATATTACATCTTCTGCTTCACCAGTCACAAGATGTTAAATTTAATGCCTCCCAAAAGCAATGTTTGGTGAAAGTGCCCCTGAACACAGTTCACTGTGTTTTGCTCACCTCTTTACGTTGGCACAGGCGTGAAAGGGGAGCTTGCAAGCTCACATTCCACCACGAAGCCCAATACACAGAGCACATTTGACAAATATGCAGATATGATACTGATATCCCCAGTGGTGCATGACTTTCAGTAAACTTTATGGTACTTTAGGACCAGGTAGGGCCAGAGAGGGGGAGTGACGAGAGAGATAGGCCAAGAGACAGAGAAAAGGACGGGTGAGGGGGTGGGGCGCAGGACAGAGGGCAAACACTTTGAAATGTGAACCAGGCTTGAACAACAGTGCCCTCTTTTTATACAGAGTGACAGAGAAACATTAGCCAAACAAATCAGTCTGAGCTAAGACTCCATTTAGCATTAGGCCCTGTTGCTTGCGAAGCCACAGAACTGATTCAAGTCACACAACTTATGTACGTTAGTTTCGCTAATGATTTTCAGTAAGTTAAGGTCCTGGAGGAGGATCACAGAGCCAACCTCAAATATTCATGATGTAGTCATCTATTTTTCCACAAAATTATAAATATCATGTGTACTTAAAAGAGTTCTGCAAAGACTTCTTCAAGGTCACCAGCAGACTAAATACCAAACAAGATAGCAAGCACAGGTGGTGCAGGGGCAGAATTCTTGCATACGATCACAGGGAACTGGGGTTTGCCTTGGTTGTGCCTTCCAGTGACACAAAAACCTTCAGTGTTTGCAGGAGGGAAGTCAATGAGGGATTATGTACTTGTTGCTACACTAGGAACTCCTACTGGTTGGGAATGAGGAGTGGGATCTGATAGTAAAGCCCATCGCTGGCAGGTGAAAAGCAGCAGCTACACCCTGTGTATCGTGGGAGACACTTGTCTCTATGGTATATACTCTTCCCGGGTCTACAGTGGAGTTAGCAGGAACAAGCCTTGCAGTTTATCAGGAATTTGGCATTCCAAATTAGGAGGAAAAATGCAGGTGAAGGAGAAGGACACAGACAGCTATCTGTCTTATGTAATAGGTGAATAAAAAATGACTAAGTCATAATCCCAATTCACCACAAGCGCAACACATCAGCAGTGAGTATAAACTCTGACTTGTGCTATTAACCAAGATTAGAACCAAGTTGAAATCAACAATTACCACAAAACTGGCTATTAAATAAATCAATTATGGTAACGAATATCTTCTTTCTTTCTTTTTTATCAACATGCTACATGTTAGATACATGTCAGGAGGAAAACAGATGTTAACGGTCCTGTTTTGTGTCATCTGAATTGCTGCTTCCGAGGTTTACTATGTGCAGAAGAGAAAAAAGACACCCAGAGCATTAAAGTAAAATCCCTCTTTTGAGATTGTGCCCAGCATGCTCCCCAAGTTTCCTCCCAGTTCACTCTTACTGTTGTGAAAATACAAAAACGACAACCAATATATTCTTCATTCACATATCAAATCGATAGTATATCAATCACAGTTGACACTGGTCCAGATAAAAATGACATTTATTGGCCAAGACAGGTGAGCTGACCCATAGATCATGCACCCTAATACGACAAATTGAGTCATTTCTCAGGAGGAATTGTCAAACAACAAGCAAGAGTCTGGCTAAAACACACTTCATTTCCTGCATTCAGAATTATATGTCTGCAGTCTGGTAGAGTTTACAAATCTGCCACAGAGTTTTTTTAATTCTGTTTTTAATTAACATTATCCATCCTGGAAAATATGTTGTAAAACAATATTCATAATAGTCAAATCTATGGCTCTAACTGCAAGTCAAAAAAGGAGACAAACTAGTGCCCATAAATTACGAAAAGAAAAGATTCATTTTCAAGCCACTGACACTGGTCAGTGATGCATATGCATTATACAGTACATTTTATGAAATAATATGAGCCTACGTCCATTATTGTACTGTCTTAAAGTTGTGTTAATGAGGCAAGGATGGTTATATTCCTTTATAACCTAAGTGTATTCAAACTTGCAAGACATTTTGCAAGCTAATTGGGAAGCTCACCTTTGCTTTGCTATCTTGGGCAGACATGTAGCCAACACACATGCTCTCTGTGGTGTGACTCCATAGGAACTCCACTGTGAAAATACAAATATAAAAAGGTTAATCACAGAGTGAACAGGAGAAAATACATTAACATAAATACAGGATTATATAAATGTAATAATATAAATAAAAAGAGCATGGGGACAGAGCAAGGGCGTGGGGAGAGAACAGACTGTTACTAAACTAAACTTCAATTTTTCAAAATTAACAAAAATCAACAGTCTTTCCATCTGCCAGAGGAAAAAAGTTTGGCAGGTGACTCAGCTGCCCATTATCATGAAAATATATTACTTGTGACATAACTGCAGAGGAAGTTAGAACTTGTGAGAGCAGAAATTCAATTACAGCACGCAAAAGATGTGGTTGACATACTTTTTAATCTTGTAAATCAACACAGAGCCCTTTGCAGTCCACAGTAAACTGAGGTAGTCCACACTCTGCACAAGGGCTACGGTCCATAAACAGCATCAAAGAGGGCCTGTATATCACTGAGTAAGTGATACATTGGAACATTTTGTGAACTTGAACTCATCCATTGGTTATCATGTTCAAATCAACACAAAGTGCAAAGGGCAACACTGAAACCCAGCAGTAAGTCATATGGCCTAAACTTTGGACAGAACTAATTTTAAGTCATATTCCATGATGGTATTTTGTGAAAGGAAGGATCATTCTCAGAAGCTCAAGGTAGAAAAACCAGATCCACCAATACAATCAGCCAAACTGGGCAGCATTCAGAGGGCCTCCACTTATCTGAAGATTAGCAGTTGATTCCATAGTGGGAGGTCTCCGTTTGAATCTGAGATGAAGGGTGTGAAACCAGAGCCTGATTGTGCAAGTTAAAACACAGACCACCCGCCAGGAAAGCCACAGTGCCTCCTCCCCCTCTATCTGATGATGGATTTTAAAATATTAACAGCCAAATCTTTGCTTACTGTAAGTTGCGGCGTGGAGGTTTGAGTGTGATCAGACTTGAAATGATTATTGCCTTACCCAGTATACCCTGAATATTTTGAGATGGTGGAGCTTCCACACATCTGCAGCAGCGCAAGACAATTACTCCACCCAAAACACGATCTTCACTGGCCAGAAAGGGTGAGCCTGGACACACAAAGAAAACACCACACAAGATGACTACACAAGGCATAAACATGTTAACTCCTCAATCAATAAAGTATCTTGTATACTTTTTGTTCTCCACCCCAACACATCGAACCAAGGATAACACATGAAAAGACTAGACAAAACATAGCCCTTTTAATCAAATTACAGTGATCGAAGAGAAAAAAATCCTTCCATTCAAGTTGTTTGCCTTTCTGGCCAAGTTAAACAACTGCAAGCAGTCATTCTGCCCTCATGTATTTATTTTATTTAGTTCAATAAAAAAATATTTCACTCCATTTGTATGGGCAGTTTTAGCATATAGGTTAATGACAGGTAATGTGATCTGTAACTCCCCACACTGTATACACTCCTGTAACACAATATTTAATTTTAAGAAAAACATCCAGCTACATAACTCCTACATAAAGACCTTTGAGCTTACCTTTAAAAAATCAATTATGTGGAATGAGAACCTTTCTTACTCCCTTCAAAAGACTTCAAGAGGCAAACTTGAATGAGGTGTTGTGTATACAAAAACAACTTGGATTAGCTGATTAGAGTGGGGCAATAAAAGAAAATAAGGCTTCTTTTGGAAAAGAACAAACTAAAAACAGCTTTTGGTGTCTTGAAATGTCTCAACACAGCAAGTACAAGAAAAACAGGACCAATTGTTGCATTTGATGAAAATATTGTTGTGTCTACATGCCATTGTTTCTTTGTTGCATTTCACACCAATTTTCTTCCCATGTTGTAATGTTCCCTTCACTCTGTAAAACACTTTTTTTAGCGTAGCTTGGACAACATTCACATAAAATCTTGGTATTTGTTCTACATTTTATACATGAGAACAGTTCAATTATTGACTTAATGTTCACCATTATTGTACCCATAACAATAAAAGAAGAATAAATTAATAGGATTAAAATATGTGGACAATGTGGATATTTCTGTGTGTATGTGTGGGTGTTTGGCTGGTGTATCTATACAATAAGAGTTAATGTACTACACAAAAAGATCTAAAAAAAAAACTCATGGTGTTGTCATTAAAGATATTCTATTTAGAGAACCTGACAGATGTATCAGAGAAGCTGAGTGAGAGGCCTCAACATCACAGACACTGTCATCATTGCTCTTGCTAAGGCAGGATTTATGGAGCTTTGTTTAACTTAATGTGCATCTTGAAAGGAAACAACAGAAGAATTAACTTCAAATTGACTTCATCCAGCCCGTCCAAATGTCTTGGTGTTACAGATGTCCATGACAAAGCCAAACTGGGGTGGACTTCTAAATGAGGCCAAAACAAGCCAGAAACCACCACATGTTTCCACATGTCCTTTCTTCCTCTGCTCTGTCTTCTCTGAGCTATCCCAGTGGTCATTCACAGGCGCAGCACACACAGTTAACAAGACTTTCTAAAACTGACCACTTCTGAGAATATGGCAAAAAAAATTACATCTTCACATGAACTTTCAACAGAACAATTAAGTCTTCCAAAATAATCTGTGGCTGTCAGCTATGATGTGTGGAACATTTGAAGGCACTGTTTAAATAGTGAAAATAATCCATAAATCAAAAGTTGCCTCTCCTCTGATTCTATTATTTTCAGTGTTTCCAGTTGTTAGCTCATTCCTTATGTTATGCAACATCTGTTTGTTAGTTTAATTCTCTCCGTGCATAGTTGTGTTTCTCGCAAACATGTTCTTGGCCGACAAATCTGTGTGTATGGAAAGTAGTGGGATTCAGGCTGCATGTGGGTGACTCACTGATGAACTTGTTTTGCATAGCCTCCAGCAGTGCTTGGTGGGCATCTTCAGACTGCATGGCAGCAGAGCATTCCCGTGCCAGCATGGTGCGAATCAGATGCTCTCCACAGCCTGGCAAAAGACACACAGACACAGCTGAACCTGTATCATTAACTTGTATTAACTCATTTCTTTGTTGCAAGAATGCATGCATCCAATCAGAACTGCACAAGGTCTCCAGTGAGTTAACTTTGAGAGAGTTGTAGCACATGTAGTACAAACCACTTACGCCTTTTAAAACATTAGCTGTGTATGGTATTAATCAAATCTTGATAATTCACATCTTGAAGTTTAAGTGAATTTTGAAGAGATCAGTATGTATGAGTATTTCCTGATTACCATTTGTAATACTATGCTTTGATATTCAAAACTTGTTCAAAAGATCACATTTTTTTCAATATATCTAGTTATTAAGTTACATAATGGAAAATACTGCAAAATTAAAGTATTGGCCTTTTCAGCTCATACAAAAGATTTAGTGCTACTGCAGTCATTTTAGCATGTTTTCAGCAGTGTGATGGCTTTAAGCTTGATTATTTCAGGTACAGATGACAGCACCTAGGGGCTGCCAAGTACAGCTGCCTTGCTCAAGGGCACACTGACAGTAATTGCTGAAGGGTGGTTTGTGTTTCTCATTCAATTTTCCCTGCCCAGATTCCCAGCTGGTCTGGGAATTTGAAACAGCAACCGGCCAGTGTTAATTCCACTTCTGTAAACTCTAGCTGGCTCACTGCATGACTGCAGTATGTGCACGCATACTTGCAACATGTATCACCATTACACATTTACGCATCAATAGGTTTTAAATTTACATGTTACCATAATATGTATTTTTAGAAACATGATTTTCCCATTTAGGCTTAAATGGCCAAACTCCCAAAATATTATTAATTTAAATATGGGGTAAACAAAGAAGAAACTATTTTATTAGACCACTGACTAACAGTGTGGAGTTAAGACATGACACAGTGTAGATGGACATAAGTGACTGCATGCCAAATGTAAAACTACCAATTTTATCTATGAAGGCTGTGACACACTTTTCTTATAGTCCACAGAAACAAAACTGCAGTATAGAAGTTGTGTGTTGTAAAAGGTGTGTGTCAGCATTTTATTCATGCTAAAACATAATCCTCTGAATTAATGCCAGCAGGGTGTGCTTCAGTTGACTTCCATTAGCACCTGAATCTGTCTGCTGCTCTTCAGTTATGCAGCATGTGGTATATAGAAAAGTCCATGGAGAGAAACAAAGCATTTTGTTAAGAATTTAAGCAAACCAGGAACCATAAAAAGCATGGGCAACCTGTACAAATGTCTCACCTTACCCTCTACCACTTCCAAGTCAAAACTTAGCAGGTGTACTTATATCTTAGATAATATGCTACTTAGTGCTTACAGGACCAACATTAAAATCAATGCCTTGTTGTTGCTAAGGAAAAGCCGGATATTAAATGCATGCTGTATGATTACAATATGATATTTCTTAAATGTCTGCCCGCACTCAGGAAAAAGACAAAAAATCTAAAAAAGTGAAAACAAAACACATCTGGCAAATGCTCCTGTGAAAACCCATAAAGACTTAAGAATATAGCCTTGTTGTTTCTGTAAACACAAATGAAGGCCCCATAAAATATCAGGTAACTACAACAAAACTGAAAGCAGGTCAGTAACTGTGGAGACCAGATGCCTGGAGCAATTTGAAGTTCTTTTTTAACGAGAGCAGAACGTCGGATTAGCCAGGTACTGCGCCTTGTGTAATGTGTTTACCATAAACCGCTCTGTCCCAGGGGAACTGGATATTATGGAAGCACAAACACCGTTGAACTGGAACTGCAGCAAGAAGCCCAGACTAAAGCAGCAACTCAACAGAAGAGAAATGTAAAAAAATAAAAAAGGCCAACAAACGGAGACGCAGTATTTGACAGCCAACAGAAGCAAGAGTAAACAGAGAAGTTCATGAGCTGTTGTCTCACTGGCCACAGCAAAGTAAAGGCCAGGCAAAGCAGTCAACACATATAAATCAAAGACCCACATGAGCTGCATATTGCAAAACAGACTAGAATGGAGGGGGTGGGAGGTGGGGGTGGATGGGCAAGGTGGTGGTGAGGTGAATGGAAGAAAGAGTGACATATAGGGTGAGGATCATACTCCTCGTGTCACACTGAAAATGTTTTTCTGTTTCTTTTGATGGGAATACCTTTCATGTTAGGAAATTAAAAACAGGCGTTGTACTGGAACTCACATTATGCTCAGTATACCCATAAGGAAAGCTTTTTTTTTGGTAACATCAAATGCAAAGCCACAATATAGGAAAAGAGGATGAGGTGAAAATACATACAGAGCAAACATCTACACTTCAACTACTGGGATAATTGATGAACAGTAGACTATTACCAAGATAGGAGTCTTATACTGCCTATTTAATGTAATAAATACAGGAAAGATCAATTAAATCAATCAATATAGAATTATTTTTTTTGGGCCTAGCAGATACTATATTGGACCTTTCAGAACGGTGGTTATGATTACAGTACAAAGTCCTAAGAATTTTTTGTATAAAATAACTGTTTCTGTTGTTATACTATCCTAAATTTTTCACTGATCGCTGGGGATCATACATTCAGACAAGCTTTAGCAGTGCAAAATGCTGGCCATCTCAGTCGTCCAAGTACATATGACTCAAGCTTCAGCCTGTCTGATCAAATCAGCTCGTCTGCACTGAGATGCATTAGGCTACAGACCCACATCAAAAGATTTTAATGTTCCCCAGAAGCTATGTCGCAGACTTCTACACATCTTAAAGAAGGCTAACATAGCCTCTCTACCTCACATTCAAAACCATACGGCTCACAATCAGCAATGCTGCTTTCAGCTTAAAGAGGCATGCACTCTCATTTTTGGAAACAGAAAAGCATGGCTGTATACGTTGTAGAAATATGTTCAAGAAGAATGCAACTTGGTTTTGAAGTTTAAACCCTAAAGAGCCAGTGCTTCAGGAGATACCCTCCCTGCTACAGTGTGTGCTGGCAGTGGAGGATGTGCGGAAGCAGGAAGGTGGCTGCTATCATTTATCTACATACAGACTTGTAAAGGCTGAAGCATTTTTTAATTACAAAATTCACCAGGTCTCTGCTCTTGTAGCAGCTTTTCACTAGACATGTTGGTGCAATAAAGGCTAGGGTTTAGTCCATACAAACACATTGTCTTTTTTCTTCCCCTCGAGTTTGTGTGTAGCCTTGCCCTTCTCTCCATCATCGTTACACTTGTCATTCCACCCACCTGAGGCTGAGAGAAAGGTGAGTTGCAACTGACTACAATAAAAGTAGGTGGGGAACGCACATTGTTTTTTCCAGACCTACTGTCACACATATACACTCAGTAAGGCCAAAGATTTTAAAAGGGCAGTTTGTCCAAATCACACGGAAAAACATTACATATTTCTCACTTACCCCTTAGTGCTTTTTAGTCATAGTTCTTTATACAGATAGTTCTTTTTTACCTTTAAATATATGTCTTTTTGCAGGTTTTGAGATATCTTCTGTACGGTGCTTATAGCATTGCATTAGCACAGACCAAAATACTTCCCAATGGTGTCAGAAGATTTCAGTCCAATCATCTGACACCACCCTGTCATTACTCTGCATCATGTTTCAGTTCAAACTGTTCTGCGCTATAATTATTGACATTCATTTAAAATACAAGACACATTACTGGATGGATATTGGTCTTGTAGCATTAAGATTAAAATCTTGTCTGTTACAGCGATGCTGAAAATGTAAAAGCAGTACTTTATTCGTACCGCTATAAAGTCGGTTGACATCATCCACCCTATTGCTGTGCCTAGTCTACATGTTGCTATCTTTAAGCACCATTAAATTTCTGTTTTTCATTTATTACAAAATCAGCTACTCAAATGACCTGCTTTGCTGTTCAGACAATTCTGGGATGAATTCATTGGAAGCATTTTTATCATTTATATTTTATCTAGAAGTGTCAAAAGTCTCAAAGGCAGAGTTGAAAGTTAAAAATATCGTCAAAATGTGCTTAATTGTCTGCTGTATTTATTAGTAATTTATCTAGACATTTGTAGGTCATTTTCATAAGGCTGATAAAAGACTAAAATGTATGAGCAAATACTCAGTGTTGCAGTGGCCTATTTATCTAATGCAGTCTTTGCAATCTTTCTGTCATTGAATATCTGTTTTAACAGCATTGTTCTGTGTGATAAATGTGATATGAAAGCATCTAAGGTAGCCAGAGCTGTCTAAATAGCATCTAAATGCAGATCTACAGTATGATGAATAACAGAATTTTGTTGCATTTAGAGATAACATTTCCAATGTTCAATAAAAGTTTTTTCCTTGTTGTGTTTCACTTTGTATTAGCCGAAGCATATTATGAACCTGTCTTTTCCAAGGAAATAATCTGTTTACTGCAGCAAAAACAGAACAGGAGTTTAAATGTATATATTTAGTTTTAAAAAATTGTGTTTTCAGTTTGAATTAGATTTAGATTTAATTACTTAAGGTTCATCATATTGGTAGCTCACATGCAAAATGAAAACCCAGTAGCATCACTACTACTACATGTGATGCTGTACCATAAGCTTAATTATTTTAAAATACCATAAAACATAAATAATACATATTTAACAAAAACTGTTGATGGTCAGCAGATTTGCCTATGAGCATGCATAATTCTTATTTTTAACCATAAACATAAACATTAAATACATTTGTAAGGCGACATGAATTTTGTAAGACAAAATTCATTTATACCAGCAAAGTTATGACCTGAATCGAGATAACTGCACTTGAAGTTTGCAAATTTACCATCTTTCTGCTGCACTCCCAGCAGTTCTCCCTCTATCATATCTACAGCAGGTGTCCCATGTCAAATGTCATTGCAAATCCAAAGAGCTTTGCAATGCACCTGGCATGCAGCTGACTAACAAAGAGCGGAGACTGATGACTCAATCAGCTGAGGAAGTGACTGATGAGAATCCCTCGGCAGGAATGGCTGGAGGTCATCGGAAAGTATTATCAGGCTTTTTGAAGCTTGACTCACTGAGGCTAAATAAAAGGCCTCACATCAAATATCTGTTTCTGATTCATATCATTTCCAAAACAAAAAGGCAGGCTAGTGGTAAACATTAACGATGAGAGGAAAAGTTACACACACATGCACGCAAACACACACATATACACAACTGCGAAGTAGGTTGTAGAGAGTGTGCTGTGTTATACCTGAGGTACTCACTGCTATAGAGTAAGGGTTCATATTACAGGCATTTTCAGCCCAGCAGCCACATCCGTAATGAGCAGCCTGAGAAGAGAGAGGAAAAGAGGACATTTTAGATGCAAAGGAGTTTTGCTGTTGTTTTAGTTTTAATATTTCTGTTGAGGAATTACAAAAAAATATCATAAATTCTCAAATAATAACTTTGAGTAAGGCATGGCCAATTAAAATAATTTAAAATTTAAAACACTACAGGCTGGGATGGTCATTTCAGCCTAATTTACATTTCCACATCATTAACCGCACCTACTGATTCATTCATTCTGTTCAGCCCCCATTGTTAAGTTGCTGTTAATGTCTATCTGCGTTATGAAGCTAATGTTTAGCTCTATTAATTACATCAGACAGCAGCAATGTCAGATTAGCAGAGCAAAGGTAGAAACAAAGGAAGGGGATCAGAAAGTTGGGAGGCTTTTTTGGTAACAGCTGCTTACTACCAACTCTTAACTGCTGCTTTCAGACTTTTTAAAGCTGCACTGATAAATGTAAAAGTACATTTTTGGCAACTAGAGGGCATAAAAACTCCAAAACACACAGCCATGGCGCATTATTACCTTATTAAGTTGTTAGTGGTTAATGTGTTGGCAAGAAATTGCCTGTTTACACATCCAGCAGACATAATCTTTCCATTGGCATTGCGTTTCTGGCCACTTGAGGAGTGGCAATCCACATAAAAAGCGTTTCTGACGTATGTCACTTGCCCGTCTCATGGAATAGATACGCTTCCATTTAATCAAACGTATCAATCCACACCCACCCAGGACCCTGTTTATTTACAATCAGAGCCTATTCATTTTTCATCTGGTGCACTTAGTGAATCGAAATATATTATTATATTATTACAAGCTGTGAACTTATCAGCGGTATCTGTAATAGTTGATCAAGGTTCTTCTTCCTGGTTCTAAGGAAGGAGACAGTCATACGGAGGTCGGAGTCAGTGCGGATTGAATGGACTGAACATCGCCGTAGCGCTTATGTGCTCACATCTTGCTTTTGATGTGGATTTCCCCCGTAAGTCCAATAGACAATTTTTAGCTCTGTTTTGGTTTCCACCAAATCCTGAGAAAAAATATTTGAGTCTTTAGCAGCTAGATGTTCTACTCTCTTCACTAGATAGTCACTAACTTCTGTCTGCTATTTGGTGCTGGGCAGGCAGCATACTGTGGGTTTGGTACCTGCTGCTACCTAAAATTTTCAGCATTTGTGTGCAGAAAACAGGTCTTATGAACTGTGAGCCTGCATCATACAGAAAACGTGTGGGTTGTAAAACCAAAACCATCAGCTAAAAGGGGTTAGAAATCTCTGTAGACCTGTAGAGTTGGGTAATAATTATCTGTGGGTTTCTTACTACAAGCAAACCATCTCATATTATATAAAGTCATTTAATCAAAGTCAGGTTTTTTTTCAACTTGGTTTAGGCTGTCGATAGACAGCTTACCTTAGATTCAGATAATTTAGGGAGGGAAAAACCTGTTTATTATTTTTCAACTGCTATTATTCCTAGCAGCATATCATTATAATTTGACACAAACTATATGTAGGGGTAAACTAATAATTTTGTTCTCTAAATACAGTACTGTATAGGCAATATGTTTACAGAACAAATTAGAAATTATACATTATGGTACTAAAATATTTCACTAAAAAAAGAACACATTGAACACATTATTGTTTCAAATAAAGGTCTGGTTCAATTTTTACTTAAGTTACATAAAATGTATTATTTAAAGAAGGAGAGGAGGGCCTGACTACCTGGCCAACCCTGCCGGGATGTTTCATGGCCAGGCCTCCACTGGACACCGCTGCAGCTACATTCCCTTCCAGGTCTACCACAACAGCTCCCACTGTGTCAAGGCACCCTGAACCATTTTCCTACATCACAGTAAGAAGAGGAGTGACATGAACAGAAAAAACAAATCAACACAAATGGACATTTTCAAATGAGAACTGTTCTTGAGAGAGAATTTCAAGTAACATAAAGGAGGACAAATCCAAACATTCATCATCTTTGACTAAGTACATTTCCAAAATTAACAATGTACTGCATGAATTTATGAGTCACTCTTCCTTGCCCTTCATATTTGATTAAAAATGTGCTATTGTGATTTCAATCAACTGTTTTTCTTCCTGATTGCAGTTTGCTTTGGAAGTGATTTGTCTGTGAACCATCATGGCTCAGACTGCATGATGAATAGAGTTCTACAGGGTAAATGTGCAAAATGGCATTATGATACATGATCAGAGCTCCACACCTACCAGAAACTGAAGATCTTCATTGAACCCTGGACTAAAAAGGCAAAGTAACAAAAGGCAACAGCGTTTCTCATCTGTCTTATGCTCTCCTAAATCAGCCCTGTCTCTGGGCTTTTGAGGCCAAAAAGAACCAGAGCCAGCTATTTCGAAATGCTGCAAAGACCATCCTGTCATTTCTTATCAGTGTCCTTAAATGAAAAAAATCCATAGTAAATAATGACTGTAAAATTTAAGGGCATCCTTGGAATTATACTGATATGTGTTAGATTTTCCTAAACAACACCACAACCACACACCATCATGAGACAGGTGCCTATATTGCACTGGAAAAAAAAAAGAATGGAAAGATTTTATTGCTTGGCAAAAAAAAGGCATAAAAAGAACATTGTGTATGAAAATTAAAACCAGACTTGCTGCAATAACGCTTTTTGTTGAACCCACATGTCTCTAATAGCCATTTTTGATACAAAAGAGGTTATTTCCTGTTAATTGACTTTATATGTCAATGTCAAAGTAAAAATTATAAACAGAATGATGCCAAATTCCTGTAAAATACCCTAAAACTCTGAACATGGCATGCATGTGAACAGTCAGTCTGAGTTTCAGTTATGTCCAAATCAGTGGAAGCTTAACTGCACCAAAGATTCACATATTAATCTTTAATAGGCCAAGCAGTTCTGTGTAAACACGTAAGAGATGAATGACAACAGAGGGCAACTCAAACCTTAAATTCTCATTAGGCTAACTACCCATTTGACACAAAAATCAATCATTTAATCATATATCACTTGAACATGCCTGAGTCAACAAACAGTCCATCTTAGTTGTTAGTCTTTCTTTTTATGGATATATCATTAATATTGAGGATTGATGTAATTGAACTAAATAAACTATATTACTGTTTAAAAACAGGTCCAATGAAGCATATAAGGCTGCGTTTACACGTTTTACTCCATTTAACACAATTCACCTCCTAACCAAGATAAACTCTGCCACCCTCTTCTGTGCTGCTGCAACTGCTAGTGACTTTAGAGCAGAATGAGTCAGCCCTCAACTGCTTTCAACCCAGCTCATCATCAGGCCACTCTCCAGTTGTGCTGCTCAGGGCACTGAAACTTTGCACTAACCCTTGCCAACACTTTAATTGTTTGTTAGAACCCTCTGTGCAAGCTGGTAATGCCATTTCGTTTGATGACACTGTGAATGTGAGATCATAACTGGCAGAATATATCTTGACGTCTTAGTTGTGGAGACTCGTTATATTCCTTTCTTGCATAAAATACCATATTCGACTTGATGTTTCCTCCCTTTTTTTAAAATTCAGTTTGATGTCATATATGCCCATGCATAACTGCTGATCTGCGGAGTGGGCTGCAAGCATGATAAAACTGAATTAAGGACCACACCAATTTCATCACTAATAGTAGCCTCAATAGACCAAGTCATGCAGCCACATTATGTTGAATTTTGGGTAAGGCATGACTCTAATATTTTTTACTGGGGAAAACCCATGTATAAATGGGTTAAAAGATGACTGTATAAAAGAAGTGGACATGGCCTCCGGGTCTGAAAAGTGAAGCTAACCTGCATTCTTTCTTATGGCCTGCAGGGGGCAACGCCACTGGTTGTAAAAAGAAGTTTGATTGTATAGAAGTCTATGAGAAAATTACCCTACTTCTCACTTGATTAATTACCTCAGTAAATGGTTTCCTAAAGAGTTTATGGTCTCAATCGCTAGTTTCAAGTCTTCTTCAATACAGCATGATGATCATTTTGTAAATTATGGTCCCATTTAGAGTAAAATAGACAATAAAGCAGGGTATGTTTTAGGGCGTGTCTATCTTGTGATTGACAAGTCGATACCACAACAATCTGCAATCAGGATAAAGGCGTAGCAATGCGTATCCATGGCACTGTGTACACTTTACTAGCCGTGAACTTGTTTTTGGGTGCTGTCTGTGTTTTCGTCTAAGAACTCTGACCCTTTCACAGTGTGTTTTCAGTTCATGAAAGTTAACTGTAACATTTTGGTCGCCTAAAAATGTCTTGTTCAGCTTTCGGTTGTACTAAAAGACACTAAGGACTCGGCTGTTCATTTTATCTAGTAAGTACATTTTGTTTTAAGCCTGTTTTTCACCAGCCAAAATTAGCATCCCAAGTAATATCAGGCGAGCGCTAGCGTTAGCTGATGACTTGGCGTTTCCCTTGCTCCTCCCCAGCTTCACTTTGTTTAATAATTCTGAGATAAATTAAAGTGATGTAGCTTTATCTTTTATTATTAGACCTCATTTCAGTACCACATGCATGCACAGTATCACTTACTCTCCACATGGGGGTATTGATGATTAGATGGTACAGTCATGTTAACTTCATTGAGATTTACGTGGATTTTTATTGTTTTATCAACAATAGATGTCTGAAACTTGTCTAATGTTGGAAGGCCAGATTTGGCCCACAAGTTGCTATTTGCCAACCACTAGCACAGAGAATTTTGTTTAGTACAAATTATGCCCCTGATCGGATCTCAACCACTTATAGTACCTGTGGGACGAAGTAAACACGTTTGCTGTGAGGAACACTACTACAAAAGCAGCAGAAAGGGGTGGGTCCATTCTGCCTCAAGCGATTCAGTTGAGAAAGAATACACTTGATGCCATTAAAATTATTTATCTTATTTTAACTGATAACATAGTACTCACATTTTCACTTGATTGTCGTCTTTTCTTTGTCTGATTATGTCCTGTGTCCATTTTTTCTGCTAGCTCCATCTTTCGCTTGTTCCTCTTGTATGCAGATAAACTGAACTCTGTGTGTGAAAAAAATCATCTCAATCTAATGCATCCACATACAGTAAGTTGACGAACCCCTTCAAAGGTTGTTTTGAGCATTGTTTTGGTTCAGTTTTACCGCTACAGAAACTACATTTCTTAGATGAAGCATATTTCGGTACAACAAAACTCACTGGTAGCCATTTTCTCTGAAGGGCATGGTGGTATTCCATGGCTGACTGCCCAATCATGTGCTCCTCGCCCCACTAAAAAGCTGACAAAAGAAAAAAAATTAACAAGTGGATATAGTCACATTAATATGACATTAATTCTTAATGATAATCACCAGGGTGGTATTCTGCCAGCTGATAGTTTCCCTTTCTGTGCTTCACTCAGGAGACGGTTTGCAACTAAGACTGGGTTCTTAATACCTGAAGGAAAGTCAGAATTATCACAGGGCTAGCAGTTCATTCAAATGTAATTTTATTACAGTGTAAACAAATCAAGATACTCAGTTCATGATTACATTTTGCAAACACAGTAATTATTTAGTCAAATCAATATGGGCAAAATGATGGATTTTAGATAAGAAAAATGGAGGCGTCATCAAAAGACCAAATCGTGAGTCTTTCTCTGCATGCCAAGTTTCATAGTACAGGTGAACTGAATATGGTCTTGATTTTTGTAATATCTGTGTTGACTTTCTGTGTATTGTTAATATTTGTTTTGTTAATTTTCACATGCAATGTATTCATTGAGTTTACTTTGTAGTATTGCACGTTTTCCATATTTTGCCATTGTTACACGAACACCTATGAATGTTGGGTTGCTTTTAGCCTATTTAAACACATCTTACTGATTATAGGTATACATTGTATATCCAAGCCAACAAAGTTTCATTCATCATGGACAAATTATATGGCTAACTGTTACATGATGCAGGCGTAGTAATAAAAACAATCTGTCTGTCTTTTGGACTAAATGTTAAGTGCCAGCTTTCACCCCTGGGCTGTTGTCTGGAATAAATCACCAGTTCTTGCAAAAAAAATTGCTTTTGTTGAAAGCCTTCAAGGAAAACTCTCTGAGTATACTGATGTGTACATATTAACAGCATTTCTTGGTTGTTCTCCAGGTAAAAAGTGGGTGGTCCCCCATTGTAAGGATTTATGATGCCAAATCCCTCTAGTAATCTCAGAAAAAATGGTAGAAAGTACCTCAGTAAAACATATTACAGATAGAGGCTTGACTCATTGCCATTACTTCCAGGTGACTGAACTTCAGGGCCACAACAACATAGCAGTATTACAGAAATATCAACACATGTGTAGTAACTCACCACCAATAGCCCCTACGGCGCCATAATGGAGTGACTTCCCATCCATGATACTCGCATCACATTCAATTTCCCCTGACAAATTAAGGTTGGAGCCCATGCCCGCATTTGTAAAAGGAGAGTCCTGAGAACAATTAAAAACATGCAGAGTCTAGAATAACATAATAATTGCGATGAACCATATTGTCAATGCTAATATGTTGAAGGAAAGTCATCATTTTTTTCTGCAGTTTAACCAAGACAAAAAGGGTCCCTCTTTCTTATGATCCCAAGTCCTACTGTAACGGCAATATTTCCAAACAAGACAAGAGTCAATATGTACTGCAGTTCTGACTTTTTAAATCAGCAGCCTACATAATGGCCCTACTGAATGTACTTGATGAATTTTGTTAAATACTTTAAAACACTACTCTGAAACTGCTTTATCAAAGGAAAACCCCTATTATCATCTGATTATCATTCTGGGTTTTTGTGCTTCATCACCTTCCTCGTCAGGAATTTTGTTGATATAGTTATAAATAGCTTTGCTTTTGTCACATTTTCACTTACAAATACAAGTGGCATGCCACATTACACGTGTCACAGCAAGTATGAACTACTTCTTACAAATAAGTCAGTAATGTAAGTAACAAGTAAGAAATATTTAATATGTACTTAAGGCTCAATAAGACAAAAGTCCTTCTTAAATATTTGTTATTTTGTTTGTTGCTGGCTTTGGCTTATTTCTTACTTAATATATGGGAGACTGTTTTGTTTAACAAGTTTATTTCTTTGTTTCTCATATCTCTTGTAATATGCCTTATGCTTGAGCAGGTTTTTTGATAATAACCAGATGATGGCTCTCTGCATTCAAACCATGGTAACTGTTCAAAGGGGTAAAAGTGAGAATAACTTTCTGTGACTTGTATGTATACAGTGTATGGCTTGCTACACCACAGTTCTCTGTACATTTTTGCAGCTGCAGAGAGTTCATCAGAGTCATTGTTCTTTATTCCAACCCTGCCCTGAGGAAAATCATCCCTTACATCATCCAACAGGATGTGCGTAGATGCATCAGAGACTGGAGCAGAATAAAGCCATTTTGGATGAACACATACACATGTCAAATTAAGTTTCTTATCCTCACTGAAAGTTTTTTGGATGTTTTTTTTAAGTCCAATCTGGACCTAAAAATAATTTTCTTCTACATTATGTACGTGGGGTGTTATAGAGTACAGAGTTAATAAAGACTGGCTTTATATAATCAAACCTGGATCATAATCAACCAACCTCAAGTTCAACCAGTGCTGCAGCCACTGCTTCCACTGCAAGTGCCCCAGCTTTCAGCCGGTCCACAGCCTGGAAAAGACAGACAGAGACACCTTACTGAAAGCACAACAGCTTTCCAGGCAAAACACCAAATACACCCATTACTCATTTCAGCCTTTGTACAGTACTTTCATTACCTGCATTCATCAAAGTCAGTTACGTAACACTATGATAAGATATGGACAGAAATTAATTATTTTAACTTTCTCCATTGGACCTATTTTGCTTTCTAGTCCGTACATAATCACACTACAGTGCATTTACTGGAATAACTATATACCCTGCTAAAACGTAACTGAAAACTAAACTCCTTGGCCCCTAGTAATAATAATAATAAAGGTCAAACTGGGAGATAAAACTAGGATAAAGACAGGCGTAAAACATGCAATGAGGATCCTGGATTGAAACATTAAGTTGTCTGTGTATATGTGTATATTTCAAAAAATGCCACAGACAGCATGCTAAGAAGTTGTTACAAGGTATATGAATAACTGCTGTCATGAAAGCAAAAGACTCCTTTTAAAATTGAACTATTTGGCCTTCATGCAAAGTGCTACATCCAGCGGAAACTGGGCACAGCTCCAGCACCATCTAACACCATTTCTATTGTAAAGCAAGGGTGATGGCAGCACCATGAGGTTGTTTTTCAGTCGTAAGAATTTATGGAACTTGTAAGGATGGAAGGAACAATGAATGAAACTAAATACAAGGATATTCTTGAGAAGAACCTGCTTTGGAGTGCCAAAGAACAAAGACTTCCCTTCCAACAGCAAAATGATCTTAATACAGCCAAATGAAAACTGGAATGACTTCAAAACAAGAACATTAAAGTGCTTGAGTAGTACTGCCAAAACACAGATTAGAATCCCGCTGAAGATATATGGAATGACAGCTGTTCACAGATGCTCCCCATCCAACCTGAGCAAACTTGAGCAAACATCTAAGTGTAGGAGAAAATCCCAATATCTTACTGATCAAGCCGATACAGATGAATTAAAAAAAAAAGATAAAAGTTTGCAAAACATTATGTACCAGGTCAAGTGGTTTAACAGAAAAACAAGGGACAACATTAGATCCATTGATAGAACAAGAACAGAACACATTTGTGTGCAAAAACGTAGTAGAGGGAAGTTTACACACACACACTACAGTATTTTTTAGCAACTTTTATATACCTAATTTGTTGTCACAGCCAAATTGTAAACTATTAGACTGACTAAATAAGTTGACTTCATTGCATGGATGCAAGCATACTTATTCTTTAGTTCAAATAAAGAAAAAACATTTAATTCTGGTAGATACAGGGGTCTCGGCAGAATTCTTTGGTACTAAGATGTTATCAATACCAACATATGCATATTTTCCACTAAAATTAAATTTAAATATAATGGTGTAGCACCATTATTCCGTTATTCCATTATTCAGAAAGTATTTAACAGATTAAATACTGTGAAGTGCCACATTACCTAGATAATACATTTACTAACATTCCATTAAGAATAAGACAGATTGTGTGTACAAACAGTACAAGGTTATGTTGCTTGTTTGCACAAATACAGTTTACTATAGTAATACCCATAAATTAAACTTACTCGCTGGCAGGCTCTTTTGCACACATGCTTGTACTCCTTGGCCTTAGATTCAGAATGGTATCCTGCTCCTGAAGGGAAATAAGAGGCAAAAAGTGTTTGACCATTCATAAAGTGATGATAGGTGCCCTCCTCAAAGCAGAAAACTATGTTGGGAGACTTAATGTTTCAGTTCATGATGGATGTACTAATGCCTGTAGGTGCTATAAATACCACATTACTATAAACCATGTTTATGTATTATGAGGTGCTGCTTGCTATTTCTTTCTAATAAGTTCTTAATTCTGCTTGTTAATAATGGCGTGCACACTTACCTGCATGCACTAAAACAAATCCACCAACAAGTTTTGGCTTTTGATTCTTGCTAGATTCCTGTTTTTTGGACCATGAGTTGGCCAGAGGAGAGGAGGGTTGCTGCTCTTCAGCAGAATTCATTAAACTTTCCATAACCCCTGCATAACTTGACAAGCCTATCGTGGCCTATCAGACAGTGGTAAGAAAATAATTTTCATGGCCCACCTGTGACAGAGAAAGAAATGCAAACGTTACAATTCAGGGATAATACAGGACAAGATGATTTAATGTGTTTGATGGACAATACAGCTGCAAAGAGCCTCTTGCAAAGCAACATGGTGGTTATGATTAATTACGTGGTTGAAGTAATGAATCCGCACATTCTCAGCCTTTTCAACACATACATTAAACACTAATCAACTTCAGTTACCCTTCACCACTGTCAGTGGTCTGTCAGTTATATTTAACGTTACTCAAGTACTACTAACTCCAGTACAAAAATCATGTAACTAACATCTATATTCTAGCTGTATCTAAAAACATGCTATTCATAGTCTTGATCCACAAGACAACAAATCAAAGCTTGCACATAACATAAAAAATATCATCCATCTCGTGAACCTAAGTTGACGTTATCAACTTTCCAAACAATTCCTGTTGTTAAGGCTTCGCTACGCATATCAGTTGAAAGTTTGTGTTATTAAACAAGCGGTATTTAGTTTATGTTACGAGTCTGTTTAATAAATAAAGAAGGATATCACAGTAAAAACATATACGTTAACGTTATTTCAAGTCAAGCTAACAGTTTTGTGTTTTCGTTAGCTTGTTAGCTAACAGCTCGCGACACACAACAAAACAATCTCAACTTACAATTTTCACTCCTCTCCTACCAGCGACAGACCTGCCTGCTAACCACAACGTTACCTGACATGTGTTTAATACACATGAACGGTATCTGGACTCATAACTCTAACTGAGACAAACTTTGCTGCCACACACTTTTACTCCTCTGTGCTAACCACAGCTAGTTAGCGAGAGCATACAAAAGTACTTCCTGGTTCAGATACACGTTGCTAAGGAAGTGCGTTCGATGCAAACATTGGTACACGTGGATGAAGCTGCACAAAATATAACTTAGATATTACTGGAAGGAAAAATGGAATAAAATGCAGTTGCAAATGTTTTTAATTTCTTCCTGCTGACATGCATACAAAAAAAACCGAACAGGCCTAAATTAGGTGGAAAAAAATACGTACATGAATCTAAAACATGAAGCAGAAATCTACATTTTAATATTTAAGTTTAAGTTAATATTACAACTTGCAACTGAAAAACATCATCAGTGTATATCTTAAATAGTTGAGTTAACACAAAATGAAAAGATGAAAAGTTTTTTTTTCTAGGACATTGTTGAACAAGTTTTAACATGCTTAAATTTTAACTACACTAATATTAAAGGGCCAGTCACCTAAATTTAAAAAAAAAATACATTTTGCCTCTTCATGCCATGTAGATATTTTTTGTTTCATTTGCCCAGGTTTTGAGCCATCTATCTCTGAGATTTCTGCCTCCTCCCCAATACAATGGAGGTGAAAGGATACAGTATGATCCTGTTTACACCTGGCATTAACATGTGTCTACATGTTAATGTGGACACACATTAATGTTAACATGTGTGGACAGCTCTAAGAACAGGTGTGAATGGATGTATTATTAGAACTGGATACCGGACCCAACGATGGTGCCTATTCAGTCCAATGAGAATTGCTCGCCTGGCGCATACGCCATACGCATAGACATTGTGATTAAGTTACGTATTTTTAAATCACCTTTCTCAGCGATAGGAAAGTTTTACAAATATAAAACCTCCCTGGATCAAAAATTCATAATAGAAATAGTCATAATTGTCCTTGTTTACATTTTGAGGTGTCCTGTCAACAGTTTAACAGATGTCTCTTTTTTAATGGTGGTCTATGAGGAAAATGCTTTTTGGGAATTTTTCGCTGCAATAGTGGCCACTGAACAAAATTGTAAGCAAGGCTGAGCAGCGGCACCCTATCCAGGTCTTATTATACATCCATGTATCCATTGGGTGTGAATGCACCCAAGACGCATTGAGGACACATTGAGATCTGATTACTCAGACCACATTCGGACGTCTGGGCCTCCGAATGTGACCACATTCTTTTAGCAGTGTGTATGTGAATGTGTCCTGGGCCACACTGACGGACAGCCTACTCAATTGACGTCCTCTGCGTAAGCTGACGTACATACTCATTCGCACACTAACAGCTTCATATTAAAGTGCGAAACAAGAAGAAGAAGCCACAACCACAGGCAAAATGGATTCTCGTGGATGGAGTACACATGAAATAATCTGTCTGAAGTCCTCCGGCTGCTTTGCCTCAACTTTCGGTGATTTACGGAGTTTCCTGATGGACAGATATCTTTACTTGTTGCTAAAGTAGCAGCCATAGACTGTTAACCGCTAACTGCTGTGAACTGTACTGCTGTTAGCTACTTAGCTCAGTTAGCTGTGCAGCTAGTGGTCATATTAACACTAGCTGACTCTGCCCAGACTGGGAGCACCGGGGGAGTGTTGATGTTTACACCGCTGGCACAGTAGCTTTGGACTTCCAGGAGGTGGAGGTTTAATAAAGCTAAAAAAGCTTTAAAGCTAAACTAGCTAACGGCAGCTAGTTAGCAGTTATTTTAGCAACATGTAAAGCTATCTTTCCATTAGGAAACTCTGTAACATTAAATCACCAAGAGCTGAGGCAGAGCAGCCACAGGACATCAAAGGGAAAACCAGAAAATGCTTTCTTCATAAAATATGATCCAGTTTAACCAAAATCAGTGAATAAAGTTATAAAGTTGGTTTTTTGTATAGTAATCAGTGAGGCCCGGCCAGATTCAAGTTAAAAACAACAAGCATTTGGTCTTTGCAAATGGCAATTATGTACTTGTTGTTAGTTACAAACAGGGCTGGACTCAGACAAGGAGGCTGAATGTTATAAAAGGATTTATTGAATAAAGGGAAGAGGGTGAGGGAGTTAGCTGGTTTTGGGATCCGGAGCATGCAGAATGGCAGTAGGTAATGGCGGTGGAGATGGCGTGCGCGAGTCTAATGAGTGGGCGAGAAGGTCAGGTGAGTGGGATAGGAGTCGAGAGTAGTGATGTGTCGGTCGTGAAGAGTCGGCTCTATGAACCGGCTCCTTTAAGCGCACGATGGGAGCCGGCTCCCGTCTGAGAGTGAGATAAGAGCAGAAATATTTTTTGTCTCATATTATATCATAGAAATTTAATTGAAATATACTGTTTGTGTCTGTATAGAGTTGTGTAATTATTTATTAACCACACTATTTCATTAGTAGGGTGTTGTTTTTGTTATATAACTAGGACTTTTTAACCATCAATATGTATATATATGTATAATATCTCAATGTATTGCAGATCAAGAATCTTGCATATTTATTTCTTGCAACAAATAAGAATGAAATTTAGGCCGTGACCAGCATAAGTGGTACTAAATGAAGAGCCGTTTGGGAGCCGAAAGAGCCTTAATTCCCATCACTAGTCGAGAGCAGGTGGAGGTAGACGGGAGGAGCAACGGCGCCCACGGAGACACACACACACACACACATACACACACACACAGAGAGAGAGAGAGAGAGAGAGAGAGAGAGAGAGAGAGAGAGAGAGAGACAGGGCTGGCTGGAAACACTTAGGGAATGCAGACAAACTGTCACGGCCGTAACACATGTTTATTGCATATAGAGCGGGCAAGTGAGATCCGATCACAAGTGGTCACTCGTGACGCATGTGGAGACGCATTCTAATGCCAGGTGTGAACTGACGTACTTGGAGCTGTCCACTTGTGATCGGACCCAAGATGCATGTTAATGCCAGGTACAAACAGGGCCGATGTGTTTGCACTGCTCATACCATGGAAAAATTACATTAAGGTTTACATTAAACTTTGACTGGATGAGAGGATATTAGTAAATCCCTCGAAGTTTATCATTGTTAAAATATGGTCAATATGATTCTACATGTGAAAAATATCTCAGTAACACTAGCTGACTTGCTGGAGAAGTCTGTTAAAAAAGTTTGTTTATTTTTATTTTTTTAATGAAATAAGGAGAAATTGAGGTTATTACAATTTAACCGATTACCATGATTGTAACTGTTAACTGGCCAAATCATTTCTAATATAGCTGTGACTGTGATGGCAGCTCCACAACTTTATTCAAACATACCATGGACCTTTTTTACAGCGGATATTTTGTCTTGTCAAAGCAAGAAACACACAGATGTAACACATTTTCTTAATGATTGCTCAGCTCCATTTAGGTGTCCCAGTAGCCATTCATGTCATCATACATAACAGGAGGACTCTGAGACTGGTTCACCTAAATGGAACGCGGCTATTGTTAATGTTAGATTACCTGTGTGTTTTTTCAGGCTATGACATGTCAAAAAGTCTGCAGACTATTGGCTATTGACAGTGAGGAAATTGGTGTTCCTTACATGCTTCAGCAATAGATATCTCCCTGTATGACTTTAAATGTCACTGAAAAATGACGAGAATAAAAATAAGCTCTTTCTCTTGGATTCTGATGTGGTAGCACCAAAAACTGTAGATGTTTTAAATAAATAAAAAATGTTCTCCCCTCAGGACATCTTGGTGACCCCCCAGTCTGAGACTTACACCATATAACTGTGATGTCCCTGGTTCAAGTCTTCAATGGCGCTTTATTGCATGGCATCCTTCTGTCCCTTCAGTCACACTAAATTGCAAGTTATGTGTCAGGTTAGACAACTGAAAACTTTTAATCAGAAGCCATCTTTTGCTCAAGAGATATTTTTAGGCAAGTTTAGGTCCAACAGCTGCAAATCAAGTCCAAAATGATCACTTTTCGTTCTCCAGAACAATAGTGGGGAGGTAAAAAAAATGCTTTTCCCAAGAAATGGCCATTCTGAAACTTCTATGCTGAGCCTGTCAGGCAGCTGATAATTAAACCCTGAAGAAAAACATTCAGTTCTTGTCTCAGTGTGAAGAATGACTCAGTATTGTTTTAGACACAAATACACAGCCTTCGTGACTACAATTAGATCTTAAACTTTAGAAAAGTTTATAAGCCAGTCATTGCCATGCAGTTGGAACTCTCCAACCATTTTCCTCTTTCAACTTTGTGTCTTTATGTGGCTACACATTAAAAATGTGTAGACATGTTCTTAATATTGTTGGACATATGCAAAGATTATTGCTCCCCCACAAGGTTCTTCTAAGACATAAAATACTGTTTGAATAAAATGAAGATATTTCACTCACATCCTGTACCATACCTTCAGGTTATCATATTTCCTATCTCAGAGACTGTAAAAAAATAAATAAATAAAAAAACAACTTTATTATTTCATATTGGTCTATACTGTACCACATTTATAACTATTCCAATGAAATGCTAATATACTAATGTAAAATATATATATATTCAGCTCATAACCCCATATCATCTAAATTCAACACTCGACCAATATCATTACTGATCTGAAACAGGTGCTTTTATGTTTATGGTCCAAGCTGAAATTGTATGGGTGGACCAAAACAAGCATTCTTTAATCATAATGTGCAGTGTTTTCTTTGGATCAAGTCAACAGAGATGGAAGAGTGCTGTTGAGCAATTAATGGAGAGAGAGCTGGGGCCAGGGTGCTGAGTGCTGAAGAGGGGCCAGCTAGCCTTTAGGGGGTGGCTTTAGTATCGCATGCCATCAAATCTCTGTGTAAACTTCTTCTTGCTGTTGTTGATGGTGTGCAGAGGAAAACTGCTGGTCCAGTTTTAATAGATGTGTTATCTGTTATGACCACACAGACTGCAGACATAATTAATTTGAGGCAGCTTCTAGATAGCACGAGAAAATTAAGAAAAGTCTTAATCCTATGGCTATTATACTGAAAAGTTAGAACTAGAATGTATTCTTGAAAAATAATAAAACTTATAATAAAAAACTTATAATGGGCAGATTGCTGTTGAAGCATTGGGTTATTGTGTTGTGTTGTATTGCGGGCAGACATTGTAGATGCTCATTTGGATGAGTAATGCTGTACTCTGAGTATTTGCATAGTCAGAGGGAACATGTGATATTTTGATTTATCTGAGAACACTGCAATACAATACAACTAAAGAGATTTCCAACTTTCTGTTTATGCTTAATCTTTTGTTTAATTTAAAAAAAGGAACAAAATCAAAGTTAAAAACACTATAGAGTTACTTATAAAGGAATGATTGAGCTGGGAAAAAGGGAAATTTAGAGCAACAGACCAACATTGTATGAGCAGAATTTTCCTGCAAAGAAAATTTTGAGACATAGAAGCCATAACAGTTTGGATCACTTTTGTGCATATGCTTTGAATATCTGAACATGCTGAACATCCATCCACACTAAATCTATTCAATTTGAGTTCAGCCAGCGATCAGGAAGGAATTCCTGCTGCTTTGAGGAGGGAGAAAGCAGGCACGCTCTGGTGTGAAGAGACATGCTGGATGGGGGCTTTATTAAATAGAGTAAAATAAACAAAAGGAGCCATTGCAACACAGTTTGCCAAAGCTACAACCCACAGGAATCCTGCAGGAATGATACTCACGGTCTGATGATTTTTTAATCCAACCCCAAACCCATTCTAAGAATGTAGACTAAACAAAGTACCACTCAGTAAACCACCATATTCACATTAGTACATCACAATGCATCTCATGACAAATTGCTCTTACAGTTGAATTACAGACTAGAGGTGACTGTGATCTTCAATAAAAAATGCTTGTAATCATGAATAAAACAGGAAATATAAGAAATAGGAAATACTGTAGGAAATTAGAAATGTAAGACCATAATCTGAGATACGGGGCAGTAGCCTGTACAACCTAAAGCTGTTGTACTGCTGCACACACGAGAGGAGTTTTAGAAATAAAGGTTCATACCTGGTCTGAGTGTTCTTCACACATTAAAGGAGCAGCCATGAGTAACTTGAAAATGTTGTCAACATGTTACTATTTCCTAATCTTTAAAAAAGAATCAATTTATGGAACAGAACAATAAAAAGAATATAATGTGAAATAAAATATTACAATATTAAAACACATAAAATGGTGCAACAAATTACTGTAATTACTACACCCTTCCAGGCATTTTACCCACCTGATCAGGGCACAGGTGCATGCTGTAGAAGCCCTGAAGCTTTAGTTGAAACCACTTGAACACTTGAAATTGATAACCAAGTAGAGTTATAGAACACAACAAAGCTTGCACTTAGCTCATATACAAAAACTATTTAATGTAAATGTTTGCTTATCATTGGTTTTCTTGTGTAGTGCAAAGTAGATACTGAACACATAAACAAGCATAATGAATAATAATAAACAAACACATGAGCTAGTCTCTACTGAGGTACTTCTCAGAGGTTTTTGGCTCCTTTTAATCAGAACCGTGAGCGGCTGCTCACATCTGTTGAACAGATGATCATAATATATGACAGGACAGAATGGATGATATAGGCAGACAAATGTTTGATTGAGAAGGTTGAAAAGAACCCACACAAACCACCAGACTATAGTGTTTTCATGTTCAGGGTAGGCACTGCGTCAAAGACAGCACAGAGAGTGCTGCAAAACTATTTCCATCTCTATTGACTGTACAGTAGAACAATTTTGCTAAATATGTTTACACATTTATGTGAAAAACAGTGATATGTTTACATATGTGTGTATGCAAGTTGGCTGAAGAATTGTTTTCTTTCCCAGAAATCACCTTTACAGACCCTCAACAGGCTTTAACATGCATCATTCTATGGATGCAAACCTTATCTGAGGCTTTCAGTAAGAGATGCTTCCTCTGACCTTTTTTTTTTTTTTTAGCATTGGCAAGATATGAAAAAGTATCTAAACATTAAATAACTTAAGGCCTCCACTGGAAGCCTCAAGGGCCAGCTGAACATAGATGGCTTAAGTGTAGTTTTCACTGGAGATTCCCAGAGAGAAGTATTTAGTCTACATCTTTAGGCTTGAGCTATGACTGTGAAACCACCAATTACTGGACTACACAAATCATGTGTTTTATCATTAGGCATTTACGTAGAACAGACATGATGATATAATCCCTTCACAGAAATTTACCAAACCAAATAGTCACTAAAAACCCATCAAAGGGCTTACGGATATTGACATAAGAAGACACATAAACAACAATTGCTATAATTATAATTCCTACAGCCCCTGGGCTCACTTTAAGTTAGGGATCATTTTGTGCATTTCTCTGTAGATAATTGCATTGCTTGCTGTAATTATGTTGCTATGATTATAAGCTGGATATGAAAAACATACGTATCAAGCCAAAAACAGATTAGGCAATGCAATGTAGGTACAGCCACCGGCTTAATCTTCTTGTGCTGTAACCATGACAATAACAATTGCCTATGCAGTCTGACACAAATAGATCTTCCTCTGTTTGGAGTATACAGATTGCCCTGCAGAATCAACTATTCACTGGGAAAAGCCAACCAAGTTTTTTTTGCTGCTCATCAGACACCATGTTGTTTGCATTACACCTGCTGAACAATAACAATGATCAATTAATTACATACAGTATCTAGCAAATACTAGATACTGTATGTAATTATTTGATCATTGTGGTTCAGTAATTACTTTAAATCATCCTCAATTAAAACAAGGACAAAGCCAGTACATCCCAGACAACACGGTATCATTGTCGGTTGATTTGTAATTGGTGACCAAATTACAAAAACACGAGGCCATTTATTATGACAGTGATTGAACCCAGGAATCCACAAAACAACATTTAACACTTTAACCACACCCACACAATTACTCTGGCTGATTAGACCTCTAGTCAGGTTAAAGCTGAATAGAGATTGAAATAGCGTGATGTCACAAAACTGTGGACCAATAGGAATGATAACTGGGTAAGTTGTGCCACCTCTAACAGGTGCAACAATACCAACAGGAGAGTGAGAGAGCTGTCAATATTGTACATGCCAACACAGTCCCATGGAGAGATCTAATCAGGCAACATAAGTGAAAACACCTGTGTGAGTGGTCTACGGGTGTGTAGGGGCTTTAATCTCCTAACTAAAACTATAGTATAGTTGAGTGTATTTCAGTATAGTATAACAGTATAACAAAGTAGTTAGTGTAAACAGAAATGCTTGAAGTTTTCAATTTTTCCAAGTCTTCTTAAGCCTAATAGAATTACATGATGCTTTATTGAAAGAAATAATAATAATAAAATAAAAGGTCAGAGGTCAGGGCCACACGCTTTGGATTTAGCATCTTTCACAAAGACACTACAGGATGGTGGAGGCTTTCTGACAAACGGATTTTGAACCCAAGTCCTCTGGTTGAAGTCCAGTCTCTTTAACGTGCCCCCCTCAGATATAAAAATATCAGAGAGAGCATATTAGTTTGTTTAGAGCAGGATTGCTTAAAAACAGCAATCCCTACATGCCTCAGTGAAATATCTGCCAGTCTTTATGAGGTTAGTTTAAAATAACAAGCCTCTTTCAAGACTTTCTAAACAGAATCACTTTGTGTGCACTGCTGCTAATAATGTTGCAAGATTGACATCTAGTGGTTTGGTTTGAATAGTACAGAGGGAAACCTGCAATGGCAACTTCATTCAACTCTCACCTTTGTTTAAATATAGGGTAAAAGAAGATACTTTAGTTTGCTATTCGCAGTATCAGCTCTAGGGAACCTTTCTAGATGTCCCATTGTGGTTTTAAACAGAAGAGGCACTGATAAAATATTCTAATATTTTGTAAATCTATATTAGGTAGTTAGAGAAGAAACTAATTAAGATATTACAAGGATAAATTCTGAATTTCTGTGCCAGATGTGAGAGCTGATTACTTAATAAAGATCATTCATTTGACTGTAATATGAGACATCTAGTGAACACTGAGAGAGATTTTTGCCACCTTGGCCCTGGGAAAAACGTAAATCCTTTGCACTTTGTAATATGAGTTTTAGATATAAAAAGCCTGAATGGAACAGGAACATAGCTTCCATCTGTATTGTCAGTTTGCTGTTAATGTTATTGATGTAGCCTATTTATGCAAACATTTTTACTCAGTTGTAACGACTGAACTGTTGACACATGAACTGGAATGAATTTCTCTAAAATAAACCTCAATTTTACAAGTCTGGATCAGAGTACAGCTTGGATGAAAGATATTTTCCACTCTCTGATAATGCTAGCGGTTTCAGGAGCAGATGGGTCTGGACCAGGGCAGAGCTAACACAACAGATGACAGACGGTGGTCTCTGGAACCAGCCTCTCACATATGACAGCCTGAGTTACTGGTCTGATCTGGTCTATCCTGTGAGATCTGTGTCCTGTGTCTACTATAAATATAGTCTACTACTGTTACATAAAAATATTGCACAACACACTGTCGTATATTGCCAAAAATAAACCTTTTTAAAAGTATTTGTTTTTAAATTCACAGGACTGTTTCCTCGGTAAGTTTACATGCAGTGACGCAAAGCAGACTCTACTCTGTGCAGTATACATCCGAGTGGCCCGGCGTTACTACTTACTAGCCTAACACCTCACACGCCAGGAGGCTGGACCGCCGGAAGCAACCTACCCTGCCTCTCCAGTGCGTGGATCTTATTTGATTGACTCAGCAGCCGGACCAATCGCACGCTCACTTCCCTGTTTTCGACACCCATTCATTTGGCCAGGATTCGTACACATAATTTACGGCGCAAGCACTGTAGGTTGAGGCCGACTGAGGTCCATAGAAATTTGACAGCTTCACAGGTGAGACAACCGTCCAGAGGCTGTTTCACTTTACATTTCAGCTTTTTCCCGGAACACTATTCTCTGTGAGCCTGGGGTTGCCACAGTCAAAAAACAACCATTCGAAGTCTAATCATTCCGGCAGCATGAGCAAAAAGAAAAAGGACTGGAAGACTGAAAGAGGTAAGGCTTGTTTTGGGGGGGAATAAGGCTATAATCATCTCCATGGCAGACAGAATGAATTTTAACCATGCCAGAAGATTGACAGCCACTCCTCCTGTCTTCTCCGTATTGCTGTGATACTACTTACCATCTAGACTATTCGCTAATCCCACACGGTGACTGTACAGATGTTATAATGATGTTGCGCCTCTGTTTGGCTGCCGTAATGCATGTTTGACATTCGCAACAACACTGTTCACACAGTGCCTCTTGCCCGCTTATTACCTTATATTTAAGGTTCTCCCTGATTTTTCCCGAGCCCTTATTTACCTGTTACGGTACTCCTAACTAACGTTAACATAGCCTACCTTCCACAAGTGCGATGCACCAACAGTAGCCCACTGAGTTGCAAACAATCTTCTCTGCAACTAGATATTTCTGTAGCAAACAGCAGTCACACCGTAGTAAAACAAAGGAACGGAGTGTTTAATAGTTTAAAACGTGGTTATTTATAATTTATTAGGGCAAAAATGACTGTTTCTCGGTTTTAGACATAGAGTGAAAGATGCGTATAATGCTAGCTAGGAAACTCTGTTTGACTTTCACTTTCAGAGACATACGGGATAGACCTGTTGTGCACAAAAGGGCAAAGAAAGGCATCTTAACCATAGTGTGGTTATTATGTCATTCATAAGTTATTAATTTCTTCGTCTTTTGTCACATGTCATACAGTAGCATGTGTAATCAATCACATTAATTAGTGATGGCTCCATTCCATTTATGCCACTTTATCCATTAATGTCACTGACTGAGCATGCACAATACCAGGGCCTTGAAACTATTAAACCACAAATAGAATGCAGCCAACATTAATGATATCCACCTGTGGCCTTCCTGCTATGACATGTCAAAATGTCTGAAAAAGGCGCATACAGTACTACATTTGGTCTAAGAACTTAGTAACAGAAGCAGGGCTGTGTGTGATCAAACTGTATTCCTCATATCACATTGGCTGAAATGGACTACTGGTTCAGACACAGTTCCAGCCCTGACCTCTGTTCAGCAAGGATGCGGCCTCAATTAATAACTGCAACAAGGATTATTTGTAATCATTGTTGATTGCTGACTGGTTATTAATTTGAATTTCAGTCACTCAGTGTCTTGTCATCAAGCCTGTTGACTTGTGACTAATTTTTTTGAAGTGTATGAGAACATTTTTATAATGGTTACTAAAATTCTCAGAGCAAAGGTAATAATTAATCTTTCCCAGCCGTTTCCAGCAGGTAGCAGCATGGAATGAACATCAAAGTAAATCAGATTTCATATTCTGAGCATATACCCCTCTTGCTCAAACTGCTTTAGGAGGAGATCAAGGCAAGTCAAAATGTGAAAGTCTGAAACTTAAGAAATTTAATATGATTATTTTTTAAATAGTGGTTTGACCCAGGGCTTGTCTGGAGGCTGGGTGAAATAATATGTAGTAAGTCACGTTGGCACCTGTGGTTTGTTCTTTGGCAAACTCAGCCTTATTTTAAAATGAAGAATTTTACCAGGATGCAGACTATTCTGAAGTTAGAGAACTTTCTTAAACAAAATGAACTAAATAAGGAAACATAAAACAGGAATATAAATAGTATTAAAAGACTATATAAAATCAGATGTTCTGTGACAGGCAGTCACATCGCCTTTCGTTTTGTTATCACTAGAATTTGGTTCAGGGATGTCTGCAGCATTACAGTGACTGGCCTTCCCATCCAGAACTCAGTGAACACAGTCTTGTAGACACTCATATTCAATAAAGCACATTTTGAGCCATCCTGTTCTCATGGCATCTAAGCTAAGCTTTGGGATTCTTCATCGACTAAAAGTTCAGCAGAGTGACGAAGCGCTTTAGTGTAGTCCAGAGAGCTTTACTGTGTTCAACCTCAGAACAGCCTTTTTATTCATCCATGTAGAATAAAAGCAGCCTTGGGAATGACAGGAGTGGGCAAGAGGGAGAGAAAATACATAAGGGATGGAACGGATATCCCCCACTGCAGAATACCTTTAATGTAAGCCAGACCTACTGTGGGATGTTGCCAAAAGATGACCAAAGGAACCTTGTAATTCTTACCAAAATATACTCAGGCCCTTTTGCCTCATTATTTTAGACTTTAATTTGTATAAGAGGCAAGTCTCATAACTCATAGTCCCTTTTCAAGGAATTTGCAAAGTTCCTATGAGTTAGGGTATTGTTATATGCTAAGCATCAAAGCCTAGACCTCAACATTTTGTTGTAAAAAGAGCCTTGTATAGTAAACTATTATTATGCCATATCACATCCAGTTTGCTTAAACAGAGGGGATGTTTTAATTGAGCAAAGTCCACACTGTGTGCACTGGGGTATTTATGTTGTGAAGGTTTCACAGCGAAGCACATAATTAGGATGAAGCTTGTTTTGCAGAACAGTGCTGCCCAGTGCTGTCTGGAGAAACAGTAGCAAGTTTAGGCTCTTTTGCGGTCAGTGGAGATGGAACATGAGGACACAAGCTGTGAGGAGGACCCAAGAGTGATACAGCAGTACAAAGGTTAAGCTGCAGCTGTGTGATGTACTAATGTCAGCTAATTATGTTGGAATTTGTTGTACAACCAAACAAACAAATAACAAAAAGTACTCACACTTCTTGCACACAGCATAGGTAACTAGTAGGAGCTTAAATGTAGGTAGTTATGACAAAGTTGCTCCATAGTTGCATCACAGACAAAGTTGCAATACACAATACGATTTCAAACAACTAATTTAAGTTCTTTAGCAAACTATTAATAATAAAGTCAAATAAGAATAAGAGAAGTACAGCGCTGTAGGACAAACAGTTCAGAGTGCAATGAAGCTTAGGCAACAGGGTGACATAGTGCAGTGGTTCTCAGCTGAGAGCCACGGAGACACACGAGTATGCACATTTTTATTTCAGCCAATCCACACAACAGCCAGTTTCACTAATTAACACACCTACACCAAAGAAGGGGGACTAATGAGTGAAATCGACTGGTGGTGAGGTCTCTGATTGGAATGAGAATCTGCATTGTTTTGGGTGTCCATGGCACATGACTGAGAACCACGGATATAGTAAGTGCTGTGGACTGCCATTCAACCAGAGTACCCATGTTCAAACACCTTGGATGGCAAGCAGCTACACTACTGAAGTGTGTTTGAGCAAGACCCCACCAGCTCCAGGGGGGCTCTTTCATTGCTAATCCTGCACTAATCCTGCACAGTATTAAAGATCAGATTTTTCATAGAGGAGGAGGAGGAGGAGCAGTGGGACACGGCTGACGATGATGATGGCAGTACCAGATGAGTGGTGGAGGAGTCTGGTTAGAGGCCAACCTCAATCGGTGCAGGACCAGCAACTGTTGCTCCTATGGGTGGTGGTCAGGTGAAGTAAAGGAAGTACGCTGGGAGACAGTTTGGTAGGACATAAAGAAAAGAAACAGGGATTAGTGACGATTTAAGCGTAAAGTTTGTGGCTTTCACTGACAATGAGTGTTGCACTTGTTATTACCTGTCTGTACCAAGTTTATTTCCCTCTTTCTTATCTCTTTTATTCCTCAATAGGACCAGCTTTATTCACGCTAAAATTTATGGTTACTATCCTCCACAGAGAGACTGCTCCGTCTTGATCGAGAGGAGAGACGCAAGGAGTATCGTCGTCAAGATTTTACACCTCTGGACAAGATTCCAACCTGGGGAGAGGAAAACCGATGTAAGGGACAGCTTATTGTTTGAGATGCTGAATGTCTTAAGTTGGGTATGGCTGATACATTGACACATTTTAGGTTTGGGGGGCAATCACTTTTTCACACAGGGCCATGTAGGTTTGGATTTTGTTTTCCCTTAATAACAACAACCTTCATTTAAAAACTGCATTTTGTGTTTACTTGTGTTATCTTTGACTAATATTTAAATTTGTTTGATGATCTGAAACATTTAAGTGTGACAAACATGCAAAAAAATAAGAAATCAGGAAGGGGGCAAACACTTTTTCACACCACTGTATAATAATAATAATAATAATAATAATAATAATAATAATAATAATAATAATAAAAATGATAAAGGGGGCACATAACAAAAAAGTCTAAACACAGTGACAAAAATCAATATAGAAAACCCAGAAGAACCTAATTATAAAGTAATGCTATTTTACTGTTATACCCCTTTTACACTGGACAAACCCCCCCCATCTGGCTTTTGTCTTCAGTGTGAAAGGGTACTATCGGCATTCACTCCCGGGTCAAAAGACTGCAGTAGACACGGGTATTTATCGGCTCCTGCTCCGATCAGTGGTAATGTGAACATGACACCCGGGTGGACATGCAAATTTTCAAGTTTGTATCTCTGCAGACCGGCGACTTTGAGAGGGTGTGGTAACTGTCAATCATTTTTTTTGATTTGGCCAATCAGAGGCTTTCAGTCAAAAAATCATTTCACCAATATGCTGCCTGAACCAGTTGTCACTCACTTTTTAATTCAGCGAATCATTTCACAGTATTATAAGGGGGGCACACAAACAACTCACGCTCCATCCATCATTTGTTTTGTAAGGACAACTTTTCAACTAGCTAGCACTAGCTAACACTGTCTGCTTATCAACTCATTGATCATAACAGAATATAGTAACTTTTACCACTGCTCATTTTAGAAAGGCCACCGCAAGAAAATGTGTTCTTTGATTAGATTATCAAACGGACAGTAGATCACAGATGTTTGTTTCTGGCTTCCAGCATTAGCTAGCGAGCCTTCATTTTCCCAGGATCGGGGGCAGAGAAGGGTCCAACTGCAGTCCTCCCTTCTGAGGCCACTAGTTCTGTGTGCCAATGGAGTTAGAGCAGGTGTAGTAGGGTTCTGTTGTACGAAGTAGGATATGTAAACTTTCACTTATTTCACCTTAGCAGTTCACCAAAATCTGTTTCTGAACAAATTTGAGACGAGAAATAAGCAATGCAATTGCTGAATCTTCATTCATATTAGATCTACATGGCCGAATTTTAAGGTTTGTTCTGACTTTCGTAAGGCAAGGGCACTACTGCACTTCCCGTTTCCTCTGCTTTTCTAGCATGTTAGCTTACTACTATAATTTCCCATAGAGGTTAGTGAGTTAGCTAACATTAGCTTGCAGTTTACTGCATGCAGCCTGTGGAAGCTCATTAGCCGCCAGCGTCTAGCTTTCCAACAAAACTTGCGACGTATGATTTCTAAAATGAGCAGTGGTGAAAGTTACTATATTCTGTTATGATCAAAAGTTGTCTACTTCCACTTTAAAATGTTGATTAAAAACGTTGCTCTCTGTTGATACTTTGATCCTTTGACAAGAGCTGAAAACTTAAGAAATATGTTTCTTTGTGTCGAACCTCCCCCTTCTCCTTTGAGAACGATGATTAGCTGAATTAAAAAGTGACTGACAACTGGTTCAGGCGGCGTACTGGTGAAATTAGTTTTTGATTGTAAGCCTCTTGATTGGCCAAATTAAAAAATGATTGACAGTTACCCCTCCCATTCAAAGTCTCCAGTCAACTATTAGCATAATGGCTTATGACATAATAGTGTTACAGGTCTGGTCTTGAAAACAATGAGCAAACCTAATTTAGCTTCAAAATATTGGATTGCATTTTTTCAAGTAGTAGCATTTCTTTTTTTTTTCTTTTTTCTTTTTTTTTTTTACATTTTTCGGCCTTTAATAACATGTTTCAATAAGAATAAAGCAATTTCGTAGTCTATAACATTAAAAAGATAACATTACGGTTACTAATAAGAGAGCAATAATTGAAAGACTGATATAAAGTTATTTTTGTAGCTGGCTTAACATGTAATATGGTATTCTGATGAGTACCTAATGCTGCAGATAGGTCATGTATAGAAAAGAATGAGGGAATTAGACGATGTTTGCAACCAAAAAGCTCACAAGAGCTTTAAAACATACAGTTACCATAGTTTATGGTTGTGGCAATTTGTCTGACACTGATATACAACCAACACAGACTACAACTGATGTTCAGTAAAGTGAGGTAGAATGGCTTGGTGATATGGTGTGGTATTGTTCTCTACATTAAGCCTTTGGGAGGCTCTTAGCTGATGTATTTTCCTTAAGAACCAGTATGAAACTGCTGATTCACAGCTCCTTGGTTATTATAATTTCTTGTCTGAACTCTCAGAAGAAGTATACTGACTATGTGTATATATATATATATATATATATATATATATATATATATATATATATATATATATATATATATATATATATATATATATATATATATATATATATATATATATATCATCATGGCTAAACTTGTTTGGCTTGATATCCACAGAACATACTAGTTCCTGAAAAATGTTACCACACATTGCATCACACAATTAGAACTACTACCATGAAAGAAGGAAGATATACAAATGACTACTTTAGAGTATACAAATATAGAATTCTAATTCACAGTATCCATGTAAAAACACTATCTTGAGTCTTGATAGTACAGTAAGTACACTATTGTCTATTTTCATTGTATTTTAAATTCATTTCTGTTTTCTATTAAAGTATTGCTATATAGGAAACTGGAATATTGGATGAATTGATTCTTCAGGTCTTTATCTCTCCATCATCATCACTTTTAACTGAGGACTTCTTTTAAAGTTCATTTAAGAACCATTCATGAACCTGTTCTGTGTCTATTCAAAGTAACAAATAACGTGTGACACCTCTATATTTTAATGTTCTCTCTTGAATAAATGCAACGAGTTGAAGTTATCTTTTTATATTTCAGCCAATCACAAAGAGGAAGGGAAGGAGCTGACAGGTGGAGGAGGGCTGAGTGATAAAATATCTCTCTACAAAGGAGATATTACCGTCTTGGAGGTGGATGCCATAGTCAATGCTGGTAAGGATCTGCCCTTTGACCTTTAGGTATTGGATGGTGTTTGCTGCTTGAAGGCAGCTCAACTATTAAATTGCCCTTGGCTGCCCTCTACTGTTACAATTCAGAAAGTGCTGGTTCTTGATGCATTGCACAAATAATGAGCGTGATTGAGGCAAATGTTAAACTGTCCATCGGGTCTCGTTGATATGACTTCCCATAGGCTGAAATACAGTGACTGTTTAGATTATGTTCTGCCCTTTTCTTTACTTTTATAGTTGTTTGCAATTCCAGCTCTTTCCCCTACCTTGTGCCAGTGAAACACAAGGTTAATGACGGAATACATTTTTTGGTTGGATTTGTTTGACAGATATATATTCATCTCATTTGTCATTAATGTGGCAGGTGTGTCCTGTAATGATGAACGGTCCGCTGTTGGGAAAAACTTGGTAAAGATTTGTTATAGTAAGTGAAAGAGAGGATATAGAATCAGAGAGGGTTAGTAGAAATGCCCTTTTCAGAGATGTGCGCTATACTGTTATGTAATTTTCTGCAGTCGCAGCCTACACACATAGTCAGTGGTGCTAAAATATTGCTTTACCTGTTGCTTCTGCAGATGATGCTCAGGACCATTTTGCAGCTATAGAGATGATAGTCCCACACCATAGCTGTATAGCAGCAGTGTATATATATATGGTCTACTTTGGCTTTCTGCAGTTGTGTATAACTTTTCCTTCCTCATGCAGTATTTGCAAACGCACACACACACGCATTACAGTCTATTAAGCAGTGTGCATCTTGTGTGAAATTAATGCTCTATAATTTATGCAAGATTAATAGATGTGAAAAACAGACTGCTCTGTTGGATAAGGCTAATGAATTTAATCTATTATGTAAATACTCATCCTGATGAAGATAAGGTGACATGACATTCTGAATCATCGTCAGCATCATGTAAAAGACAATGATGCGGTTTAGTACACCTAACAGACACCTGACACACACCTAAATGTCATGGCAATTGTTTTGCTTTATCAACATTTTGACCTTTACAAATGTAGCACTTGTCGCGGTCATTATACAATTCAAGTAGCTTGTTGTTTGTACTGAGTTTTGTGATAATTGCTACATGTCTGAATTGCATTGTTATATGCTATTTAGATATATTTAAGCTCTATATAGATGGAGATTAAGTCAGGATTTCTATTTTATTTATGGTCAAGTTATGTGTCAGTGAGATCACATACTGGTGTTATAGTATGTATTCCTGTTATAGTATAGATTGACAGGAATGAAACCCTCTTTTATTGCACTTTACCCCATTTTATTGCCAGTCTGTGTCTTTTACAGTCAATATCTTAAACAAATCAAGGTTAAGGCAGTGGATAAGGTGAGCAGTGTTTCTATTAAGTGACTAGAGAAATAGGGCATATGAGAATGGAAATGAGGTTCAGGAAGGAACATTGCATGTTTTTGTTTTAAACTGTTGGAAACCATTGTAGCAAAGGCAGGCAGTTTGCTTCAGCAGTTAATGCTGCCAGACGTCCAGACTCTGATTGAGCTACGTGTTGGCCAGGAGGCAAGTCATTCTGTTTAGCAGGCTGTCAGAGGGTCTGAAAGGTTGAAGGAACTGCTGAAGCCTTTTATAATTTTCAGAAGTTCTCTATTCATACTGCAGGATCAGTTGTCTTTGTACTGGTGGTTGGACTGATAAGAACATATAGCAGCGAACTTTGCTGTCCAGCTTTGCTCAACAACAGTAGTATGTTCCAGAATATTCCAGACCATGTTTTTTGTCATTGGTAACAAAAGACTTAGATTTTACAATATGACATTATGTTATATAAATAATTATTACAAGCTATTTATAATTTGAATAGGCTGGACATGCTCTGGCTGTAGTGGCTCTTGTCCAAATTTTTGTGAGTAACACAGTTCTGAGCATGTGAACAAACATTGCGGATGTTGGGCAACGTACATTGATAAGATCTTTGGATAGTTTGTTCAACTTCTTGCCTTTCATCTATTCACTGCTTCCAATCTCTAGCCTGCAGTACTTCCATTTTTTTCATGCTGTTTTTCATTTAGGCTTGGCACCAGTAGACTGCTGTCTATGAAGTGTGGGACTTTTTGAGCACCGAATATTAGTCAGAAGGTTAATAAACTGTCAGTGTCTTTTTCTCACATGAGTCAAAAATGAAGTGCAGGGATACTAATTATGCAAATTGTAATTAAATGTGAAGGTTGGTGTGTAAAATACATATACACAATACTACATTTTCCACTCTTTACATATTTACTTATTGTACCCTTTGGTGTGTTCAGTGGACATGAAGTGAAGTACAACCACAGGAGCAGGTTGTCTGTATAATCCTGTGCAGAGTTAGTCTTGCAGTTGAACTATGCAATTCAGTAAAATGGTATAATATTGATACCGTAATGTGAGAATGAATATGGATTTTTTTTTGGTCATTGTGTATTATGACATAGCTTAACTGTTCCTATTTCTTATCTTTAAGACTGCATTAGCATTATGATTTTCTAACTGTAGCTCATGGGAATGAACAAGGACTCCAAAATGTCAACTTTTCAGGAGGTAAGTAGAGCTGTAGTGTTTCTTGCAGCTGACGTGTTACTTTTATTTGATCACATAACATCTTGAATATATTTTATAAGCCATAGGCACATTGAAAATTTGTGCAACAAGGTTTTTGTCATGACAGCAGCAATATGTGGCTTGCAAAGGAGAAATGTCTGTAATTTTAGGGAACGCGGGCCAGCTTGGTACTGCCGTTATGGTGGCTGCCTATAGCTTTTAGAGGACGTCAAGTTGCTTTATGTCCTCCATTAAAGTTTAATTATTAGGCTCATTGAGTTTTTAATTCTTCCTTAATTCTATTTGGCTGGAGGTTGGACAGGAGGTGCTCAAACTGTCACCTGGGTGAGAGTCTGGAGAGTGCAGGATCGGTACACTGCACGTGTGGAGGGCAGGGTGGCCATATCATGACCAGGTGGCTTGGGCTGCAGCATCCAGCTCCGGCAGATGGCCCAGCTTGGCCTATTCTTTAGAATGAGCCTGCATTGGTGTGCCACATCTCTGCATAAAATGTTGTTAGACACATACTCATGCTCCCTGTAACCCTCTTCAGACTGTATGTATGACACACCCCTCAATAGTGGATCTAATTTTTTGTCCTGGGTAATGATTCCCTGAGTATGGAAGACTTTCTGCCCAGATTCTTGTACAGGGGGCATTTTTCTCTTTTGTATAATAGCTGTAGAATGTTCAGTATGCAAGTGACCATACTGTGTTGTTCTATAATTTTGACAAATACCCAACAAGTTCCCTGAACCTCTAGTAGCCCATGTCTTTGGCACATATCTTTGGATTGGTATCGGATAATGATAGATGGAAAGAGGAGACTATCACAGTTAATCAAGGCATGTTTCATGGAAAATTGCAGGGTTCACTAAAAGTTAAAAGGACGCTCAAACTGGGTTTTAAATTTAATGCATGTCATTACTGTTGCTTTTACATGGCAAACACAAGATTATGTCTTCCATTTTTCTCCTTGTCTTTGTGCATGGAGTTCATGCGAGTGTCACCATCCCTCTCAGACCAGAATGAGGTCGTAAAGATAGCGGTGCGAAGTGGAGAGGACTTTTCTTATCATGATGACTGTGGTAATTATGCACAGGGGTTGACTCCTAATCCATTACCCGCTGTAAACCTTTCCAATCTTTCTGTATTAGATCATTTTTTACAGGAGCCAATTTAGTGTGCACAGGGAATCTGGTTATGAACGCTATAAAAAACCTGAAGGGGTTGAGATGAGTGCGAGAAAGGCAATTGGTATTCAGTTGTATGGAGCTGCTCGTACTGCAGTCATCACAGGTTTGATGAGAGCAGTGACCCTCAGAGGGCAGAATACCATGATCCTGTGGAGATTGACTTTTACAAGTTTTTTGATATGTAGTCGATTCAAACGTTGTTTGCCTGCAGGGTTGCTTTTCACACAGGCAGCATTGTTTACCTTCATGGTCATTCATGCATAATGTACAGTATGTGCCCTTGGCTATACTGAATAGAATATAATATTATTCTGTGGTCAGAGCAAGGTAACATGTAGAGGTGCAACTGTTTTTGTCATCATGAGATTCTAAATTAAATCCTGACCAATTTATTAGACAATTGATGGACTCAAGCTTTACCATGTTTTATGCCAGGTGAGAATTAAAGAAAACAAAAATTGGCTTCTAGATCACTTATTTGATATTATTTAAATTGCTCTTGAACTAAACTTCTTGTCACAGTGTTTAATTATTAGTGTAAATGAAAGCAGAACGTGACATGGATAATGTTATTTGATTATCTGAGGTAAAATTTGAATAAGAACAAATGAGAAATAATAAAAGTGCAAAATTTGAATAATCCAACATTATTCATGTGTTATGAAAAACAACAGCTACACGCAAGCGCCCCCCCCCAAAAAACAAAACAAAAACTGAGCCAATATTATTAGCAACATGGTAGATTTGTATTGAAAGTAGAAAAGTCTTTCTCTCTGTGGGTTACTTTAAGGGTGAGGGAAGTACGTGGTGGTTGTGGTTCATCCTTTCCCACTTATTGAAAACCTCAGTAATGCAGGATAATGGTGTGTAATGTCCAGAGAATATTATATGCTTCTTTGAGTCACAAGCCTTAATGGAGAGCACTGCCTTATTTATTAGGGAATGACTCTCTGAGTGCTCTGGTAATATTTTAGCCTGCAAAGCAGAAGGCTTTCCAGAATGAAAAGTAGATGTGGCACTTTTATTATCTCGCTGAGCTCTTGGTCTATAGACAGACTCTAAAAAGACAGACTTTTCATTGTCGCTCTTCCCAACTATAGGGTTCTTTTAAAGGTCTAGTTGTAATATATGACAACATATTCTCCTTTTCTACTTTGTGAAAGCCAATACTCTCTCTGAAATTTATTTGCTGTCCAAATCCATATTTTACTGCATCTGTCTAAAATGCTGTTGGGACACTACATTACTGTTATGGAATGGGGACATTTTTTTTTAGCTGTTACTGAATAGGTTGTCTCAACAATACGCCCATACAGACTAACACCAGACTGTGGCATGACATGCCAAAGAACGGTGTCAAATTTACAATTCCCTTTACTTTTCCATTTCCCTTAGTGATTGATAAAGCCTATGGCTTTTGGTTCTGCTTCCTACTGTTTGAGGATCTTGTCAGTGTAGACTCTTCATTAGATTTACTGTCAGGCAATGGATGTACTGCACAACACACTCAGCCCCTGGAGAGTCTGGCTCGACGGGTCTATCTGTCTCTCTGCAGATTCGCACCCTGTGCCATAACCTCCCTGAGTGATGCTGCCATGCTCCCAGCAGTATGACTGCAATTCAGGGTCTCTCACTCTCTCTCTGTTCTCTCTTTCACTCTGCTGCCAGCTGCATATACATGCAATTATGCAGTGACACTTATGCACAGACACACACACACACACACACACACACAGTACGTTAGAAGCCATGGCAGAGAACTGGTAACTTCTTGTGCAAACTTGTGATTGTTGCTCTGTCACACCAAGAATGAAAATCAATGCTCCTGGCTGAGAGAACTTGCTGCTCTGTTGAACAGTGAAATGACTCTGGTGAGTGGGTTGCATTGGGTCCTGCACTAAAAGGTCCAGTTAATCGTATCAGCTCTGAGAGAGATACAGCACAAGGACAGGGTTTTCCCTGCCATCAGGGTGTAAGTGTAAACAGAGGTGACAAACCAGCTGGCGAGCTTCCCCTCCTTCCAATTTCAGCTCGATTTCTCCCCTCCCAGTGTCCAGATTGTGAACAGCCTTGCAGCCTGCCTTAGTGTTTGGTCAACGTCAACGTCGTTTACCTAATCTCCGTGGCCTACGACGTGCCAACATGGCCAGATAGAAATCATTTTTCATGAGGTGTGGCTAATAGAAAGTAATCATGAGAATCTATGCTGTCAGTGTGTATCTGGCTGGCACTTAGAGAAATGTCTGCTAATGGTCTGTGACTGTATTGAGTGTTTGGGAAAATAAGCCTCCCCTTCCTTCCCAGTCACGCAGTTTGTGAACCAGCCCACACCTCCTTCTCGCTCTCTAACACAAACACTCACACTTGAAAACACAAACACACACACACACAAGTGATGTTTAGGCCATGAAACTGACTCTGTGTCTTTGGAGACAGTTGCCAGTGCTCATGAATAGGTCTGTCATTCAGGTCAGGTCCTCACTTGTCCCCCGGTGGACAGAACTTAAGTTATCGTTGTCAAGGTCAGAAAGTCGCTGTTTGTATCCCTGTTTTTCTTCCTACCCTCCTCCTCTCGCCTCTGCTCCACTACCCACCTCCCCATCCTGAAACAAACATTTCTGCCTTATGCTGCACACACGCCAGATCTCATCCATCAGGCCTGTTAGTAATTGAGAGGGTATTCAGGCGGGATCATGGGGAAAGAGTCTCTCACCACCTTCTGTTTCTCTTTTCCTTTGTCCCACACAAGTTGAGGATCTTTGTTAATAGTAATAACTGTAGAGGTCATTTATAGAACATGAAAAGTATTTTCATGGTTTAAGGATGGCCATAGCAAAAAAACAACAACATACTACTACAACAGACTGAGTAGATACTTGGAGATGATGGTTGCAAAATGACTGACATCCTAGTATGTGTTTGTGGTAAGGGTACAATCCTCTGAAGCAGATGAATAAAATGCTTTGTAGCTGTATAAAGCAGGTAACGATTTCATTAAACAGGTAACATAGGCATACCAACAGATGAATGGACCCAGTGCTCACAAAGTTTATGTATCTGTTGACCTGTAGGAGGCACTGTGGCTCCACCTAAGTATTGCTGACATCTCTGATAGCAGAGTAAGTTTGAGAAGTGGGATGACTGGGCTTGTTCTGCATTTCAGATGTATAAATCTCTTTTTTTCTGCTTCCCCTTCACATGTTTCTTTAGAACTGTCTGAGGTGACAACTCGAAATTCCAATGCATCTTACAGATTTTCAGCTTCTCCAATAGCATTGAAAAATGTTCAATATTGTGCTGTTTTCTGGAAATTGTAACACATTTTTGGAACAAAATGAAACAAGAGATTCTGATTTTGGAGCTCAGTACAAGGTCTCAGTTACACTATATTAGCACACAAGAAGTGAGAGTGTGGCTGTGCCCTTCTTTTTTAGCTGTGGTGGAGCTGTAGAGATACAGTATGTGTGCAGTTGTGTAGTTGCATGCACAAAAGAGGGAGTGAGTTCTTTTATCTGTAAGAGAATGTGGGGAGTTGCTGGGTGAGACTAGCTCTTTACTGGCAGAGTGAAGCACAGGTGAAAGAAGAGGGTTGGCGAAATCAACCCCTGACTGCCTTGGGATTGTGCAGAGAAACAGTCAGCAGTGTGCCCTGCATGGTCGTCAGCAGACGATTCATTGGTCTTCACAATATCCCTCTTTGAACACCAGTTCATTCTCCCTGTTTCTTTTCCCGTCATGTTTTCCTCAGTCCCCTCATTTTAGTTTGTTTCAGTAAATATCTAGTCCTGCGAATACTGTAGACCTTTGCGAAAACAAACAAATGCAAGCCATGTACACTGAGAGCCCAGAAAAGTGTGCACCTTAGCAGAAATACTGATAAGCTACTTTGTTACAGGCCTGCAGTGGCAAGGTTTTCTATAATGGCTTCCTATGTATAATGGCTAGGTAATGGTAATGGCGTAGGTAATGAGCAACATAATGTTACAAGTAAGTAAAGGAATATAAAGCACACATTTTGGCGAGGGTATTTTCTTTGAGGGATGTCATTTTCTTTCACCAGACACTCCATTTTATTATTTCATGCTTTAGCTTCACAGTCCCCATTTCTTCAAAGGGGATGCAGTGGTTAAAATAAATTCATGCTATCCAGAATATGTAGTCGTATTGTAGCAGAAGTAAAATAATCCAATGCTGTGTTATTGTGACTAAGTATTCCACCTAGACATTGGCGCTTAATGGAGAAATGAAATTGTGTCCTCCCCACTATTTCTGTTTGCTAAACAAAAAAATCACTCCATATAAGAGGGCCTCTAAGCAACTGAAACAAAAGACGGGGTAGTTTTAAATGAGAATACAATTCCTATAACCCAGGGCAGTTCATTCAATATTTGTGAGCATGTACAAGTTTCTCTCAAAGCTGAAGAACCAGGGGCCGTGTTCTTGTAGTAGTAGTAGCTCTCAACTGGCCATTTTGATGCATTTTAAAATAACTGATGTTTCAAAATATTTCTCTCCAAACAATTTTTTGGGGTATTTTTTTGCCTTTGTTAGATAGTGACAGCTCATAGATAGAGAGAGAGAGAGAGAGAGAGAGAGAGAGAGAGAGAGAGAGAGAGAGAGAGAGAGAGAGACGTGGCCGCTGCAGTAATGATACACTCTCTACCAGGTGAGCTACTGAGGTGCCCCTCAAACAATTTTTAAGCGAGTAAGCTGGAAGTACTTAACATTTCAGCAGTGTATGTAACACCAATCATGATGCTCAGAAGCCTTCAGTTGATGTGGTTGACTAAGAATCATGCCAATGTTAGTATTTATTTTCTCATATCCAAGGTCTCATAAATCTAAATTAAGCAAAATGTTTTTGTAAGCTTTTTTTTTTTTTTTGGAAAGTATCTTTTTGGAAAGTATCTTTTTGATGTTAATATTTCAAAAATATAATTTTTTGTGTACGGGTATTTCTTTTTTAAACTTTTGCAGTAGGTATGTTAGGTATTTTACTTATAATCCTGGCATAATCCATTTTAAAAATTCAGTGAGAAACAAATTAGATCTTTCTTCAGAAAATATCCTTTATAATAAATGGTATATTGAAAATCATATATATACAAATGCTTATTAAAATACATTTTCTTGTAAAGATAAATAATAGAGGACCATTAAATAATATTATAATGGACAAAAATTATCATTATTTTAAAACTAACATTTGTATTTTTTATTTATGTTATCCTCATATCACAGTTTATACGCTTCCTTGTCTGACTGTATTTTTAAACATTAGGTAATCCTTAATCTTTTTGAGCCTCCTAAAAGTTGGACTGTGTAGCTATTTTTAATAGGACCTTAGAATAAACATTAAACTCATACTGTAGGTGTCTGCTGCTTGACATAATAAGATGTCAGACAATGTGAAGCCCATTGTGCCGGAGAAGTCTATAGACTGTTTATACCCAAATTGTGTTTTATGGCAGCACTAGCGGTACCGAACCAGAAAACAATCAGAGAGACCTTTTCCATTTTCTATAATGAACCTGGTTCATAACAGCACCAGCCATTCCTAGATTAAAACAAGAAAGGTATAAATTCAAAACAACATAACTCTTGAAACCTTGCAAAAATACAATAAATGTGAGAAGAAAATTTGTTGTAATACTTTTTTGGGAAACAATCAGCTAGGTGACAATGTCAGAATGCTCTTAATAGTAATGGCCCTGACCTGTAAAGAACACTCCTGAATGCTCATTAATAGAAATTAGACTGTCCCAAGGAAAAACATGCTGACAGTCAATGTTTTTTATGCGTACATGTATATGTATACAGGAACTAAAAGATTCTTGATCTTATCAAGTTCCACAGTACTGGCAGAGACTGAGATGAGTTACAGAAATAGAAAAGTAATCTTACTGTCTTTACCATAACTCTGAATCATGCAGTTTCATGTTATGGTTTTGGAGAATGATGCAGTATGTCATTGTGATGAACTGACCTGTGATGATGTTTTAATTGAACATGCTCTATCTATCGTACAGTCATAATGAAAATACTCTCTCGGCAAATGCACTGAACTCCAGCAATCAGCAGCAGCTCCCAGAGGCTACATGGCTGCACAGTTGTTGCCCTCGTGTATGGTAATAAAGCACTGACTGGACGTCCTGATGAAATGGATTTCCCTTCTGTTGACACAAGTGATTGTGTGGTTACTGTAGGGCTTAGGGAATGTGGACTCATTATAGACAAAGACCTTCGTTCAGCGGAATGGTAATAGAAACGAGGCTAGGTTCTGTTGGCTATGATGAACGGTAAGCTTTATGTGAAATGTCTGGGAGATATGAGTCTATTAGGCATGATGGAGTTATTATTTTGAAAGGTCTTACAGCTTACAAGCCAGTGTTTGATGTAACTACCCTGCAAACAATGAGTACTAATGAACTCCATCAGTTATCCAAAAGCAGAACCCATTTGGGCTCATTTATGACAAAATGATCTCAACACTGCTTTGCAGACTTTGTTAGAAGAAAGTACTGCATACTGAAGGATTTTATTTCTTTAGTTGGTCATTTAAGACCGTTATTAGGGTAACAAGGCCTTGCATACTGAGAATATTCAGTCAGATGCTTGACATTTCATACTGCGTAACAAACTCCCCAGAAGAACAAAGTGATTTTAGGTTGACCTGGGAAGTTAGATTAGATTTTATTTCCATAACAGAGTGCTGCATGGGAAGGAATTTTCAATAAGAGAGGAACAAGAGGAGACTAAAAAGAGAACGCTTATGCATTGAGTGCCAGTGAGTGAAAAGGTGGTTAATGCAGGGTTCAGAGGGTTGCTTATATAGAGTAGTTATAGACAAGCTGATGATTTGTTGTGATGTACAGGGGGAGAGCAGTGAGACCTGACTTGGAGGTAATGTGACCTCAAACAAACTACATTTGTTTAACCTCGCTCAGCTGTGGAGCTATAATGGGATGATGGCTTCTGCCATTAGCATGATGAAATGGACAAATAAGTGACTTTAGTGAAACCCACTCAAGTAAGGGGCTGCAATTTGGTTGGCCTTTGATGCTTCAGTTGGCTATGGAAACAATTTAATCTCTTTAATAGAATCTTAGTCCACCCTCCATGCACAAACAAAGCAGATTAAGGTTCCCAATAAGGCAAAGACTACGCAGTCTTTTGTGATGGAGCAGAATTCCCAATACTGTGGGTGGCATTTAGGTTTTTGTCTGCCGTGTGTAGACACAGGCGAGGAAGTCCCTGAACACAGAACTAAATCTCCAATTCTGTTCAATTGTACTTATCTTGCTTTATTCAATTTATTTAGCCAGGGTTAAGATCTTGGATCTCTTTTACGAGGGAGACCCCACCAGGACAACAATAGCACATTATGTATCACATTAAGTTATGCAGAGAATGATATATGGGTAGAATGAAAGATAGATAGGGTAAAAGATGGATAGAATGGCATAAAATACATAAAAATATAGATTTATACACAGGTAAATTAAGGCATATTACCTTGTCTGCAGACCAGTGAAATCTCCATGTACTAAAAGCTATATGTAGGTTACCGCACTGTTGTGTTGGGCTTCAGCATAATGGTGAAGCTAATTATATCTAATGGCTGAAACTCAGGCTGTTGTAAATAGTCAGCTCCTAAGCAGCTTCCACGCAGTCCTTTCTTTGATATGAGCACTAAGGAAGCGATCCTTCATTCTGCCGTTAGCAGGTATTGATTGATTTGTAAGAACATAATTTGCTGTGGATTAATGTGGAAGAGGAAAAATTACAGTAAAGGAGATAATCTTGTTTGTCATTTGGGTTTTTTTTGTCATGGGTTGTGCCACTTAGACAAACATGAAGACAAGGTGCAGAGACACTGTATATTAATAGGTATGCTTTGAAAATCTCCCAGGTGAAGGGAAATAATAGGAAAGAATAGAGATAGGAGGAAGTTATGGCAGGAGACTCAGAGGAGGATGTTGTGTACTCTCAGTAGATTTAATTTCCCATGTTCCCTAGATAATCAGGCACCACATGGCCATCCTCCAGCCACCACAGGCCCCCAGGGGCTGTGCCACATTGTTGATGAAACACATCACATTACAGTTGATATAGGTGCTTTTATCATGCTGTAGTAGGTGTGTTGACGAGTGGTGGAAAAGACAGAACAAGGTAGCTCCTTACTGTACAACCAAAGGCTTGGAAAACTTTTGGCCAGTAGGCACTATTACCCCTTTAATCACAGGATATCTGTTATATCAGAATATAAGTCCAAATGGACACAAGGCAAGAGCCCAGCTGTTCAGATATTGCTGGCTAATACATATATTTTTGCTTGCTAATTAAAGGTGAAATAAATTTGGCTTTCACAGCCTCATTACACAAAAACATTGATTATATACAGTATGTGATGAATATTCAGATTACACATAAGTATATCTGCAGGTTAATAAGATATTTGATTAACAGAAGTGACTCAGTGATTGTTCCATCAGCTGCCAATATTTCTAGATTTTACAGTATACTGTCTAGCCCATAAAAATGTTTGCTATCTAGCAACAAAAATTCACAGTTGGCAATTTAAGATGCTCCCGATTTCCTCGTCTTTCCTACTCCACTTCTACTCTTTTTCACAGTTTTGTTTTATAGCACAACAAGGGAGGGCAGCGTTATGAGTGATCTACTGGCATCAGAAAACCATTTAGTCATAGCTAAACAGCCTTGTTGTCAAACCTAAAAAGAAAATGACAAAGCAGTATTATTATTTTAGCATTTAATGCCATGATATAGCTTATTGCTTCTTCAGTAAACATTTTTTGAATCTCTGCACTAATGAGCTTCCTTGTTTGTCTCTTCCTTGTTTGTCTCTAAGTGTGACTTTATTGTTTATGTCTATTATAAACAACTGCAGCTCAAGGAAGTTGCAGGGTTGAGAGGGTGACGAATGGGCTCCTGTATAAAAGGATGGAATGAATTATAAAACATCACATTCAGTGTGTAATTGTTTGTATGAATACAGCTTTTGAGTACATTAATGCTGTACCCTTATTTTTGTGACTTCAGTGTGAGTATAACTGATTCTAATTTTGGGGATAGGTGCAGTAAGATACTAGTTACTGCTGGCACTCTTTCCACGATTACAGCTGTAGGTTAGGGCATGGGCATTTAATTAGTGATATAATTAGTCATCACTGCATCCACAATCCACTACACTACACCAAAATATAATTCCTTATCACAGTTTATGCCTGGGAGAGTATATCATAACCCTCGAAGCACAATTTCATGTATTCATAGCAAAAAGCAATTACTACACCTCACTTTTAAAATATTATAATTTACTACTGACTGTAGTCTCTGTTAATCTCACTAATTGTCATCTCACTGTACTTTCTGAATTTCTCATGAGTTGGAAATTTAAATATAACTGCCTCGCTGAAACAATACAAATCACAGGGCAAAACATTCTTCCTGTCTTGTGTTTAACTTTTCAGAGCTTACGTCTGATGCAAGGCATTGCACGTAGTTACAGAGCAGGTAAACACATTTAGGAGGGTATATCAAACGTGACTGCCCTTTGAGCTTGAATATTGCAAAATACTAACTCTGACATCTTCTCTCCTCCTCTTCCTTTATCCCTCTTGAGGTGGTCCCCTCTTACACAAAGAGAACTACTCGTCACATACTGAAAGTCTCTCCAACACAGAAGGCAATATTAGTGTGTGTGTGTGTGTGTGTTAGTGAGAAAATCATAGTCCCATGAATCAGGTAGATAATATAATTTACTGATATAATGGAGTCATCACATTTCAAGCGCTCTTTTTTGCTTCTTACTGTAGGCATATTGGCCAATTGTGTAGCACAATACTCAAGCACCAAGTTTTCAGTTTACAGTCTTAATACATACAACAGAATAGCACTGCAATTAGATCCGGACTGGCCATCGGGAGCACCGGGAGAATTCCTGGTGGCCTGGCAAGCTGACTGACCTGGAGTGTCAGGCCAGGTTAAAAATGCTAAATGACAAAACAACACAAGGCAGCTACAGCCCCTCAGAACTGTAGACCGTCAGCCCCTCCCCCTGCCTGCTTTTAAGCTGATGGTATGATCTCTGCACATGCAATTACTCACATACACATCAACACAACACTCAGTCAGTGCATGGAGTGCACGTGGCTGAGCAGTGTGGAGAAAAAATGGACAGCACAGGAGAAAGAGAGAACGAGAAAAGGTAGAGCTGAGAGGGAGCATATTAAAAGGAGAAAAGCCCAAGAGGAAAGTGCTGCTAAATGCTGTAAAATTACAGATATCTTTATGAGTAAGGGACATGGTTGGTGTTTTGAAAAAGAAAAAATATACTAGCAGGGCCGACCTCAACACATCATATCACAACTACCTTTCCCGAGTTGATTCTATGTTTTAAAAAACTTAATCATGCTATGTAGGAAAGCAGAAGATGCGTATGCATGGAAATAATCTGGAAAATAAAGACCTGTATACTCTTTTCTGTCAGTTACTTAGAGCTACCAGAGCTTCATTCTCTGAGGAAATGCCAGGTGCAAAACAAACACTCAGTGCACAAAAATGAAATATATGAATATTTCTTCCTGTTGCCTTAATTATGGCAGTGCAATTGACTAACTCTTGAAACTGAAGACACTTGGCTGTTTTTGACTATTTTGGATGTTTTTTTTAAAACTAAAAGATATGTTACTGGCATAAACAGTAAACAGAAAAAATATTTCAACAAAACGCTTACAGTACGTGGTCCGTTGTAAATGCAGTGAATGTGGAGATTGGCCTGGACTGACATTAGATTCCCGGCCTGAATTATTATCCCAGTCCGGCCCTGACTACAATAGTGCTAATTTGGCACTTGGTTGTTGTATTTGATTGAATTATATCCAGAGGTATTTCTAATATCATGTCCACTAATACATGTAAATGGATCTGGACAAAACTCTTCGAAACATAACTATGTGGCAGGACAAACAACCATAGAGTTGAATCTCTGAAACATTGTCAACAAAAACTGACCATTAAAAGTTTCACAAAGGTTAAAATGCACGGCTATTGTATTAGGCTGCATTACATTGTTTAGATGTACCTATTAAAGTCCTATAGTATATAGTATAGTATATACCACTGCATTTCTCACCTTAGCTTTGTGGCCTTTGGGATACTTGTCTGAAACAGATAAATCATTCAATATTTGATTTCACTGCAGAATTGGCAGGGCGTTGTGGACACAGTAACATGTGAAAATTGTTTCTGTAAGTGTGTTTTATATTACATGAAACATTAGTATGTTATCGGAGTAAAGTCCTGAAGACAGCTACAGAGTGATTTCCATTTAGTAGACAACTCAATTAGCTGTGGCCAATTAATGCTGCATGTGTTGCTGAAATTAGTGAAGAGGCATGTCAGCGCAGGCCAGCAGGCCAGCAGGAGAAGCAGAAGGTCAGGAGGTATTTTCATTCATGATTTTGTCCTGCATGGTGCTTCGTCCATTGATTATTTGTAAGCGGGATGTTTTGAAAGGGGAATCTAACATTGAACAAAATTTGACTTGAAAAATGCAGTGAGGTTACAATGTCTATGATACGAAAAGGTAATTGTAGCTCACTGTTCGGTTAATCTCTTTTCTAAATAGGCCCTGCTACAACCATCACCTAATTTTTGGGGTGCATTCAGAACAGATGCGCTTCTATTTCTATGAAATGTATCAATCCACACACGGCTCTTAAAGGCACACATGTGACACGTTGTAAGAAAAGAGGCAGCCTATACAGTACTTAACTTCCAAATAGAGCTGACTGACAGCATAAAGAAAAGAGGGCTGAGAATAACATAACTTATAAACGAACACTACTTCTTTTTACCATTAATAAATTGTAACTTTACCCTCATGCAAGGTGTGTGAAGAATGATGATTCCACAGTTTACCTGAGGCAGCTGCTAGCTTAAAGACAGGGAACTCTTCTGTGAGATTCTGTTTTAGGATTTGCAAGTATGAAAAACCCACAAAGTGGATTTTGTGTCCTGGGACACAACAACTTTTTGGGATTTTGCTGATCTTGTACATTTTTAATTAAATAAAATCTCGCTGTAAGAAGCAAAGTTTGTCTGACTGTGGGGCTATCCCCCAAATGAGAGGCTTGGCTTTGGGTGCCTTATACTCTGTCTATGATGAAGTAGACCTGAAGTGGCCAAAACACAACAGTCAGAGTTGAGAGGCAAGTTGAGGATGACAGCTGGCAGATAATTGATGTTATTCTAAACAATGAGTTAAGTCCACTGTCCCTTTTGTGGCAAGTCAGTACAGTCTAGACTCAAAATGTGAAACAAAGCTGTGGGATGCTGTCATTAAGGGTATAGAGGAGCAGGGCACCATCATTTTGGAACAGATATTGTAATGCTTGCTGTTTGCAATAATTAGCCTATTTTAATTCATTTTTTTAAATTTTAACTATCTTAGAACAGACTTTCTCTCCTGAAGAAGCAAGCTATAAACAAACAAATAAACTGTCCAACAGAGAGAGGGCAAAATTATGTTTACCCATCCTCAGACAATTTGGCACCCCAAAACGAAGATTTTTTGTTGTTGTTTTGTTAGACTCATGCAAGTTGGCATCAAATCGTCAATCATTTGTTTAGCGGAGTTCTCTCAAGCTGTGCAAACACACCCAGTGCCACTTTGTAGTAGCGACCAGGGAGATCTTGTGTTTGTCCCAAAAATCCATGTGTGTATATTTTCAGGTTTGGAAGTGTTAAGAAGCCAAGTGAAGCATCATGGCATGAGGAGTGCATTGCCTCCCTCTGAGAGCTTCATTATGGTAAACTAGGTTTAGGCTTTCACTCTAAACACCAGCTGGCATCTCAGTCACAGCCGTCTGCTGTGGTATGTCAACATATTTAGAAGTTAACACTCTTTTCTGACAGTTTTTTTCCTGTTTTGTGGACAATAGGTAAGAAATGCCTGGTATACAGTATAAAATTGAATCAGCTTTACCAGTATTTTTAATTTGCATTTTGAGAGATTATATTTTTGTATACTTCTGTATTGTTAGATTATTTAGCTTTCCAACAATCTGAACAATCTGTTAGGAGAATTAGGCTAGTCAATGTCAACAGAACACACACAAGGATGAGTAACTATTTATTTCTCAACTTTGGCTAATGAGTACTATTGAATTTCCTCAAAACTCCAGACAGCACCATTGACAATATTACTGATGTTGTTAATATCTGAATCTGCTCAATTACTCCTGCATTGTGAAGGCAGTTATCTTGTATGTCATCGAAAGCAAGGCACAGCACAATGCAATTTCAGTTGATATCCCTCATTTATTCATGGTTTTTCTGTCAGTTAAGGTCAGACAGACCTCTGTTTGTGCTGTGCCTGCTACAACACCATCCAACATTAGCCTGTTCGTTCTCATTTGACCCAGAGCTATGGAGCTGCAGGCAGTCGTGAAATAAGCAATGGTGAAAGAAGTCATCTGATGTTGTTGAGTAGGGTGGACATTGTCCACCGCCGATGGCTGACAGTCATTGACCAATGAGCCCTCTACCATCGTAACATCGTGATTGTTTTTTAAGGAGAGTCAGCCAGAGAGGGCAAAAATGACGGATGCGTTTATTCTAATTATTATAATAGCTCCTTGCGCCAGATTTACTAAAGGAAACACATCTTATTTAATCACACTATTTACCACCAAAGCATGTTTTACTTTAGGCACAAATAATCTTTGCGCCTTTATTTGTAACGCAAAACTGAGGATTGAAACTTACCTACAGAGCGAACTCTCCCGTTCTCTCCTAGGAACGACCCCATGTTTCACTATGCTAAGGCACTAAGGCACCAGCGATGATGGGTGAAATCCTACAGAATTGTGATAGTTGCTAACTTTGGTGACATACTAAAGAGCCTTGTCCTTGTCTGAGACATGTTAGGTGTGTGGAGGGTGAAGGTACATGTGCACACATTGTTTTGCAAGCTCATTCCCAGGTTCTGCTACCAGAGAGTTGATGGAGAGGTCTTGAAAACCTGTGTGGTTGGAGATTAATCATCATAAAAGACTACAGGCCTATGCTTTATACTGCCAAATGGTGCATGGGAGAATGCACCACACCTGCCTGCATTCTTTGTTTTATTCACTTCCTTTCCTCTCCCCCCCTCCAAAGCATTTGTAAAAACAGCTTTGTGGTTTAAAACTTATGTTAAAAATCAAAACAAAGGAATATGTTGGCATCTCACACCAACAGTCACAGAAGCCAAGAAGCACACATTCACACATGCCCACACAATGTTTTGCGCATAGGCAAACATTAGGGTCAGGTCTGGGCTTCATTAGGGAAATGCACTCAATTGCAATTAGCGCTAAACATATTCTTCCGTGCACTTACCCTTTGATTGCATTGTTATTGCACAAAGGCAAGATAGATGGCTGTATATTTGACGCTGTGTACTTTTTCAATTAGCAAAGTTTTCTGGGTCTGTGACTATGTGTCCCACGGGCTCGGTACATGAAGCAGACAACCTGAATAGAGCAAAGTTAGGTTTGAATTCATTAACAATTAGCCTAACAAAGAGCACATTGGATGTTACAAATGAAGATTGGATAGTACAAAAGGAGGATTTTGTTGTTTCTACCAGTCTTTTTAGTACCAAATTCACCAACTTGCTATATAACCAGCCTTCAGGCCTGAATAATTTAATATACAGGCTTGTCCTTCAAGAGACTGCAGCGTGGTGGCAAATTTGTATTTGACAAATGTGACATCATTATTTAACCTTCCAGAGCATGGGAAGCAAAAAGCATTCAATATGAAGCATTTTCAGTGGTGGCAGTGCTAATAAAACCATTTGTTGTAGTAGCGGTGGCGCGACAGGAGATTTTACCCATTCATTTGTACATTTATGACTGTGAGGCAGTGTCCTCCCAGTCGGGGCCACAGCAAGAGGCCAGGAGGCAGAAGATGAATACCTGATAGCTACACTCCCCAGACATTACTAAATGAGCAAACTGGCAGTTTACAGCTACCTCTCAACGTAACCTGCATGTTTTATAGATGAGAAGAATCTGACTAACTGTCAGAGAATGAAAGCACCTCTCAGGATGGTACCATAATGGCCTCTCAGTAAAATGAGACAGGGCTTTATGGGTGTTTATCATTGCACATTTCACCAACTTTCTTTTACCGCCCAAAAGGAGATGGCAACAAAGCTTGAGAGAACGCTGAAGCTTTTATTTCATTAGCCAATATGTCAGATTGATCAGAGAGCACGAGGAATGTTCCGGTGCTTTATTATTCAGACAGCAATTAAAGCGAGAGCACTACTGTAAAAAGATCAAGTAAATACCTACTGGTGTCTACTAACTGCTCTATTCCCCACAGGACTTTTAATGTTATGCTCGTTTCATGTGCTGTTTATGTGTTCATGATGGGGAGCCTTGGTGCCTTTCTGTTTATATTGTTTTTATCAACCTTGTCACTCCTCACTTGACATTACTTTGCATTTACAAGTGATGAGCAGCAATATTAGTGTGCAAGCAGCATTGGTTTTTAAAGGGTCATGCTATTAAAAGTGTTTTTAGAATACATTTAAAGGTAGCCAGAGTTTTGTGTCAGTTATTGAAATCTTTTAATTTGACAATTTGCATGTCAAATATGCAGATTTTGTCCCTGAGATGTTTTCTTGTCAAGGTGGAAAAACGGAAACTGCATCAGACCTTGGGACAAAACTCTGAAGAGCTCTGTCAATCCAAACTAATGAAATTATTTTATGGTTATAGCTGCTTCTTAAGACAGGATGTTTTAAAAAGAATAGTTTTACAAAAATATTAAATACCAATTACACCAATAAATAAAATGTGAAAAAATCAGTGTTGGTGTTGTGGAACTGGATATGAAAAATATCAGCTTTAAGACTCTTAAAGCATCTTTTCATAATTTACCATAGAGATTTAACCTCCATACTGTATGACTCTTTCTGCTGTAGAAACAATGCAGGATGTACCCAAATGTTACAGGAGACATGGTCACAAGTTTCCAGCCAAATTACAAGGTTTCATTACATTTTTCTCCTTACCACTGGGAGGTCATCAGGAGCTCATATGCCTGAGAAGTACTGAATTAGCTTTGAGTGGACAAAGATGGAGACTCGCAAGGAATTAGCAAGCAGGTAGAACAAAAGGGCTTACTTGGAAGCTAACGGGGCTCATCAGTTTTCCCAATTAGTTGGCTGCTAGGAGACAGCGACTGAGATGACTTTGGCAAAAAGGTTTTATTACAGTGACTTGACATGGATGGCCAAGAAGGTGGAGTCTCTATAATTCCTATATTATCATATTCTGGTGCAGTAATCAGTTTGATGGTATTACTGTATTCAGGCAAAAGCAGCCCTCACTGACCTAAATAGACCTCACTGTTATTATTAATTACCAACCTTTTAGGTAGCACAGCCTAGCATCGCTCTCCCAGTGCCAGAGATAGCGATGCGTGTGAAGACTGAGATTTGGATCAACGTCAGGCCTTAACCGTTATCTTAGAGTCAGTTATGAGAGGGCAGGTGTCACACGCCTGTGATACAGACCAGACACCGATGGGAGAAAGACAGGGCTGCTGGCCCTCTTATTGCTTTACAACTGCCACAGGCCATCAAGCAAACATGCACCCCAGCCCTCCCCATCACAGTAACTCAATAGCTCTCTCCACACCACCCTTCAGTGTCTCAACACCTTTCCAAGGTTGAAAAATGCCTCACACCAGTTAGCTCCCCAGGATGTTGACCCGGCAGTGCAGGTCATCACTCTGAGACAAAGAGATTCTTATCAGCCCAGTCCCCCTCTCCTCACCCACCTCCATCCACTGCCCCTCACACAGTGAGTGATGACTTCTCTGAAACCTAATATCAGTGATATCATCAAGGTGCTTCTTTACCCCTCTCTTAGGATTGAGAGGGGTGTTGTGAAAAAGTACAATCAGGCACTTGGCTGACGGAGGGCGCCTCCAGGGAGCGTTGGTCAGTTTGGTGCCATTAAGCGATGTGTAATACAAGACTGAGAGAGAGAGAGAGAGAGAGAGAGAGAGAGAGAGAGAGAGAGAGAGAGAGAATTGTGAATGAAGAGGTTAATGCTCCATAACTCATTTTACTCTTTTCTCCCCCCAGTAATTCAACAGCATGGAGAAATCACAAGCTGCCCTCCTGCTCAATCCATTATGTTTCTCATTGAAACTGTTTTGCATTTTTAGCATAATGCTTAGCTTTAAAGCAAAAAAGTGCTGGATATGTGCATGTTTTATATGGAGTTTCCCAAAGTGAATTAGGTGAAGTCATGTACATTTTATAAAAAACTGCAGAGCATATGTATTTTGGATAGCTAATAAGGATCCATTTCAAACATACAGTATTCCTGTATTCCTGTACATGAGTAAACAAAGTTGTCTGAATATTACCATGGAATATTGCCATGGAAATCAAATTGCGCTAATCATAAAACCCAACAGTAATGGGCTAAAGTGTTTACACGCCTCAGTATACCAGATAATAACCCAGCTCTTATGTTGAGGCTTCTAGCAACTGGGATATGAACTTAACTGGGTTATTATAAACAGGACACGATGGTTGGCATACGTGAGCATCCTAAATATTATAGAAAGTCTGCCGTGCATGTAAATGTATCCACCAAGACTTCAATTAAATTGCATATTTACAAAGATTTTTCCCCTGTGGTTCCACTTGGATGAAATTATTGCAGTTGGATTATTTTTGTACATGACTAAGAAAAATATGTGGATATAGAAAATCTTGTGGTGATGATAGGCTGATAAGTATGACTGCTTTCTGGTAAAAAAAATAGACTGGTAAGGTCCATTTTAGTGGAGACAATCCTTTGTCCTTTATAGTAATCTCACTTTGTTTTGGGTTATGGGTAGCAAAGCAAAATGCAATTTGCCATTTATTTTAATAAAGATAAGATGTGTGGGTTAACTGCCGTGGACAGGCACATTTCTCTGTCTTTGTTTTAGCAGCTAAACAGCACACTTTCATCTTTTAGCACCAATTAAAATTGCAGTTTGCTCCTTTAGTAATGCAGATGATGTAATCATGTTAATAGGATAATATTTTAAAAGGCAAATATTCTAACATATTTGTACTCTGATGCATCTGTCTGCCTCCACTGTGCATTACCTCTACAGATTATGCACATTTATATTCAGTCCCTCAGAGTGTATTCATAAAGTTTTCATGAGGGGTGAATTAATTTGAGCCCTGAATGCTTAGCTATTACAACTCGTATTGTGGCTGTCAACATGCATCGAAAGCCTGGACAGTCTAAGACGGTCTAAGACCCAGGCAACCTCATTACAAACCCCTGAGAGCTCCTTTCAGAGATATTGTTTTTATTGCAGTCATTCTCAGTCGCAGTATGAGATTCATATATTTTTCTATATAATGTATGAAAATGATTTGCTAATAAATCGCTGAGATCGTCAACTAGTGGCTCATCGTAAGATCGAAATGAGCTCTTTTTCCATCTCTGTTCAGAACTACTCACCTAATCTGATGAATCCACTGTCTTCTAGTCAATCAGCCAAACTCACAGATTGTGTGCTCAATATCTACTCTGCTTATCAGCTAATCACAACAGAGTGCTATAATCAAATAATCAATGAGCCATTTGACCAGAGTCAATATTCCACCTTCCAATGCTGCCAATTTAGGTTTCCATTTATCAGCCGGATCTGACACTTAAGTCAATAGAACATCCTTTCATACTATCTAGCCTAATTACATGACCAATTTGCTTTAATCTAGCTATATCTGCTAAACAGAAAACTGTCATTATGTGACCAATTTGTTTCCTGGAGAGCTTGAAAAATGGACAGTGTGTAAAAATTGACAGACCCTCCTATTTGACTTCCATATACCCCTGAGAATCAGTGTAATGTATTGTGGATGAGGAGCAGAATGAGCATTTACATTTTTGGCATTTAGCTGTCACACTTCTCTAGAGTGACATACAATGAGGAAAACAACAGCATAATCTCAAATGCCTTGTTTGCCAACATTATGGGCAGTGCAGTGTTATGGGAGAGCAATAGTCAAAGTCACAGCCCATAAACTACAGATCTAACAAATATATCTGTGTTGCAATATTCATGTATAATAGTACAAGGAGAATAAATAAGAGCAAGACAGAAAAGTGATGTTATTTCTATTTTTTATCTGTACTGGTGGAGAGAAAAGCGGCAAAGGACATCAAACACATGGCTATTATGTCCCCCAGGCTGTAGACAGTTCTGAAATTGTGGAAAAATAGCAGGCTCCCCATCTCTTAAAGCTAGCCCCAGCTGTCTTTTCGCATGGCAGGTCTTGACATTGGGGTTCTTCCACTCCCTCATAATGAACACAGCTGTCTGCTTTGGTCGCGGGCCAGAGGTGGTGTGGCGTGGATAGGGAGCCGGTTTCATTAGCAGGGGTGAATAGTCAAATTTCTGGTCTCTGATGGACTGTGACATGGTAGGCCAAGTTTTCCTTTTGGGCAGTACAGGGGCTGAACTCTGTGGAACTAAGCCGCTGTCAGTCCAGATGGGGTCTGGCCACAGCAGATTACCACTCCTTCACTAGACTGCTATTGGCTCTGAAAAATAATTCAGAAAGTAATACAGTGTAATCCCTCACTTCACCATGACATTCGCCATTCATGGCACACAATCCCTTTGACACCTGTCAACAGTACCCAAAACATGTCACCATTGTACAGAGTGCAACTTTAAAGATGGATGTGGTTTTTCTGTTGTGTGGATGGTGGTATAAGATGGCAGAAAAGACAGAAAGCACTAATGACTAATTACCATTTTGATATATTTTATAATAACAAAGCCTTCTCAGTTTCAGGACAGGTATTAATGGAAGGTGTGCGAGTATAAAGACACACTCAAATTACTTTCCTCTAGTCATCTTACCATTGTCAGTGACAGACAAGGATAATAAAAAACTACTAAAACTAACAAAATATGTACATCCTGTACACACGTACAGTTTTGTAACTTGGTGGTCACAGAAAACTCACCATATTCACCCCTTTGTTTACAGGGCGACATTATGCTTATTTCTTAGGGTGACGTGATCACTGTTGCACTACTGCACTACCCAATCAGTCTGCCATTGTCATTTCGGTGTACATTAACAAAGGCAAAATGTAAGTAATGTAAGTAAAGCTGAAGCATGAGATGCAATGAATTGATAACCCTGCCTTACATAATGCTTGTATTACATAACGCTAGCTTAGTCAGCCTAATCCTGTGTTAAAAACTGTAACGTTCAAAAACATTTTCAAGTTTTGCTAAACTCACAGGAAACTCCCACTACTCCAGATGGCCTGTCCCCCCTATTCCGTACAAAGTGAAACAGGAATTTTGAGACATATGGCTCATCTCTAGTAAATGCACTAAGCAAAGATTGAAGCAAGAGCTGGACATGCCTCATTGTTCCCTGAGTGAGCGCTCTTGTTTGGTTTTCTTCTCGTCACCAAACACATCCAGACAGTGGAGGACTGTCTGAGGTTAAGCTCTTCAAAACAGATGGCTAAAATCTGCTCAACTCTCGGGGTTAAATACCCTCTTTATTTCCTCAGGTACCCTATGTGGTATTTGTGTTTTACAGAAAGCTAGTGACATTAGGGTCAAACTGTAGATGAGTTGGGTGTTTGTAAATACTCTGCTGCTTTAAGTTAATCTCTGCATCCCCTTGTTCCTGGAGCCATATGGCCAGGGAGAAGCATCTGAACTAAATCCGCAAAAATAAGTGTGAGGATGCCTTGTACCCTGAATAAATACCACCCAGAGTCTGAAAGCACTGACCACATCTTCAGGGAATTGTGGGAAAGCATCTCTTCTTTACAGAGGAGGGGAGCATGGAAGGGTGAGCAGCCCAGAGAGCCAGAATGGGAACTAGTTAAGGGGGTTAGGGCACAAGGGAGGAGGGAAGTCATGGAGGGCGTAGATGGACTTTTACACAGCCTGGGTTTAAAGAAAAGAACCTGGAGGATTTCAAAGAAGCTCAGTGCAAGGTTCAGTGCTTCTCACTGCATCTCCTTGTCATTCACACAGCAGAGCATCTCGATGGACAGCTGGGCTTCAGCTCAACCAGTAGCTGGGAATGAGATGGGCTGTGAAAGCGATGGGCTGAGCCCGAGTCATGCTTTAGCACAGAGCGTAAAAGGAGGATGAGTAGAAGAATCAGAAGATTTGTCAGAGTGGCCATTAAGCCCAATTGAACCCTTAGTTTGTCAATAACCATGATTACTGACTGGACCCTCAAGCATGTGGAATGACAGGGCCATGACCTGCTCAAACTCCCTGTCTAGCATGAGTGGCATCACAAGGAAAGACACAACAGTGCACACTCAAAAAAGCTTTTTTGACTTCCTCCAGTAACACTGTATATCTTGCAGCATGCATCAGATCACCTCAGAACATCAGATTACCTATGTGTGTTTTGTTAGTAAAATTTTATGTTTTAGGTCAACAATGTATAACCATATTAATTTAGTTTTTTCCCTTATATTTAACCCGGGTAGGTTCTCTGAGCACTAATGCTCTTTTTAGCAACACCAGTCTCACACAGCAAAGTAAAACCACAGTGCTGGTTGGCCACGTAGCTGTTTGGGGGTTAAGTGAACAATAGTGGTAATCCTTGCCCAGATTTATCCCTTCATTCTGGGATCAAACCAATCACCATTTGGGCACAAGCCTGCTCCTCCAACCTATAGGCCACCTATAGATTTAATCTTAGTATGTTGAAAAGTCTGCATGCTGTTTGTAGCTGCAAGCTTGCTTTACATTGTCATCATCACAAATGTCCCTGTGATTTGTGTTTGTGTGTGTGTATGCATGTGAATGTTTGTTGGTTTCTACATTTGTGTGTATGGTACTCCTCTGTCACAATTTGTCCATCACTTATGCCACTAGTGTTCAGCAGGAAGTGTGTGTGTGATGCTAATGCTTATACCCCTGATCAAAACAGACCCAGGAGAACGATGTGAATGATGCCGGAGAGTAATCTGTCATGGAACATACATCATGTCCAATGTGGTGCTGACGAATGTCAGACTAACAGAGCTCGAGTGGGAAAAGTAAAAGGTTGTCAGGAAAGGTCCCTGCCCGGTGAATTAAATAAATGCTTCATGAATTTTAAACAGCTTGCTGTTTGTCCGCTTGCAGTTTTAAAAGACCAAAGGTTTAGGGAAAAAAACAGAGTAAAGGCTGATTGAAGAGAAGGAGGCAAATTAACATGTTTCAAAATGAATGCAAATACATGCAGATTCCTTTTAAGTGCATTTACAGTGTCTGTATCTCTTGTGCTTCTTTCTCCACTGTGCCTCTATATTGAAACTAAATGGTTTTTCTAGCATGTCATTTTCTTCTCTTAATCTCTTGATCTTTTAATGTGCTGAGAAAATGAAATCTCTCTACTCTGACTTTTATTTGGCTGTTTTTAAAAATGTAGTTTTCCCCTTTAAGTCAAGGTAAAATCCTGGTTTCCTCATGGAAGAGGTGTACGGTTCTAGCGTAAATTAATTTTGTCCTATTCTGTCTCAGTCTTTTTAGCTGCTTTATTTATTATATTTTGTAATATCAAATTTTGCTCTTATGAGAAATTAACTGTAATTGGTTTCACTTGATAATTGCAATTGCTCGTTATCTGCCTGGATCTTTAATTTGAAACAATGATGGTCTTGTTAAATAGCTAATGCACCCTTCCTTGGGTTACAGGTACCATACAGACTGGTGACTCATTAAATGGCAAAGAAACAGATGCTACTGAACTTTACGCCTTGTGCTCATACCCATAGCCTCCTCCATTTCGCTTATCCTGGCTTTTTTTTAATACTGCATGTTGCTTCTAAGGAGCTTGCCATTTCACCTTTACTGAGGAATTCGAGCTCTATGACCCAATTTAGTTTGAAACATTGCCTGTCTATAGACAGTTCTTTCCCCTTTAATTCTGAGGCTCTATTCTTGGATTCTTGGAGTTTAGCCATTAATTTACTCTCTTAGTGGTGAGAGCTCATTAGATAATTCATATTTTCTGTAAAAAATTACTTAATTAGCTTAGAACGGGTTAAGTAGGGAGACCTGGGTTCATACCCGCAATCCACAGCATATCATTGTTTGCTTTGCTGAGTAAGACACTGAAATCTGTACAAGCTATAGTTGTTTTGAACCTCACTTTTCACTCTTTCACTTTGGATTGGACAGTCAAAACTAGAATGAACACAAATGGCTTAACTAAGTCAATACATTAAAACAATAAATGCATGAGAAGTCACATCATCATATATGTAAAGACAGTATATGGTTCTGTGTTGCCAATGTCAAAAGCTCCAGGCTTCCTTTTTGTGTTCCCTAGTAGTCAGATGGATGGGCATGACTGTGGTGACAGCAGGGAGGGAGAGCTTGACGCAGGGTTTATACTGATTGCTCCTTGATTATAAAATCTGCAGCAGGTGCAGATGTGAGCACACATTTTCTGCTTACTTGAGTCTCCCCAGAAACGGTTTTAATCATTAATAGCTATATTTACATGCATAGTGAATTCTGATCTTTAATTTGTTACTTTAGTGACATGCTTTTTGATCTACACACATAAACGTGTAAATATTGTGACTCAATTTTAGTTGAAGGAAAAGAGAAATATTTGTTGCACATCCAGAGGGACTTCATATTGGCACGGGTTACTGGCATTGGAAGCTATGCTAGCTACACTGTCAGGTTCCAGAAACACTTACTCAGTTGTTACTGTAACTGCTTTGTTGTTCTCTTTGGCAGTGTTGTTTCTTTTAATCTTTGAAGAAGTTCCTCTGTTCTGGCATCAGCAAAAGAATATAACATAAATTGTTAGATTCTGTTGGATTGGAAATGTTTGTTAGGGTTGAAGACAATATGCTGCTATACCTGGACAGAACATTCACAAGCATTGAGGACATTTTGGACATGCTATCCCTCCTTCTTATACACGTAAGACTGAAAATCAAATAAATGTTCTTTTTAGAATATACTCTAATGATGCGTAACCTGGTAAAGAAGCCAGACTATCTTTAGTGTAGTTTATTTTGGTGAACATTGTACTCCTAACATCTTGTAGTGTTGTAGTGTTTACAATATGGTAAACCTGAGTTACAGTCATGCTCAAAAGTGTGACTGAGTTTCACAAATGATGCAGCGAAATGTAATCATGGCACAAAAATAATTTCTTGAAAAGGGCGAAATCAGTTTAATATGACAAAGCATTTCCTGGAGTATGTCCCCAGTTGTAGTCATAATGCCTCAGAAACATTCATGTGCATGTCATCCGTAAATTGACCTTTTGCCCTTTGCTGAGTTTGTTCATCAAATAAAATAGAACATTAATTCAGCTTTATGGTGACATAAAATTGAAACTAAAATTGCTTCATGTGAGCTCATACTGTAGGTTGGTTTTCGTACTGGATTTAATCTCCATGACTTTTCCTCTGGCTGAGCCTGAGCTGGCCAAATTGAACCCTGACACATCTTACTCTTATTGGGTAATGGCTTGAGACAGGCCTTATTGACCTGCCTGACTGATGCAGCTCCACAAGGTTTTCATTACAAACCTTTCAGCTTACTAAAAGGTCTTTTATATTAGCTGGGACTCTATCTTTATTTGAGAGACATTCTCGTAATAACTATTTGAAGGGAAATAACATTGCTTTATTGAACCACGGGTTAATTCAATAGCAATAGTGTTGACGGAACCTGTATCTCCTGAACGTGCTGATGACCTGAATATGCTCTAATGCCAGTCTGCAAGTATTAATATTGTAGTAGCACAGGAAGTAGTTAACCATTTTTTGTTGGTCTTTTGACCACATAAATTCTGTTGCACATTACACATTATTAGATTGTCTCAGTTTGTGTCTCAGTTCGTATTCTCAAATGGATACCTGGAAAGGCAACTTGTAAGGACTCAATAAGTTTCAATTCACCTATTGCTCAGAGAGATGTGATGAAATATGATGTGATACATTACAACATGATTAAGTTAAAGGCATCCCGGGCATCCCAAGCAACCTGCACTCACATGCTGTTTTTCAAATGATTCCACTGTCAAATTGGCTCGCTCAGGAGTCAGTGCATCACACAGTAGACAACATTACTGTCTGGGCCAGTGGAGTTCAATGCCCTGTTATTACAAAAATTGCTATGGCCAAAATAGTGAGCAAACTAATTTACTATCCATCTATTTTGTTACTGGCCATGTGTATCTTTTGTTTTAAATTGCACAGTGGAAATCCAACAACCTTGGACAACACCACGTGTTGTTGTTGTTGTGATTTGTGATAACATGGTCAAACACTTTGGAGAACATCCGTATTTTATTCCCTTTTTAAAATGAAGTCATTCAGCAAAGGAATATAACTGCATTCGATTATGTTTACGACAAATCTAGCTCTTCAACATAGAATTTTATTTGTCAGGTTAGTGATGACAAATTATTACATTTTTCATTTAGTTTTCATTATTTCTAGTGTTTAGTGGTCAATTTAAAATTATGAGATTAACGTAATACGCATATTTACTCTCAAATGCTTTTCTCGCTGCTAAAATAGAACAAGGTTCTGGCATCTCAACTCAATTTAACATTTTAAAACTGAAAATATGTTCCTTTGCAGAGCAGTAGACTGTTTCTTCAGTTCAGGGAGATACCAAAGATAAAAGTAAAATGACTTCTGGGACTTATGGTATAGAAACATCACAGATGTGAGAGAGGATACTAGTGGAGTGTGCGTGTTTGTGTGAGAGACTGCCAAATAGAGCGGAGGGGGGATTACAACCAAATGCACAGTTCAATAATATCTGCTGTAGTCTAGTCCTAGTAACGTTGATAAGCTACCAGCCATGTGATTTCAATTTTAGTTATTTATGACATTACTTTTCCCGTCTAGTGCATTAAACCAAGACTGACAGTAATGTGTGATATTTTAATAGCGAAGCAACCACAGTCAAATAGCATAAACTTTTTAATAAAAATACCCCATTTGCTTTAATTGAAATTAATGATTTCTGATATGGATATTTAAACAAGCTGAAATACAGTACCCACAAAAATGTGTTTTTCCAGTGGTCTTTTTTGAGGATTTGCTTGTGATATAGCTTGATCTTTAATATTTATATCATTTCACACTTTACACAGGGCCCTTATTAACCTAGTGCCAGACTCATCTGTAGATTCATCATTTTAAACTCATGTTGTACATACGATCATTGAATACACTCACAGTTAAATCGAAATTAAAATAAGAAGTCCCCCAAGCACCAGAATCATATAAAATTGACAAATGACCTGTGTAGTCACATTGTTGGTTTAAATGCTTTGTATCATGGCACATATAGAACAACAAAGAACATTCAAACATATGCGCAGATTTGTGGAACTTGTCACCACATGTTTTGCTCATTTTATCTGCTTGGTAGACAGATAGATGGTCTGTTCACAAGTCTTACTGCAGGATGAGTGAAGTTTTGCTGCCGCAGTTTTATTCCCCAACATACTTTTTAAGAGCCATCAAAAGAAATCAACCATTAATCATAAATTTGTATACAATACGCACACTAGAAAAAAGTAAGGGAGAGATATCCAAACACATCTAAAAATAGAATCTTAAGATACCCTACAATGGCCTACCGGAAACAAAATGTTTAAAATCTGTGAAGTGAATAGCTAAGAAGATTATAGACATCTGACAGTACTCTTTTGCAGGAGTTACAGTAGCGCTCGCACTGTTATGGGTTACAACCTTCAGCACAGTATGAAAAGACTTGAAACTGCAGTCACTGAGCTTTTCTCTGGAAGAAATGGTATGACAGGAAACAGTGTTTTAAGGCACATTTGGTAATAAAGACGAAAGGAGACAGCAGGTGTTAATGAGACAGAAATGTGTCTTGTCTCTTCTGCCTCTCAGCACCGTAATTGTAGGAGGCCTTTTGTTGACAATCCCTGGAGGAAAATTGCAGGCACTCTCTGACGCCTGGACAGTCTGATCCTATTACCTGACTCCATGCTAACATCAACTTCAATCAGCAGGTAGAGCACTAGCATATATACTGCTCTTTTGTCTGAAAGGTCTGATTTTCTGTGCAGATGAATAAGAATAGCCAGCTGTTAAGTTTTACACCATCTGGCATCATTAGTTTCTTTCTTGTGCATATTTGGCAACTGTTAAATTCTCAGGTAATAATTAATGTATTTCCATAATCCACAATATTTACAAAGTGTATGTTTTAATAACGGCACATACAAATGGAAATAAGCTGTGTAAAAACATGTCTGCCATGCTTAAATTCAAAAGCAGGTGACTGCTTAGTATACTTGATTTCTCGATATTGAAGTTAATATCTTTCAAACAGTTTCTCAATGGATTTAGGAGCAGCCAACCTATGAAGTTGCTTGGCTTAGCTTATCATAAAAAAATAATGAATAATAATCAGGGTGGACGGGTGCATTGCCTCATAACCCCTAAACATTCTATGTTAAGTTCTTTATTTGTCATGTTATTTAGCTGTTTGTAATTATAGATGGCACCTTTGATGATCCTATTTTCCAAATCTATGCCTATTTGTCTACTTACAATTTGTTGGATAGGAAAGTTAGAAAAGTTACTCAGTTGCAGGACAGAATAACTGTGAGTTAGATGACAGTTTGTCCTCATTTTCTCCCCAAGCTGCCACATTTGATTTGTCAGAATACTCAAGAAAAAATAATCTCAAAACACTCTTTCGCTCACGTTATGTAAAGGTTATATAATAGAGCTTGTCTGAGTAGGTGACTCTGCTGTGGGATATAGTGAACAATTTAAATGTCTCTCCTCATGACTCCTCCATATTCCTTCATTAATCATGAACTCCCTTCTATGAAATATTAAATCTGCATGTAGTTGTGAGTGTTGAAGAAGAACTACCCGGCTTTCCCTGGGCTCTCTCCTTTGTTATCTGGTGCTTACGAGGCATAGATGTCCAAGATGGTTCTAGACAAATGGACCAAGAGGGAGGCCAAGCAATCAGCCATGAATTTCAGGTTTGAAAGAGTGAGCTCTAATTAAATTTGACTTGGCCTGATAAGACGTTTAAGTCCAAGGTTAGCATGAAGAAAGGAGTAAAAATAAAAACTCAATTTCTCCCCCAAAGGCAAATGCAAAATTGAATACAACTGTTATGGGTGTGAAAAGGCATTTTTCTTCTTATCCTGTTAAATATTTTCAAAGTGATAATATTAGCAATGCGATGAACTAGACTGTTATTCATATGTTATATATCTCAATGATATTACATCTGAACACATCTCTTTTTAAGCAAACTGCTTTCTGTGGACCATGTGTACACATGCATAGGCCTAGTCAGCCACGAAACAAATAGCTGCGTTGCGGTTATTAGCTAGACAATGTGCTGTATGTCATGTGAAAATGCATTTCTCAGATGGGTTGTCTTGGAAATATGTGGCTTCTTTCTCTCTGTTCAGCGAGGAGTCAGTTAGAACAGTAATGAAGTTATTTTTCCACAGAGTGAGAAATGGGAGAAAGAAAGGGAAATCAATAGTGATATCTTGAAGCTAGAGTCTGCCATCTAATCTCTCTGTGGTACTGGAAGTGCTTCATTTGGCCTTTTTGATGCTTCCCCACCCACACTCTGCTCACAGAAACACCTACTCACCAGTGTTTCTTATAAGTAAACATGCATAAATGGACCTCATAGAAGCTTGAAATATCAGCTTACCCATGCAGTAGAAATTTAGGGAAGTGCTGAGTTTTAAATGGAAGTCCTGTAAGAATTCAGCACAGACTGGGTGCTAAAATATGAATTCATTTTTCCTCCTCTGTTAATCATATTTTATTTAGTTGCTGTCTTTCCACTTTATTCATTTTGGTACCCAGTTGCAAAATTACTTATGTTATATTATCAAAGGATTTTTACACATTCAGGAAAAGGGTGTAGAGAAGTTTGATGGCAGTGTTAAATGACCTGGCACAAACATGTAGGTCCTGTCTCCTGAGTGTTGATCAACCCCTTCCCACACATATTATTGGCTGCATGTGAAGAACAGGCATCTGCACAGCTCTGGTTACAGCACTGTGGTAGCTGAGGAATGTAAATCAGGAGTAATGGATGAGGGCCCATAAAAGCACCTGCACATGTGATGTTAATGCTCTGCTTCACATGATCCAGCATCTGAAAGGGTGAATCTAAAGGCCATGAATAAATCACACGCTTTCCGGTAAGGAGATCTTTTGCTTTTCATGTTTGCTGGCCTTTTTCATTGCAAGAATGGGCAGAGTTGTTTTAGTTTTCTGCCTTCACACAAACCATAAAGCGGAACCACAGTCTTGGTGCGAGTGTCTGGGTTGACTGAGGCAGGCAGGCAGCCAGCACCAATGTAGCCTTTAAGTAACATGACATGAAAGACTAGCAGATCCTCTCTTAATCTTTGTGGCAGGGGTGACTGTGGTGTTGCAAGACATCCACCACCATATCATAATCAGAAAACTTTCAGATAGGCTGAGAAATGTGGATGTGTTTTTTTTTTTTTTCCAAGAGCTGGTTTCCACACAGGCACTTCTACCTCTGAATTTGAATCCAAAGCTGAAAACACTACAACTATGTAGCAAAGTGGTGCATCATTTGGAGCCCATAGCACAAATAACAGCCATAGTACTGTACAGTACTGTACCTATATTAAGCACATGTTATGCATAAAGAGACTTTGGACTGCTCTCCTTGATTCTTGAGTATTTAAGTTATTTTCACTTGATTCCTCACCTGAAAAGTTAACCTCTCCACTTATAGCTCATCAGGTAATGTTTTTGTTAATATCTTTATAATGCTTGGAGTGTGGGTCGTAGAGGTCTTGGTCTCTATGTCTTGTTCTACCTAAAGGTTTCTTCTTGTACATTGTGACAAGTACAAGACATGTAAGGCCCGACAAGAGAAGAAGTAAAGGTATGGTGGGATGTGGCAAGGGTTTGAAAAGAGTGATGTATGGGTTTACATAGAAAAAAAAAGCTTTTGGATAACCCAAAGGTCATAGGTTCAGTTTCTGCCATCATATCTCTCTACAGCCTTTAGCAGAAAGAGAACACACAAAGATACCCAAATGTAAGCAATTAAACATATATCATTGCCTCTACTACTCTTAATCAAACTGTCCTAAGCTCTGTGCAAACGGGGTGAGCAATTGTTTGCTCTTACTCCACCTCCCAGCTGTTTTTAGTGGTCATAATTCATCCTCTTTCCAAACCTTCCTACTGCCACAACAGTTTTGGATATACATTCCTCTCTCTGCAGGAAATACTCCTCTTCACAGAATCTGGGAGACACAAACAGGAAGCACAATAGAAAACACAGATAATGTCCTTGACAGTCTAACTACAGAAATTATGTATATTTATGTATAGACCATAGACCTTATTTTCAGATAGAACTCTGAAGATCATGTAACAATCACATCAAAGTCCCTCCTTTATCTACCATATATACAGTATTGGACACCAAATACAAATTGGACAATTTGTTGCACCTCACGCTTGACCTCTTAGTATGTTAAGTACACAGTTAAGAGTTCCTACTCTCTGGCATTTAATCGGTCTCAAAACCTGTGCATAAAAAAAAAACAGGAGCGTGCACGTAATACGAGCGCACAGAACAGTATCCACTAGCGGAAAACCATCTTTGCGAGGGAGCATTTCTGCTCCGCATGCACAAATGCGGAGCAGTACCGCAAGCACAGGGCTGTGACGAGCACTCACTCGACTCTCCCTACGCGCTCATAACTGCTCAACACTCGCTCGCTCATCACGTTGACTTTTGATACGTTGGAGGCCGGGACGGAATAGACAATGGCTGATGTCTCCACTCCTTTGATTGGCCACTTTCAACACCCACATTCTCTGTCTCTGGCCTGTCTCTGACCCCTTTTTTGGCAGCAAAATCATCAAGAAGATGCCGGAGAAAAAAGAGGTAAAGTGACAATACCCTTAACGCAAGTAAATCATGCATAACCAAAATATAACATAGGCTATGTACTGTATATGGTCCATGTAGTTTACAATTGCTACGAAAAAATGCAGACCCAATGCATAAGTTAGTTAAGGTCAGTGCTAGCAACTGCCTGTCTTCAACTGTGTCAGTGATCAAACCAAACAGCCAATCAAAGGTCATGGTCAGTATTCAAAGTGACCAATCAAAGGAGCGGACATCAGCTTGTCAGCACTGTCTATTCCATCCCCGCGATCAAAGTCTAAAAAGTCAACTTGACGAAAGAGCGAGTATTGAGCAGTTGCGAACGTGTAGGGAGGGTTGAGCGAGGGTTCGCCACAGCCTTGTGCTTGTGGGACCGCATTTGTGCACGCAGAGCAGAAATGCTCCCTCGCAAAGATGCTTTTCCGCTAGCAGATACTTTTCTGTGCGCTCATATCACGTGCATGCTCCTGTTTTTTTTTTATGCACAGGTTTTGAGACCGATTAAACGCCATACTACTCCCTCGCTTTATTTATGTGCTTTTATGTGCTTATAATTATTATGTCATTAAGTTCATCTAATGTTACATTTTGTGCATCTTCATAGAGCCAACAATCAAGAAAATCAAACAACCTTTGATGAAAATATTATTAATAGACCAAGGAAAAGGGCTACTTTTAATAGATTTCTCCACCTTTTGTTTATTATTATTCTACACAAGGTGTTATTCATGTAAAGCAGTCGACTCTTGTCTTCTGTGTTTCTCACCTCATGCCTGTTATTGTTAACCTAACAAGCAAGACACATCTTAAAGCCAAGTGGAAGGTGTCGGTGGACAAGGAGGATTTTATCCGCTGTGATATACTGAACTGAACTAGAACTGTGTGACTAATTGGTTTGCAAATAATTTACATTCAGACAATGACAGTTGGTGTCCACTCTGTCATCAGAGGGACAGTGACACAAGTGAATGATATCAACCGAAGCAGGATTACTCTGCTCAGAAGGCAGCCTCCTCATTACTGATTAGGTCCACAAACTGTCAGCTACATGTTGTTTCGGGGGGGTAATGTTCATATCAGGGTCTGACTAATATATTTGCTATTAATCCAGTGACAGTTTAACTACCATTAATGGAAATATCATAATGTTTAATCGATTATTCAGTGCAAAGTGCAACTGTTATCCAAACACTGCCATATTTAATTCTGTTACAATTACTGAAATGAGAAAAGAACTGAGTAAAGTGGGTGAAGCAATCAGCTTGAAGGCTTTACTCTGACAGTTACTGCCCATCACAACTTATTAACTTATTTAGAGGAGGAAAGGCTGTCAGATTTTTCTGTACCTGTCCCATAAACCAGTCATATCCTGCTCATCATTACTGAGCCTGCCCTTTCTCTCAAATTGTCAGGCCTTGATTTCAAATCTTAGAGACGTTTCAGTGGCAGAGAACCTAGTCTGTATGTCAAGGTGGCGTAGTAATGAATCAAGCAGAGGAAAAGAATAGAGTGTAGAGCTGAATACTGCACATTACTATCTGCTGGTCCTCAGTTAAAACTCCATGCCCAAGGGGAGATTTCAGACACTCACAGTGAAGTGAAGTTCTCTGCCTCTCAACCACCCTCCCTCCGCCTCCTTCTCTTTCTTCTGCATTTTCACCCACTCTTCATCGTTTCTTCTCTGGTTACTGGCTCTCACAAAGTCCACAGATTCAGGTCAGAGGGAGCTGACAGTCTGCCTTTAGCAGCTATTAAAGTTCAGCAAATAAAGGCCTCCAAGGATAGCCATCCATCAGGGAAGGTAAAAGTGGGAAAAGTCAGTTTTGGCCTCTCATTAAAAAGGTGGTGTTGGCGATCAGGAAAAATAGAATTGTTCAGTTTAAATGCATTGACCCCCAGAGTTTCAGTACTTCAAGCTTAAAATCCCACATTTCTCTTACCACCTCCAACCCAGTGGACCATGCATTTGAATGTCATTATGGTCCGATCCACTGAGCTCCACATCCCTGTCTCTTAGGTGCTATATGCCTTAGCCGCGGTTCTTGAGGACTTTGCCTCTCCACCCACGGGACTAAGGTAACGCCTTCTTTTCCTTCAGGCCACATGTTAACTCAGCTTCTCTATCTGACTAAACTCAATTTCCTCCTCCACTGCCTCGAACTGCATCATCAGAATAGGGCGCAGTAGAGCCAGAGCGTATTCCTAATGGCCAGATTTGCATACGTGCCACTGTACAAAAATGAGAGAGGCCTGTACCTCTGCTTCTTTCATTCCACTAAGCTGTCTTTTTCCTTTCCTCCTTCATTTCCCACGTCTACAGATTTATCTTATGGGTAGCAGATTGCGCGTGAACTTGCATTTATACGTTTTTGTATCTGAAGCCAATCCATGACTGCATTGCAATGACCGCCATAACAGGAAGGAGACTGGCAAGCAAACAGCAAAACAGGATGTAAGCCAATATGAGTAAACAGTTTTTGCAGGTGCCGCATTAGACTGAGAATGTCTGCTGGCCACTTGCCTGGGAAAGCACCAATTAACAGCTGCTTTGTGTGTGCCTCAAAGTGGCTAAAGTCGACAGGCCTTTTATGGAACAAAAGAAGGTCAGGTTGCTCCCAAAAGCAATCTCATAGACTTACACTGATTCCCTTAACTACAGTGTTTGTAAGTCCGAGCTGCACACACTGTGGAGCTGATATGACAGCCAAACCTAAACAACTCCACTTAATCTCGGTGGATCATTACAGTAAAGTCTGTTTTAATATGATTTAAATGGGCAGGAGATGACCAACATTAGACAGACAGCTTTTCTGTTGCCAATGCCTTGTAAAGGCATTTTCACTTGATTGTTGTTTTGATCCTCTCACCTCTACTGCATGAGTCTAATATAATTTCAAAAGGAGGATGCCTTTCTAAGAGGCAAAGAGGCATCCTTTGAGGCAAAATAAAATTTGATAGAGCATAAAGGGTAATGTGATTTCTGCTAAGCAGCTATCAATTTTGTTCATCTCTTTGCAGTCCCGGTAGCTCTGAGCACCTTTTCAGTGGGTGAAGCAGAGGTCTCCAAATAAAAATGCATACATTGTATTTGTGACAGAGCAGAGTTTCCGTGGGAAGCGCTGAGTATCCAGATGAGCACATGAGTGATGTTTGCGGCCCTTGGTGTTAGACCTCACAGATTGAATGTGTATCTGTATGCAGAAGTGGAAAGGAGGGGGGTAATGGTCAGAATATGGAGATGGTAGCAATGGGATCAGTCTTTGACTAACTCAGAGACACAAACACACAATGCTTGCTGCATGGGTGGCAGTCCCAGGCGCACTCATATTTTTACAGCTGGACCCACATCCCATGGCTTCCACAGATGCTTCAAAGCACTCTTCAAAGACCAAGCCACCCTACAAACAGCAGCTGAATGTGTATTATTTTCACTGTTAATTGCTGAATATGGATCATGACCACACACAAAATCCTGTATATTGACTGAATTGAAGTGTGTATGAGTCTCATGTGTGCAACAAATGCTTTATTGATATAGCAACTGGCTATAGGTTATATTATTTGGTTACATTTCAAATTGCTTAGTAATGCAACTCAGAAGGACATATTTGAGCTTGGACTTGCTCATTGATTCCCCTGAATAATTATGCTGCATCAGGCTCTGTGTGTTTGCCGATATCTGGGTGTGGGTGTATACCTGGATGTGGGCTGTTGTATTTAACAAACTCCCCACTCTCTCTCAATGGGATTTGAGTGCAGGCAGGGGAGACTGAGATATGAGCTCATAAGAGATTAAAGTTTAGTATATTTGATTGTTTCTCTTGTGTGGTGGGGCTTTTACAATGGGTCTGGCCAGATGAGTTCAGTCTGAATTAGCCTTAGCAGGAGGGAGAGAAGGGGGCGCTGAGAGGGGCCGCAGCTAATCCCAGGATATTGAGCAGGATTCCTAGGATGAGGCTGCGCTCCTTTGCTTTCCCAAGTGTGACTATGGGGAGTGTGGGGGGGATGAGGGAAGAGGGAGGATTTGGGGTCTCTTTCTCTCCTCAGTCCCCATTGTGAGGAGAGTTTTCACAGTTTAGGAGCACAGTGTTTGGGATTCTCTGTCCACTGAAGTGGACAGAGAATCTTTTTTGGAGGGAAACGGCCAGGCAGTGCCGGCCTCTGAGGATTAGGCCCACAGGGATAATCAGGATCAGTTCACAGTGTCCTCGAAGGGGGTCTTAGTCTATGTCCAACAGAGTAGGAGAAGGGACGCCCCTGTCCTGTGTAGTTGTTGGCTCTGCCCACATCCCCCTCAGACTCTAATGACATCTGCTTCCCTCTTCTCTTCTTCACTGTGCCCAACTCTTCAACTATGACACCTATTCAGATTCTGCATGAAATCTAATCTGGCTTGGCTTTATAAATAATATTAGTCCTGTCTTCCAGAGATCAGATAAAATTATATGGTAAAATAAATTAAATATGGATTTTTCCTATTTTTGTCATCTGAATTAAAATATCAAACTTTTCTTAAATAACTACAGGATTTTTTTCCCTTTTAATGTCAAAAAGGACTGTGAAATCCATGTCATGTATTGAGGACAATGGAGGTTTGGAAGTTCAGAATTGGACATCCTGTCCTCTCCTCTGATTGTGATTGCATATGTTTTTTTCCCCTGGAACTTTTGTGTTGTACTTTGTTGTTGTCTGGACCTAAAGAAACAGAAGTTGCAGGAGTAAAGGATGCCATTTTGTTGCCAGCCACATCTGCTTTTCATATTTATGCATACCTTTTTATAGTTTCTGTGACAAACTCTACCCAAACAAAAGCCCGGGAAATGGGTGGAACTGAACAAGACTGTCACTGAGCATGTACAATAAAGGGAACGCTGACGCAAACGGATACCCAGGTGGTGCAACCATTCTCCTTTCATGTAGCACACACATCTAGAAATAAAGCAGGAAAATACACCTTTTTGTATAGCACCATTGTTTTTTGTTCTAACCTGAACCTTAAACACACCCTACGCATAAACTTGGCAAAATCTCATATTTTCACCAGTTTTACATTTTATTAACAATTGTATTTTCTCTGAGATAGGCAGCAGGCTCTGTTCTTTGAATCTGTAGTCCTCAATTATATCTACAGTAAGACCCTTGGCAAATGTCGCTTGCCTTGTGCTGTTACTAAGATATGGGTGTTAACAACCACAAGTATGCGGGTGAGCTGGTGAGCAACACCAGCATGTGCACAGACAGAGCAGTTCGCTGCACAAAGGCCAACAAATAAGTGCTTTCATATCTACTCCCCCCCTTGGGACAGTTGAGGGGTTGAATGAAAAGCAGGGTTGAGGGTGTGGGGGGTCACTGGGTAGCATAGGGGAACCAGTGTTAGGAACATTGTGTTGTTGTATTTCACGGTTCCGTGTTCATCTTCTCTCTTTGGTTGCATGTCTGTCATGATGAAATCAAGTTGTCTGTGAAATCGTGTTTATCAGTTTTACATCTTTGTCAGCATTCAGTTGCCACTATTATTCAGTGTTAATCATAATTTTTTAAAACTCAAGGAGTTAACATCTTCATGCTCAAATGTGTCGTTTCTTTGTGAGGGTGACAACACTCTCAATCTGTGGTTATTCTTATGACTCAAATTCATGTAGCAACAGTGATGCTTTATAATGTTGTAGACTGGTTTGGATTTTTATTCAAAACCCAAATCATGCATTTCAGTTTCACCTCATCAGTTCCGTGTAGAAGCTTTATTTGATATAAGTATCTTTTAAATTATCCTGATAGCAGGTTTTTGTTAATGGAAAAATGAAACAGTCCCAGTTTAGTCCCGGTGGCTTTAAGCACACGTGGGTGCACTACTTGTTGCTAATGTCAGTTTGTGCTGCATACTGTGCCAAAATGTCGCAACGGCACATCTTGTGGTGAAATTTCATAGCAATATAACTATCCTTTGGGGCAGGTGTAACAATATAAGCAGAAATGGCAGCATGCTATTAGTCTTATGCTCTTCTGGCAGGCACTCTGTCTCAATAGACCCCACTGCAGTCAGACAGTGTAGCTTATGCAGCATTGAGAAAGGGGTTGGTGCTCCCCTAACACACAACATCTACTCTATTCCCTCTGCTCACAAGACCAGACCCACTTACTAGATGTTGTCAGACTCACAACTCAGAGCACTGCAGGTTTTAAATGTGGTACTTTTTCATACTTTTGTATAATTTCATGATAAACAACACTGCCAAGGTCATTAAAGTAAAGCATTACATGTATAATGTATTACTTCTCTTTAACTGTAATAAATTGAATTACATTAACGATTGCTCCTAGGGAAAAGTGCTTGTTTCTTTACTTTTTTATTATTATTCCTGCATGTAGCAAATTCTAAATAATGTCACATATCTGCACCCTTCAATTGTTATCACTCCTGTCTCTGCCATTTCTTGGCCTTTTCATCTCATTGTCTCTCATGTCTTGAATGCATCCTCTGTGCTCTCTCTGTTGCTTGTGAATGTGTAAACAGGAATGAGATGAAAGGAAAGCGCAGGCGATATGGAAGTATTTTTTCAATATTATGTTGATGGCAATAACATGAGTAATGTTTAAAATTTGAATCTATAAAACAAGTAATAGGGCCTTGATGTTAGCTGGTCTGTAACTGTAATGCAATTGTGCTACTGAAATTCTAACAGTAATGCCTTTCATTCTTCCACTCCAGAAAAGTAATGCAATTACATGTTCTACTTTGTGTCATATTACTCTCCTAATCTGCTAATAACTCTCTCATCACCGCAATAAACATAAATCTTATCACTTCTTCTCCTTCACTCCCACAGCATGAGATTTCATATTTTTATATCACTTATCCACATAATATATTTTCAATTAATCATTGTGGTGTAGGCCTCCTTCCTTGGTGACTACATACTGTAGGCAGCACCATATGCTACATTTCATCTCGTAAAAGTAGTTTTGGTTTGTCATTCCCATCCTTTCTCCCACCATGAAAATAACAGAGAGGAACAGCTTCAGTGTTGGCTGGTCCGTGATGCACAGCTGCTGTACTGCCGCTTTATTAATGGGATTCAGGAGCTCATCTGAGCGTTCCGATAATGGAACAATGGAGGACCCTGCTTTGACAATCCTTCATCTCTGAAATGCTACAATTGATCACCAATTCAATTGCTAACTGTAGAAAATTGAATTTCTAGCCCTAACATTGTTCGTTAACCACGGTGCCGATGAGATGGCCATCCAGATTAATGATAATGGGAGGCTGAGATGGCTTCTGAGACGGCCTGTGAATTTGATTAGCTCCAGACGGCTGTGGAGACAAAGAGCAGCCAGTCAGACTCTTATGTGGAAGTACTTAATGAAAACCCGGCATGGAAGGTAATTGGGAAATGTTTGTCTGGCTGCACGCTTCTCAACTTACTGTACTCAGTCTTTCAACCTATCTCTCTTCAATCTCGCTCTCACTGTTGCTTTTACACACACACACGTGCACACACACACATGCACTTTGTATTCATTTTCTCTAATAACACTATCTTGCTTATTGACGGTAAAGAAGCCAAAAAGCCCCCCAAAAAACAATACTACGTAATAATTCAGTTTTTTTAAGCTCTGTTGCTGGTGATTAGTTTAGTTTTGCTCAGTGGCCAGATTAATTATGGTTCTCTTAAAATAAATTCCCCAGTATCAAGATCTCATCTTTTACAAACTTAGCTTGGTTTTTCAAAATTCTTAGAGGCTATAGGGGCAATAAGCAACTACATTGTTAACAAATATTAGTTTTCATGTGTGCTAGTAAAAGTACCATTTTGTGTATTTGTTTTTATATGGACCCTTGTTTTTTAATTGCTGTTAAAGTTGGTAGAGCAATAAGGCAGATGATACATTTTTCTTTACTTACATACCTGTGGGAGTATATTTTCAACTGTGGGCAGACTCTGGAGCAAGTAATGTATTGGAAAAACTGATCAAAATAATAACTTTGTACAGACACAAATATGCACACAAGCATGCAGACACACACACACAAACACTGGTCTATGACATTTACTTTTTTAATTTTATTAGCGTTTGGTGCAAGACAAAAATTTGAGTGACCACGACAGACTCACTCTGTCTCCTTGACAGTCTACGATGTTCAGACTACTCGTGTCTCAGCACTGACTGTTCTCCCCTGGTGTCAGCGGTGCTGGTCAAACACTGCCAATTAAGCAGTGCTAGAAATGGCTCATATTTCCTTCCCCTCTCATCAATATGAGACCGACTCATTTAGACTAATGAATAGAAGGATAGTGTTTAATATGGTAATTTTTACCACTTTGTTTGACAGGGTAGAGCAGATATTCCCAGTTTTTAATGTGATTGCAGTAGAGTGTCATTTCATGGTTATGTATGTTATGTATATGTGTGTGGGGGTGGGGGTGGGGGTGCTATGAAGAGCTTCTGAAGAGCTTCTCTTTCATCTTAAAGACACAATCAAACATCTATACTTCATTTATGAACATCTATAACAAAACCCTATGAAGAGTAATGGCATTGAACACGCTGCAGCAGAGAGAAACAAGTTCACAGCCATGGCTGTTACATGCTTCTTTGACCCTTGATTATTACAAGATGGGAGATTCTCTGGATTGGAGATTAATTGTCTTGTTTAATTACACCTTAGTGATTAGAGGAGGGAGGAAGTGAAATCCCTGTTGCTGAATCTGTATAATGTATGCTCCCTCAAAGTCAAAGCCCGTATTTTCAAGGATACCGTCCTCCTAAATCTGCACTTAATTGACAGACAAGGCTTCAGTCAGCATCTCTGAGGAGCACGCAAGTGTGATATGTAGCATGTAAGTTTGTGTTTATTTGTGTGCTGATGGTGCAAATGGACACTGCAGAGAGAGATGAAGGGGGTTGAGGAGGAGGGGTGCAGCTGTTGGAAGAGACCCCCATTGATAATGAATGCCTGTAGATAAATGGACTTTCTCCACACTTTACATTGTTGTTGTTCTCTTTGTTACATCTGTGTCCAGTTCCTCTGTTACAGGCTGCATGCCAGCTGCGGTTTCACCATCAGGTCATTTGACTCCAGGGGCAGAAACCAACAGTTTCTAAGAAAATTGTCTTGCGTTTTAGAGCTAAGTGTTTAACTACTTTGTTATCAAGGCACAATACATGTTGAGCTTTCCTAAGCTTGTGAATAGCATTCTTGAGCCAAAAATTGATTAGAAACCTGTTACATTTTGGGTGCAAAAGGCAGCCAAGGTTAATTTACTGGATGAGGAGGCCGTTATAACCCTCCCTTTAGTGTGTCTCTTCATTGGCCTATTTTAAATCCCCCCTGAAAACAGTAGTTAATTAGGAACACCAACAGAAGAGAAATCCAAGGCAAGACACCAGCTTTTATTTTAGACTGAAAAGCACAAATGCATTTGCATCCACACTCAATTATTTGCCAATACATTTTTAAAGTGCCTACCTTGGACAGTGTGTTTTTGTGTTAATTCATTTACATGGGGCAATATTATTAAAAAGTAAACACAATAGAAGCTCTTTGTGAGGTTTAACCTGCCTTCTAATTAACAAAGAGCAAATTTGAAACGGAAATTAGTCTATGAAAGGGAGCTTGTTAATGAAGTGTGTGAATAGAATGAAAGAAGAAAGCACGCTGCCTTCCCTGCTGGAGAAAGGTTAATGGCTGTATGGAGCAGACCAGGAGTGTCTTTCCTCTCACTGCGGTCCTGATCCTCAGGGCCTTCCTTCTTGTTGGACCTTTGTTTTGCATAAAACGCCATAGTTTTAAAATATCCCACTATGTCCAAATACATTCATCTTAATATTAACAATTTGGCTTCATTATTAAATTATATGTTTGTTGAGCTTTCAGTTTTTCTATGCATTTCAGTAGCAGAGAGGGTCATATAATGCTCAAATTGATATCCTGGCATGGTTGCATTACTAGTTTTTACATGTAACATGCAGTACTGTAAAGGGTATGAATATATATGTTCAGATATGCTGAAACAGCTGCCCTAAGGACAAAACTCCACATACTGTTTGTTGTTAGCCATGTTAGCAGCGTGGCTCTAGGAGTAGTAATGTTGCTCGGTCACTTGGTCAGTCGGTCCACCACTTTGGTCCAGGCTGAAAATCTCAACAACTTTTGGATTGATTGCCAAGAAATTTTGTACAAACATTCATGGTCCCACGAGGATGAGGACTAATAACTTTGGTGATCCCCTGACTTTTCATCTAGAGCCACCAGCAGGGTGACACCTTTGGTTTTTAGTGAAATGTCTCTACTAATTGGATGGATTGCCATGGAATTTGGTTCAGACAATCATTCATTTTTCATCTAGCGCCCTCATCAGGTCAAAACTTTAATTTGTCCAACACTTTGATTTTAGACCAAATACCTAAAAAACTAATGAAATTCCCATCAGGCTCAGCTATTCTTTGTGTTTAGTGCTAATTAGCAAATATGAGCATGCTAACATGCTAAGTAAGATGGTGGACGTGGTAAACATTTTACCTGCTAAACATCAGCTTCGTTGTGACCACCTTAGCATGCTGACATTAGCATATAGCTCATAGCACTGTACAGCCTCACAGAGCCACTAGCATGGCTGTAGACTCTTAGTCTTGTTTTATATATAAACTTCTGATTAAAAAATTAAATGTGTCAGAAACCTTTACCTGTGACTGCCTGAGACTGTATGAATCCAAATAGCTGTCGCCTGCTTTTGACATGCTCCCGTACACATCACTACCTCAGTCTTACTTGACATACTCACATTCACCTCATTATGCAAGAATGATTTGACACACTCTCATTTCCATGCGTTCATTATGCACATTGTAGCATATAACAAATTATTATTAGGTAAAACTGGATTTTCAAAAATATGAAAGGGTTTGTTGTTACCAAAGCTTGTGAATAATACCAGCATCGTAAATTAAATACCTAATGGCCCTTGTAGATATGAAAACGCCATGTCTGTCACAAATAAACTGATAGGTCCTGCATTCACCATGTATATAGAAAATCCTGGTATGATTCATACATCAACCTATTCCCCTTCCACTGCATTAATTCTACATTGCTTAGTAAGTTGTTACAGTCACTGTTTTAAATGAATGCTTACTGTCAAAACTTTGCTCATTTGACTCTGCTACACTGTCTGAAGTCATCTCGAGTGATTTTAATTGTCCCTGACATGGAGATGAAGCTAAACACAGAATTTTCATCTTTCGTATACAATATAGACCCACTGGGGTGTAGTTTTCATTAGGATGGTTATTGATTAAGGCCTAGTGTCACAGGCATAAGGGAGGATTTTAGTTCAACCTGTCCACGATGTTTGCATATTTCACTAATTTAACTTGACACACAATTGTTTATGTAAATAGAATATTATGATAATATTATGAAACATATTAAAAACATTAACTCATCCCTCAGTGTTGTAATAGTCTTTATGCACATTATTACTTCATACATCCAAATGACAAATTATTATTATTTGATTATCAAATTCACATACTGCACATATTAGAATGATAATACCATTTCACTATCCACCTGTTGCACCTTTGCTAAAGTATAACTCATTGACTATTTTAAATGTTTTATGCTTTCATGGAAAAATGTAGGCAATAAAATACTCTACATTATATCCACACATATCTGCAAATAAAGATGGTGCTCAGGGACCGTACAGAAACCTTCTACCTCTTAAATCCTACCTTCATCTGTTTAGTAATGGTTAGGAGCTGATTTAGAAATAAAAACCAAATACAAATTTCTAAGATGCAGTGGGGAGGGGGGGGATCTGTAATATACCCCTGATAGGAGCAGGGCCACTGTTGTTTTTTTTACTGTGCATTTGCCAGCAGGCCCAAATATTTCAATTTAACAGATGTCAGTACAAGACATTCTTGCCCATTCTCATAATCCCATGATGATAGATTAGTCCTTTACTGTTGTTGTACAAATTTTTGTCTTGTTTCACATGTTACTGCCAAAGCCTCTTTTGGATTTCATCCATGTAAAGAATTTTTGAAATCTTCATTTTGGCAACTTATAGCCCTGAGCTTAATTTCTTTATCGGTGAGTTTGATGTGCATAGCCACTGACTGAAGACTTTACCTTTACCACTGTGGATGTTATATGTGATAGTAATACTTTCAGACGACTAATACACTCTTTAGTTGAAGAGATGATTCAAGGGTTTTTGAGTCCATCAAAGAGCCCTTTAAGGACAAGGTTTTCATGCCAGAGATTTCATCTTGAGAGATTGGCACAATCCCTTCTTTGTATTTGGTAGAACAGCTTTTGCAGTGGGGTATTAACCATAACTGTTAAAACTACATTCATGCTATTCCCACACACTCAAATGTTATGCATAAAAGAAGCCACAGTGTTAGAGGGAACACCTGTAAAGATTTGCTTTGGATCCTTTCTTCCTCCTCTCTCCAGCTGGCCTTGATGCTCTTGCTGAGGCCAGGCACACTCTCACCCTGGTTTTCCATGTTGGCAGGGACTGCTTGCCTCTTTCAGGAGAACACACTCACAAACTATGGCTTCTGGGGCTCAAGGCTTCTGGGGTTTCACTTGCATCTTGGCCCACCTCCTCATCAACCCCTTTGCAAACCAAAATAGACTCCATAATTCATCCCAGCCAATCCAGCAAGAATGTAAATAAAGAACAGAAGTTGCCTGTTCTACACATATCAGGGGGCCTCTTCAGGGATAGAGCTTTCTTAAAATTGATCCTGCTGCAGGCCTGACCCCGGCCATTTCTCTCCACTCCATTTTCTAAAGCAACAGTACAGGGCAGGACTCCATAGTCTCTGTGCTGCCCTTATCTCACATTGGCAGACACTGGGTCTCCCCATAGTCTGGATTTCCATCTGAGCCTGAGCTCCTGTGGCCTGGCTGTTCCTCTCTCATCTGCACGGCCATCTCCTCCTTCAATCCGCCTCAAACTAATTGACTTTAATTTGTCTTTTTTGCCCTCCTACAGTGAAGTGTACCTTCTGAATTCGTCAGTCGTATTGTCAATTAAAAAGGCATCACCCAATAAAATCTGTGAACAACTGATGTTAATTAATATCAGAGGTTTATGGTGCGTGGTACAGGTCCCGGCATGGCTCTTAGCACTTGATAACCATTTGGCCATGTAGTTTGAGTGTCATTTTGGAGGCTGAGACTAATGAAGCTTGTCGGCTAAAATGAAGCCAGACTGTGAAATGGCCTCATCATGTACATTATCTTAACACAATCAGAGCATTAGCACCTTCATTTGGACACAATCTCACTTTCATTTTTTGAATACCATCAAAATCACAGGACACATAATTAATAATGAGATATATAAAAATGGCTAATGAAATTTGCATAAAACACCAACCAAAAATGTAATGTGAGCTGAGTACTGATTACTTCATGTAATAAATTACATATAGATTTTCATAGTTATTTGTTACTCCATTATTTTTCTGTTTACTGTCCTAAATGTCAGATTTCCTAAAAGTCAGATTGCTAATGTCATATTTCCTCATATTTATGTACTGCAAACCACAAAATCTGTTTAATGAACCTTAATGTCAAAAATACCAGTTACCAGTGTTATACTTATCACAATCCCAAATATTACTTCACTAATGCTCAGTTTCTGAAATGGAGTCATTTTGTATTCTATTTTAAAAAGAGTACAATTTAAAGATGATCCAGTATTACAATATGCACTTCACGAAGCAATTCATATTATTGTAAGAAGCATGCACATGTAGATTAATACATGGAATATAATTACTATTAACCTAGTTATAGAATTACTGCCAACAGTGAACATACTCTAAGGTTGAAGGGCTTGACAAATAAGTCATTTAGAGAATTAAATTGCTTGTGTTGAATAACTTACTCCTTGGCACCAATTTATGTGATGAATTTATGTGATGAATTTGCATCTAACCAAAGCGCAGTAGACATTGCAACAACCTGTTTTTGCATTAGCAACACAGCCTTAAAATACTATGCTAATATTAACTTTAAATATTAATTTTAACAGTTAAATCAAAAAGACATACTCAGTCACAAATATATGATACCAGAGCAACACACTTTAGGGAGAGTCTGCTTTTCCAGCAAGTATTTTCCAGTAATCCAGCAGCACCTGGGATCTTTGCCACTTGTCCACTGGGAAAAATCCACTGTGTAGTGCTGATGAACTGGGGAGATCTCAGTTGTCTGTGTGTAGAGTTACAAGCAACATCACAGTAAATGCTCTCTACATTTCATATCATTGCACAGTGTTTCCTCTACAAAACAAAGCTATCTTCATAGCATCGCTGAACTACTTGGTGCCGTTGGTGCTACAGATATCATGCATGTTCAAATGACACAATATCACGTAATAGTGAATATGGTAGCAGTAATTATATGTTTCAGTATACTTGGATTATTATGGTGAATTATGAATCAGTCACTGAGGTTATAATGAGTAATTTCATTCATGAAGCAATCATCCAAGGTCAACTGTTTTTCTTAGCTTAGAGCTCTATTCATTCTTTAGTAAAAGTTGATCTCAGCAGCTTCTTGAATAGGTCAGAACATAGAGGAATAAGAGAGGGATAAAAGAGGAAACTCTTAACTAGGAACTTGCCATTATTAGAACTCCGAGTGGTAAGTTGAACCCTAGGAGTTTAATGCATTGCCAGCTTAACATTTTGAAGTGTGCATGCCTGGAGGGTGAAGACAGAATGACCATCACCAGGGACATGTGGTCTTGTTTCTGTTATTCTGTGATTTGCTGTATCACACTTTGCTTCTCAGGCACATAACCATGTGTGCTTTCACAGGTTTATATTAATGGTGTATTGTAGCCTTTGTTTTTTGTTTTTTTCACTTAGGCCTATGTTTGTAATAGTATCTATAGTGTTCCTTCCGTTCGTGTGTGTGGCGGCTTCTCATCTGTTAACATCTTTTGTCATCCTCTCACCTTAGCTGTGTGTGTGCTCACTTGTGTGTTTTCACACTAACAAACCCACACAAAATACATGTACACAAACATTCCTTGGCAGGTTGTGCATAGTCTCTCTCCTTGACAGGAAGAGACAGGAGGGGAGGCTATGCATTGTTGTAAATCTAAATAGTCTCTATTTTAATACTCAGATCTTCTTCTCTCAATTGTTTTTTTCCCTTTCTTTCTTAGTATGCCATTTGCCTACCTGTGTCTGTACTATTCACACTCAGCCAAAAATGGTTTCCTCGAGAAAGAAACATCACTCTATCATTTTGATTTGAAAAGATAGACAGAGGGCTGTGTCTTGTTGATTCTTCATGACTTAGCTGATTGCATCCTGCCATTATCAGATGGGTAGTTAGCAGTTTGCTGGGTAGCTGTGAATTACCAGCAGGTTGTCCTTATTATCCAAAGTGGACTCTTGTGTAGCCGTTAGAAATATCAGGTAAACCAGTAATGTAATGTCCTACTGAAGGCAAAATTGGTAACCTTTTCAAATTCTTTCAAAAACCTGATACAGTAAGTTTCCTTATTACTTATTGGCTGACTCAAAAAGAACCCTTGCAGGACCTTGACAACAAGTGATTTTTTCCATGTTTCCAAACAACATATGTTTGTGAGTATACATGATACAAACTCATATTGATTAATTCTATGTGAACCACCAATACAGGCCTGGAATTTAATTTATAGGAAATAATCTCAATTTAATTTGCAATCCCGATATTGGTATTGGGCAAATTGCAATTAGATGTTTTCCTCAAGTCTTTTAGCCCTATGGCCTTGCCACTTATGCACAAGTTAGCATAACCTTTTAGGTTTTACATTTTCTTTTTGTGTTGTCACTCTGTCTTTGTTTCCCTTTCTGACATTTATTTTCTAATCTCCTCTCTGTCCATCTTTTTGTTTGGCCCTCCCTTTCTCTATTCTTTTGTAGCTTATAATACTGCCACACATGGGAGAAGTTGATCGTGTGCTGGTAGTATGAAAGAAGCACTATGACTATATTGTAAACTCAAGCACTTGAGCCTCTGAACAAAAGATGCCTCTACCACAGTATGTCTCTCATTCTACAACAGCTAAGTGAGGAACCTTGCTCCTTTTCAGCAGCCTCTGTGATCTGCTATAAAACCTGCTAATTGCTGTCTTTTAAATGACGAGGCCCATTGTCTTGGTTGAGTATCCAGTCAATATTTGTTCTGCTGATTGGCAGTCTCTAGCAATGTTCCCCTGTCCCTGTAATATTGATAAATTATTCTGTTATAATCACTGGCCTTATTGCACATGGCCCACGTGCACGTGTATATTTCAATCAAAAATAACAATAATATTCAGCACTCAATTGTAATCATGCTACTGATGGGCAGGAAGGCAGAAGAAAAGTGTAATACACTTTAGAGTAAGTTTTATATTCTCTTTTTGATATTATTGTCCATAGGTCCTTATGTGTATCTTGTTCTGCCTCTTGGCACAGCAGGTGCGGTCCTGTTGACCTTACACTGTGTGTGTCTGTGTGTACTGTGAAACTTTGCAATTTCATATTCACTTCACACCGAGAAATTTGTCACCAAGACAAATTCTTCTGCATTTATTGCACTTCGATCGATTAAAGCAATTCTCATTTGGACTCTGAAATACAATTTTCTCATCGGGACATGGTCGCACTGTTCACCTTCACAGTGTTTAGTATTCTGGCTGAACATGATTAAGCATGGACAAGCCGGCCCACATTGAGTTTCACCGCCAACGTGTGCAGTCACCCACCCTGGTCCACTCCAGGGCATGAAACAATGGCCGCCACATTAAAGGTTTCAATTAATCACCCTCAAAGAAGATTTGCATTTCTCAAGGATTTCTTTAGATGGTGTAAATGTATGACCAACTTTATATTCAAATCACACTTAGTGTGAAATGTGAGCTCAAATGGTCATTGAAATGACAAATTTCACAAAGCAAAGAAACCAATGGTGATAATACATCTTCTACACTCTGTCAAATACACATTAAAGCTGCTCAAATTAACTGCACCTCAGGACAAGACCAGGAGTCAGGAAAATGAGCAGGCAATCTAAGGAAACCGTCAACCGGTACATTTTTACCCTTTAATGGAAGAGGCTCAAACAGAAGTAAATGTTTGGTTTTATTCTGTACTCATTAAAAATTCACAGCATTTATCAGAGTCAACTGAGGCCATGGGTTTTCCGTTTCTGGTCATGCGGGTTTGTGGTGACAGACGGTGGCTTTGTGTGGTTAGGGAGTTGGCGGGTGACCCCACAAGGAGCACCTGTCCAAGAGTGGACCTGCTGCTCGCTGTGTTATGCCTTGTGGTGGGTTTGGCATTAACCCCACTGTCATGTTCCTCTCTCCTCACTGCCCTCTCACCCCTGCCCTAAGACATACATAACCTGCCAGATCCACTCTGTCATCGCAGGATTAATTAAAAAGCTACAAAGCAAAGGCACTGGATCCCTTTGGGGCTGTGCTATATGCATGAGTGACATACACATGTGTAAGTGCCCACACACACAGTCCTGTCTGAGAGTGCCAGGTTGATGTGTTTAGTCACCTCAGGGGACATATAGCCAAATGATCACCTCCAGTGATTGATGGACAGATCTCACCTCTGCGTCCATTTTTTAATGTGTTGTCCAATAATGCATTGACCATATTTGTAATGTGAGACATGACTTATGCCTGACTAAGTGAATTTGCCCAAAACTATGACCATCTGGCTCATGCTGATGATTTGCATTTGCATAGTTTTTCTTGCCGTGACAACAATGTCGTCACAAGTTCCAAATTACCGACTCTCATTGTTCATTCATGCCTCTCTCACAAGGCACGCCATTCATTTGAAGGGATTCAAATAAATTGAGAAGAAAATGGGGTTACTTATTTATCCCAGACCCCAGTGATGCCCTGGCAGAGAGACAATAGAGGTGAGGGATACTAAATGAATTCTGTTGTCCTGTGTGCTATCCCTGGCTATCAACATAATTTGATTAGTGACCTGGTAACTATGAATGTGTGGGACCTCTTCATTCAAGTCCATTGGGGCTCCAGGGGCAAGAGTCCATGTTACAGGGCTCAGCCCCCTTCCATTGCAACCCTGCCCTCGTGTCATGTATGCACACAACCAGGCGACTGGGTGATTAATGACTAAGCTCGTGGTGCCATTGACAACTTCTGGTGACTCTACACAAAAGCCATCACCCTTGTCACATTAGCACCAGTCTGAGAACATTTGGCCGTATGCTGCTGGCCTGTAACACAGGGAATATATGGTAGACAAATGTATGTATACAGAGCATGTCTGCCTCAAGCTCAGCATTGTCCCTAGTAAAAATACAAAAGCTCCATCTTATTTCAGTTTTTCTTCTATTTTCCTTTGAAAAATATGGTAAGCTTTTGGTTGGCCTCTGCCCCAAATACAGTAGACTCCCTTGATACTAACATCATCTGCTCAGTGTGCATTTCCTGGCATCTCCTGATTTCATTAGCGCGTTACTTCCATCAATGTATGTCTTCTTCGTCAGTTGTGTCTCTGGCTAATAATAATCCAGCATAATTAGAAAATGAACAATGGGCCTGCCAGCATCCCCAGCAGTGTTTGCTGAAACTGGAAACTTTCCTCTTTTGCCTAAGTTTTTGTTTAAATGAAATGTCTGCATATTAAAGGAGATGAATAATTAGTAGCCTTAAAGCTTCTGATTATATTAAATTTTCATCTGACTCCTGAAGAGCTTTAATTTGTGAGGTGCGCACAATCTTTTGTTTATTAGGTGGTAAGGGGAACAGTCTCACAAGTGGGAGGAAAAAAGTGTATATCATTTATTGAGTGTGATTATTTTTCCCACATGAAATGGCTGCCAAACTGAGATCCCGTACATGTACTTTTTCCCCCCCAAACTTCCACAGTGTATACAGATTTATCTGCCTTCTACAGGAAGAGTGAAGTGTGAATTAATAAGCCCCATCGCTGTCTTCCTCATCTACAGTATCCTGTTTTCACCATAGCTATCACCTTTAATAAGAATTGTTGTTAATGACATCTGTGGCTGGGGTGTAACCTTTAGCACTCCAACCCACTTGCTGTATGTCTCACTCTCACAACACTTAGAACAGGTGGGATGTCTTTCAAAATTTCCCAAGACATTTTTATTTTACTTTTCAACTTTGCTATAAATGTGTTCACTGAATCCAAAATCAAAATCCTCAAAGTGCAGACATAAATGCTAGAATCTGACAACACTGCATATGGCTGACATATACAGATGTCAGCCGTCTGCTCCGCCTGTTTGTGGAATTAATTTGCGTAAAAGAAAACCGTCAACAAGCCTTATAATTGAATGTGGAATTGCCATTGTTGCATGGGTTTATAGGTAGTGTATAGACTTTTATAGAATAACCTATAGCTTATACTGTGGATGAATGTAGGGCTGCAACTAACGATAATTATTATTATTATTATTATTATTATTATCGATTCATCTGTTGAATTTTTTTTTTATTCATTGAAAACCTCCCAGCAACCATGGTGACATCTTGAAATTGCTTGTTTTATTTGACCAATTGTCCAATACCCCAAGATATACAATTTTTGATTATATAAAAAGAGAGAAAAGCAGCAAATCTTCACATTTCAGATGCTGTAACCAGAGAATATTTGACCTATTTTTTATAAATTTTTATTATTATTAAAATTGTTGACTTATCCGTGCAACACTAGATTAGTAGTTGTATTCATGTGTTGTTGTGTTATTGTATTTTGTGATTTAATTGCCTACTTGTTTCTGTATATTGGTCACAACAAAGGGATTACTAAGCATCCCAAGAAATAAGTGGAAAGTTAGATATGGTAGCATTGCCAGATGTTAGTTTAAGCTGCGTGTCTATAGACACACACATCAGCCTGTTAACTTGAGGCAGGTTTTAAGCTGCAGCAATCTTAGGATTACAGTGGCTTAGATCCTTTGACCTCCCCCTCCCACCACCCCAGTTTACCACTCGATTGAAATAGATTCAGCAGACTTTTATTCAAAAACAAAAGAATTTCTCCTCATCCTTCTTCTCCCACCCCCTGCCCTTTCCTTCCTTTTGGATTCTCAAATTCCTTTAAATGAAAAATGATTCTTTCTTTCTTGGTATTTTGTACAACAGACAGTCCCATTTTCTCCCCCCTCAATGGGGAGGAAATGAGTTGTGGGAGCAGATTCCTCTCACACAGAGATCTCAGTAATCGTGTGGCTGCGTGTCACCAGCACACCACAGTGACAGCAGCTTTTAATTAATCCCACATCCCACCACCCTGCCCTGCCCATTGGTGGCTTTTCCCGCAAACTTTTTCCTCTTAACTTTTTTTGTGTATTTGTGTGTGTTAGGATGTTGCGGTGGGGGGGATTTCTCTAACTGCAGTCTCTCAACTCGGTACAGCGTTGTGTGCATAACTTGTATAGTTACAGGATGACACTGCTGTCACTTTCCCACACTTCTGAAAGCGGGAGACAGCCCACTAACTGCGTTCACGTGTTTAAACCCTCTGATGTCAGCTCCACTAACTCTGTCTCCAAGAGTTTGGTAACTGTGACTGAAACTATGTGAGTACACCAAGCCCACATGAAATGTTAAAAACCCTTTGTGGTGGTTGGCCTACACTGGGACAGGGATGTTACCCCTTTGCTGCACTGCAGGGATCTTATGTCGAGATGCTTGAGGACAGCGAAATAATGAGGCCTTGAAGTGTCTGAGTTCTCCTTCTGGTGCCCTGATGAATGGTGACAGGTTGTATTTACAATCCTAAAAGGTGCTGACACTGCTGAATTCTGCACCTCTTGGAGAAGTACCAAAACATTGCTACCCTTGAGCAAATGTCTATGTGTTAGCCCCAGGTAAGATGTGGAGGAGCTGCTGTCTGAGTGAATGAGGGGTATGATAGACTTCTCTGGAGAGATGGACTGAGCTCTCGCCTGAAGGTCAGTCTGTCAAGAGAGTAATATCAGACCTGCTGAGGTAGAGTCCTGCCCTGCTCAGTCTTCATTCTCAAAACATCTTGGGAGAAGTCAGGTGTATGAGTGGGAGAAGCCTCCGCATATAATTGATATAATTAATATTGACCTTCTTGCTACATCAATGTTATTTAGTAGACTTGGTTAAGACAGCGCTGTTTGATGGTCAGCATGGAACATTTCCTGACATTACTGATGAGCTGATTATGCGAGGTTGCTGCGTTTTCTGTGTTTTCCCCCTGAAAGCCAAAGTGAATAAGACAGCTGCAGACGAACACTGCAGATACAAACCTTGGCTTGCTATTCAGTATGACTTGGCTGTAGCAAGCATTAGGTTAGCAAAGTGGGCTAAACTTGCATGCGATTAGGCTGTCAACATCTGAAAATAATGAGCTGCAGACACAGCCACATTGGCATGCAAATACTGTACTGACATTTAAAGCTGGCTTAACATAAATGAGAGAAGAGAATGGATCGAAGAGGAGCTTTGGCCTCCCACTGCAGAGCTGCAGATGTACTGGGGGTAATGGACAAGTTGGACCCCTCAGAACCTTTAGGAATGAAATAATTATTCCCCTGCATCAGACTTCACAGACAAATGGGACTGAGGGTCGATTAAGTTCTAAGGGAGACGTGGTGTTGATCTCATAAAGGGCATCAGGAGATGTATGGCCTCTTACAAGATCATTTAAACCACTTAATGGAGGGCAGGAATTAATGGCTGCCATAGAGCAGAGTCAATTATATGGATATTTTCATAACATACTGTGTATAATTCATAGTGTAATGGCACCGACACCAATCAGCCCCTCTGCTTTTGTTTTTGTTATAGCCTGTTTTAAATGAGATTATTGACTCTGAATTTTGGAGTATAGAATAAGTTGCTGTCTTCATACAGTCATATAGATATATGTGGTTGTATGATGTCATTGTCTGCCATTGTGGGGTGGCACAGCCTTGATGGCGGTGGCTCTTGTTAATTTGTATTAATGTCAGATAATTTAGAGTTGCGATGGATGTATGTGCACGCCTTGTGCTCTCAGGCAAAAAATTGGATTCATTAAGAAGACAGAGGAGCTGGTTAGGTTTTTTGGCCCCGTGGTTTCAGGTCACTGAGTTATGTGAAGAGATGGAGAGGGTCTTGGCCTGGAGGATGGGGGGAGCTGGTCAGAGACAGAGTGGAGAGGACAACACCCCCACACAGGAGCACATCACTCACACTGACACGTCTCTCACCGGACACACTGTTTTCACCCCTCCGCTCTTTTACAGCTAGAACAGACTGTGCTTGTGACTGAGAGCGACAAAGTCACATGATAGTCTTGGGACAACTGTGAGGAAGGCTTTAGGTTATTCTGCTTGCATGCATATCAGTCAGTATGATTGTTTGTTTTATGTTCATTAAATGTGTGAACAATGTGCACTGGTTCCCATGAAAGCACAAGTAATCATAACTACTTCATTCATAATTACACATAAAAAGACAAAGCGCACTCACTCATGCAGACATTCGCCTGGGTTAGCATGAGAATGTACAGGAATAGTCAAATGACAGTCAAAAGCCTTATGGTTGTTTTAGATGTCTTTGAGGATCCCTTCCCAATCTGCATTTTCCATCATAGACACTCATTTGCTTGTATCTACGTGACCCCACCTAGACATTCACAAGCATGTTTGCATTAATAACAGCACATTTGAACATCAACAGTCACAGTTTTCCTGTCTTTGTTATACCTCATACACATGAACACACACACAGTATATACAAATTTTACACACTGGCAAAAGTGCAGACTTTCTGGGAGGCCCTGGGCCTTGGTTTGACTTCTGACCTCAGCACCACTCAGCTCAGCATTTAGACGCCATTAAACCATGGGTCTGTTTGATGTACAAGCTGTGTGCAACAGGATATGAGGGAACAGCAAGCGCCCCTTTTTATTTTTGTTTTGAATAAGTGGTGGTTTTTGGCATACTAGTCTGTGTTGCACACTTTTTATAAGAGTTTAATAACAAGAGGTATTTTTCCTGTGTTAAACTCTTTTTAGAACAAAACAATATGCTTAGGTTTCGTAAGACATCCCCTTCTACTGTACATTATGACCATTCACTAGTATGTGACCAGTGACAAAGTATTTAACTTTGATAATTCCATAACGCTGACACATTGCTGTTGATTTGTGTCATCCAAGCAATTTCAGTTATTAAGGTGCCCTAGCTTAGCATGCCTAATCATATTGATAAACCATCTCACTTGAAAATGGCAAATTAAAAAAACTCAAATTGGTCCTCTCTGTATTAACTCATTAGCTTAACCTTATACGGTGAGCCTTTGTATGGTTCTGAGGGCAATTAAGCCATTAACTAAACATCTGACCTTTTTCTTCGTAGTGTTTTCCGCCATCATTTCTGGCGTCCCTGCTAAGAATGCCCTGATATGAATGCCAGGGGGTCTCTCTAAGCAGAGCATCCTTATGGTGAGCAGGTTGCCTATTAGAGTCCCTGATGACTGGCTATGTTTTGCGGGCACTGATATGCTTCCATTTTTCATCTCTTGAGATCCTTGAACTGAGTCTGACCTTACCTCACTGACCTCTAATCAGTTATAGGGTCACTTGGCCTGTGGTTTTTGATCCTACTAATGATGCTGACGGAGAAGAACCATGCCCAGCTAATGGCAACGGTGAGGTCATCCAGGGGCGCTTTGATACGACCATCTATAGGAATGCAAATGTGACTGGCTGCCTGACCAGTACATTACAATAGGAATAACAGCAGCCTGGGGCAGACAGTGCAGCTGCCCCCATTAGTTTTAATCTCTGGTTTACATAAAAGGCAAACATAATTAGGTTCTGTGTGTGTCACACAGGAGACAAATGCATGTGGCATCTTGTGTTGTTTAAAGACTTGTCTGACCTCAGTGAGAACATGGGAGTGATTAAGGAATTGTTTAAAAGGACAGATGAGTCAAGGGTCATGAGTGATAAGTGAGATCACACAGGGTCGTCAGCAGTCTGGTTCATCAATTTTGCCTCATACAATGCACAAAGCTGCTCTGGTTAATGTATTATTTTCAGTGAAAGTCACAACAATAGCATGCTCCTTTCACCATTTGCCTAAACTGGAATTTATCATACAGGTGAGAGAAAATGTGAGAGCGGCTTGCTCTTTCTCAGAGCTTTAAAGTGGTCAGCATACTTCAGTCACTACAAAGCCATGTGATTAATTTACTTAATCCCAAACGCTAATCAATAACACATAAAAGATTGCTGTTCTAATTAAAGAAAGAAATTGCAGTGATCTCATTGATACACTATGTTTGTAGTCTTTCTGGCTCAAAAACAAACATTTTAAGAGGTTCTTGCAATTACTTGCAAAAAACTGAAACTGTGAAGCCAGCTGAGATCTAAGCTTACACATTTTCAGCTAGGCCAATAATGGCAAAACTGTACAGCTTTTTGTTTGGTTTAATTTACCTAAAAACATTATGTTGTTTCTTTTATGTTTTTGTAGAAGGCCACCATAAAAAGTGTGATACTTGTTATCTCTGATGAGGATGGTTTGCTAACTTAATAAAAGTGTTTACCAACATTCCAAGGTTTTATCATGTAGTTTTCCTTTTTATTTAGTCAAATAAGATAGGACTAAGGCTAAACAGTCAAAGAACAAAAAAGCTATTGACAGCATTCATGTGGAAACTATTACTATTCAGTATTCTAAAAGTAGACCGTCTGTTTACTTTAATTCCAAGCCAATGTGATATATTTTTAGTGGAAAGGGCAGGGTTAGTGTATACTTAAGGTTTGGATAGCTTGTGCAGCTTTTAGCGGCTCCCCTTACTGTAATTAAAGCTTTCACTGTGTTAAGAGATTGTGGGTGTGTGAATGTGGGTATGCAATATTTTTTGTGATATATACTGAATCCTTTTTTTTTGCTTTTGTGTAAGAGTATGGTCAATGCTAAAGTCTAGCGGGTATAATCTGAAATGCATTAGCTTATGTTAACATATGTTAGCTTTCACAAGATAGTCTGTTGGATGCATTTGTAAAATGGGCTAATAGGCTATTTTACTGCTTTTGCATGTGTACCTTTTCATGGGCCCTTGTCTGGGTGAGCTGCAACCATGTCATTAAGTGTGCTGCCTGGAGTGTATATATACTCTGTCCTCTGCAGGGACGGGCATCCCCATCAGGGTCTGCCTTTACCACCCTCCATATGGTGGCTCGTCATTAGTTTTCTGTTGCCTTGTTGCCTGGGAGGTTCATCAAACCCTAGAGTCCAATCTCTCCACAGCCCTATTTCTACTCTACTGTGACATTTCTCTCTCTGGCCAATCGGATAAATCACACATGGCTTCACTGCACGAAAGAGCAGCAGCAGCCTCAAGCAGATGTTGCTCTGTAGACTGCCCATGGAGTGGAAAACTGGGTTTCAAGAACAGTATCTGAGTTATTGTTAAAGAGTTCACTATGTCTTCGAAGGGGAGATGTGGTTTTAAGGCTATGAGAGATGTTGAGAGAGTTCAGATCTCGGTGAATGATAAAAATGCAGTAGGTTATGTTTTATATCTCCAAGAATTTTTAGATTGTGTGCCTAGACAGTAATTTGAGATATGAATGAATATAACAGGTCCCCTGTAGCCTTCTTTTTTTACTCCAGGGTAGTTCACATTTGTACAAAGATAGAATTCTCTTGAGTAAAAAAAATAATAATTTAGCAACCACAGCAGAGCATGATGAGATAATAGTAATTGAACAGAACAATAAAAAAAAACTAAGTATTATTTTGAGTGGGGTTTGTTGTAGTCAAGGTAAGGAAGAGCAAAGTTATTTTTGTCCACTTTTATTTTGTAATATGACCAATATTTTCATATTCAAGTGTGTATGAAAAAAAGTCACTGGTTTCTTAAAAAGCTAAATACAATAAGCATTGGATCAAGGCACATACAAGACTGGCCAAAGGGCATACAATGCACTTTGGTTTTCAATTGTTAAGAACAGTTAACTTCAAATTGTGGAAACATAAAAGTGTGTTCATTTGGAAAATAATACAAAATAATACTCATAACACGGAGTTGCTGACACTGGTAATTCTAATGAAAGCCAACATATTTTGTCTTTTTGGCCTGGTCACTAGAATGACGTATGGTACATGGTACTAAAGAATGCCGCCATTGTCGTTTGGCCATTGTTGGCTTGTACAAATAGAGATAGTGGGGGGTCCTTTGTGTCAGCCTGTCCAGTCTACTTGTTTTGAGGAGTAGAGAGCTCCTTAAGGTTGGTGTGCTTTATCTGCCCTGTGCTGTGGCCTACAATCCTATCAGAAACACTGGAACCCTGCTTGGGTTACTTTGCTGTGTTTCTTCTTCTTGCAAACATAAAGAAAAATCACACACTAAACAAAACAGAGAAATAAAGCATGGCACCTCATCTTTAGTTATTTGTACTTCATACCAGGTGAATACTAGAGCAAGACTCTTGGTCCGTAGTATGTGGAGACAGCTACTGACTGCTCATTGTTTTAGAGGGCAACACGCCTGCTTTGCGAATTAGTTGATCAGCTGTGCCTTAGTTTACTTCATGTCATTTTTTTGCCTTTTTGTTTTTCAGACAGCCACAAAGTTAAAAGAATGACCTGTGCTTATACTACAAGGTTTTCTAAGGTCTGATTGTTCAACACAGCAATGAAAACCCACTTTCACAGTTGACAAGTCATCATATCTCAGTAGAACACAGAGTTTCTTTTAGTTGGTCGATAACCTTAAGCAAAGGAAATACAGTACAAATTACTACAAATCCCTAAAATATAGAATTGCAGTTAGTTACAATACCCACTGATGGTTCAGTGATGGCCTGCAACTCGGATGTTCTCCGTCTTCATAAAATGTCCTTAAATATAAATTATATGGCAAATGTACAGAACATTGCTTCCTTAGTCTTATAGATCCAGTGTTTTGTAAAAGTCTTGCCACTCTGTTTAAGTCACGCACTCATCATGAATGGCCATGCGCAATATCATGAATGGGAATGGTCTGAATCTGGTATTCCACTGTCTCTGTAGCTCCTGTTGTTAATACTGTTCTCGCTATGTGGGCTTTTGTATAAACTCAGGCCATTAGGTGGGAAAATCGTGTGTATCACAAACTCCTCCTTGGACACAGGCAGGTGATTTATAGGTATCATTTGAAAAGAAGTCTCTCGTATTTCTAGGATGGAGTTGTCCTTCTTAGTGCCAGCCTCAGCATAGTCATCCTTTCTCCGACGGCCTTTGTTGTAGGTGCAGTTCCTGGAAAAAAGTGAACCGTTCCTGTGGACATACCAACACACCAGTGCCAACATGATTATTGCCAAAAGAGCCACAGCCCCTCCAATGATAGCAGCCAAAGGCAGACTGGAATTTTTGTAAGGCTCTTTCTCCTGCTCTCTATTTAAAGTTGTAGTCGGGTTGTATGATTTGTGAGAACCAGTCTCTGTCTCTATGCAAACAGGGGTCTCGTCTGACAGGTAAATGTTGCTGGTCTCCATGGGAACCATGCATATCCTATAGGAAGACTCTGGCTCCAGCGCAGTGAGCAGGTACTCCGTCCTCTCCCCCTGCACAATGGTCTCAGTGATGGAGCCGAAGGCAGGGCTGTGTCCCAGCTTCAGCCAGCTGAGCCTTAGGGCAGTCATGGGCTGTGACACCCTCCATGATATGTGTATTGTATCTGCACTACTTGACTTCACACTGATGGTGATGATCTTTCTGCCTGAAGAGGTGGTAGTGCTGTGGTATTTCTTACCGATGTCAGGACCTTTTACTATAGGCCTTTTAGTCACAAACGAGGGCCACTGGGGCTGTGAGGGGTGCACAGTGTTCGAGACTGTGCTTGTCTCATATGTGGGAATGAGTTCTGAATCTGTGCAGTCAAACATGTCTGTAGTTAGGTCTTTAATTGCCATGCCTTTGACCTTATCAGGACCCTGGCACATGAAGCCACGTACATTCACCTTAGACGGCAATGACCGCAGCCAATCACGCACCCATTTCATCCTGCAAGTGCATTGCCAGGGGTTGTTGCGTAGCAGGAGTTGTGTGAGATTGTCCAGATCTTCAAATACACCCTGAGGGAGGCTGCTCAGGTTGTTGCCAGACAGGTCCAGGCGATACAGCTGCCTAAGGAAGGCAAAAGCCCCAGGCGGGACCCGATTAATGTGATTATCTTGTAGCTGCAGCTTCTCCAAACTGGTGCCTGGCAAGTTGGCTGGCGGTGATGTCAAGGAGTTTCTCACTAGCGAGAGCTCAGTCAGGTTGATCAGGTTGATTAAAGCCATCTCCCCAATCCCACGGTTGTTGAGCAGGTTACCATCCAGGATTAGTCGCTTCAGGTTGATCAGATCTTGCAGCGACTGCTCTGAGATGGAGGAGATGCGGTTGTCATCAAAGCGCAGCTCCTCAATGCTCATGGGTAGGCCTGAAGGGATGGTACTTAGGTGGTTTCTGGAGAGAAAAAGCAGTCTGAGGTGATTACTGTCCCTGAAGGCCCCCTCCTCTATGCTAACTGCTGATACAGAGTTATCATCCAGGTGCAGTTCCTCAATGAAGGGAATTTGGGCTAAAGAGGCATGAGTAATCATCCGAATGTTGTTCTCCTGAAGGTGGAGCTCTTTTAGCCCAAGAGGAAGGTTAGTGGGGAACTCATCCAGATTGTTGCAGTAAAGGTAGATCTTCTCCACATTTGAGAGCCTGCGGAGCTCTGCAGGAATGCCTGAACTCTTGATGCGATTGTTTTGCAGAAACAGCACTGTAGCATCCTGGGGTAGACCAGTAGGGATGGAAGTCAGTCCACGGTCATTACAGTAGATGAAGGTCCCATCACAGCGGCAGGCTGAGGGACATGAGGCAGAGGTCACCAGGGGGTTAGCAAGACCCAGCAGCAGCCCGATCCTGATGAGGAAGAGGATAAAGGCCCTGCATTGACGCACCATCTTGAAGCGGTGTTGCCTGGCAGTCTAATCACTCAAGAGCCCCTGGGGAAAAGACACAAGGGTACATTTAATGCACAAGGCCTTTAAAGGAGAGCCAAATTCCTGTTCTCATAATTGCTGGGTGTTTGAAATGCTGCCTGCAGCACTTTCTAGATTAAACAACTGCTGAAAGAATCAGTTTGAATTTCTCTTGTTAAATTGATATGAATTGGTCATTAGTATTGCCAGACAGTTAAAAGTTAAACTTTTTTTTTAAATTATTATTATTTTTTTTTTTACAATAAACTGTTTTCTTCAGAGCTGGCTTTACATCATCTGTATATTTCCTAGGATTAGGAGTTTAAAAAGTAACCTGCATTAGAAAAATAACTGCTTTTTGTTTTCTTCTTTTTGATAAGAAATGTTCCAACTTGTGAGCTCTGTGAATTGAATCTCTGTGCCAAGGCTTTTTGGCCCTGACTTGTGAAATGTAATAGCATTCCCTAGTTCTTTTACACGTTTCTGTATCTCAAGGCTGCCTTTCATCGCTACAGACCACAAGGGTGAACAAGTCAGGCTTTGTTGATGAACTGTTGTGGAACTGACATACTCTTAAGTCCTGTTAGATCATTACCAATGCCTTTTGCCATTCAAATTCTGGGGTTTAACGAGCCTCTTACAAGGTAAGGAAATATCTATCCTCACAGAAAATAGGCTTGATAAAAGTCTTTCGCACATTAAGATCTAAGCAGGACATGTTTTTGAGAGTTTTCAGAGGTTACCAAATGAAATTTGTGAGCCTCATTTATCCTTGCACATCACTATGTTAATGATCTTTGTAATTGTGATATGTTAAAATTTTTGAAAATGTACATCTTACATTTTTTTTAAACAAGATAATTTCACAATTCATAAACTTACGGCAGACAGCCTTGAAATTAACAAAACCATGGTACAAAGCAGAAGGTGCCAACTGGTTGTCTCTCTCTTTTTTTCAGTATCGATGTGTAGTTACCTTTTAATTAGGCTAATACTGATTTATTGCTTTAATTATGCATTCCTGCCATGACCTCTCTTCCAGCACGCCTCAATAGAAATTGTGGTCTGGTCAGTGAAGTGGAAAGAAGCAAAGCCATCTTTATTTGTCATACCTGATTTATACGATGTGGTAAATCCTTTCCAGCCACCAAAAATCCAATCAAGATTTCCTCTTGAATTTGCTATTATCCTTTCTGAAAGGAAAAGTTTGTCCGAGGGGTTTCTGGTGATATCCTGACCTGGTCACTGTTTACTGAGCTGATCCTTGTTTGGACGATGACCTCCTCTGTGTTGTCAGAGGCTCATGCTTTCATTGCCTTTACCATGGCAGATAAGCCTGTAGAAAAAGCATCCCCTCTCACTGACAAAGAATACGCTCTCAGGTAATATTAAAAATCCTAATGGGTGTTGAAATTGTCGAGCTCAACAGCCATAACTGCAAATTAGATTTTTTGGGTGTTGTATAGTGATCCGTGTGTAGGGCAGGGTGAGCTTTAGTAAAGGCTCCTTTCTGCAATCAGGCCCGACAGGCATGATGAGTTGACACAAAGCTGGTCTGAGCCATGCCAATCCCCTGTGCCAAAGGCTCAATCCAGGCCTGTTCACTTGTGTACTCCAGGTCTTCAGGTAACCCAGAATCCTCTGCTCCCTTGTCGAGCCTGTATACACATTAATCCTAGGCTCTGGTCCCTTATGCTGTAGCAGATAACCAATGTTCTCCTTTCCTCTAAGGAGCAAAACAGGGCAAGGTGCTTATCCTTCTGGGCCCAGCCTTCCTCAAGCATCTGCGGCTTGACTCATACTGTGCCCTCCTCACACCTGGGATGGTGCTCTGAAAAATAACCAGAGACAAACATATTTAGTGCCCACATTCAGTCATTACAAAATAATGTTTGGAAGATCAGGCAACGAGAGAGTAATCTTTCAAGATAAATAGAAGACATTTATTTTGCATTTAAGAAAGTACCAAGTGAAATTAAATATTTGTGTTATACTTTCATTGTTCTTTTTTTTCAGGGAACAATTTAAGAATATTCTCTATGCCCCTGTACATTTCAAATACTCATTTCAGTCACTGATTTTAGTATAAAACCTTAGGTGAACTAGATGTTGACACTGGAGAAATCTAATTAAGTTTAGGAATGTGTTTGATACTCAACTTTGACCTCCCTTACATTGTGAATTCTTATTTAGAAATACCCTTTCCTCTAGCCTACGATTTAGTCTGTTGACCTTTTACAGCCCGTTTCTCTAACTGACCACATTTCTTTTCTATGGTGATACAAGAAAGAATGTCTATGCATACGAAAGACAACAGTGATCTAGACCCCAACACAATGGCTGAGGGTGGAGCCCCTATGCCCTTCTCAGTCCAGTTCACTGCTTAGCTGAGCTTTTGGTGTTTTACAAGAACTAGTCCTGCGATTCAAAAATGCAGTCTGTGCTAGTTTAAAAACAAGGCTCGTCCAGATTCCACGAGAGGAAAAAACAGATCCAGTCAGTGCTTACTGAATTACTCACATTGTTAAAAGCACTCATGACAAATGAGGCCCATTTGAATTTTCTATGGAGAAGAGGGTGGCTGTTGCATCCATCCCTGTCACTCCCAGCTCCTCTCTGTGACCCCTTACCCCCACCCCATCCTCTCTTTACATTCTATGAATGCTGTTTCTGCTTGTAAAAATAGAATTTCCTTAGCCAAAGAAAATGTTATGTTTCCTCTTACAACACAATAGCTTTGTGTCCTTATATGTAACTACCCATGTGATCTACTGGAAGCCACTGTTTGCTGTAGAACATGTAAAGGTAAATTAGGAACAAGGGGCCCAGCCATTTAACAGTTGTAGCCCATGACAAGGAGAAGATTAGGGAATTGAGAGGCTTGTAACTCGATTACAACTCCTGAGATGCTGTCTAATAATAACGCGCCCCTTCCTTCTGTTCCATCTATACACGGCCCCTCAGTACAGTATTACATTTAGTAGTAGATTAGAGTCTGGGGAAAAAGCACCAGATGTGACCTCTACTGACTTCTGGAATAAAGGAGTCTAACAAGGGAAAAAAAGAAATTCAGTAATGGAGTTTTAGAAAATGGCGGGATGATAGAGGGATATGTGCTGTCTGTCTGTTGGAATGAACTTTTAATGCAGCACTTAGTCAAGCTATTTCAATTTTAAATAGCCCTTTTCACCTAATTTTGTAAAGTTCTCCATCCTCTGAATATTGTTAAGTATGTAGTCTTGATTTAAATTCTTGAATTCTTAACATTACATAAAAGAAGGTAATTGTCTCTGCATTTCTGTCTTATCAAGGGAACCCAGCAAAACCTAGTTTTGCCTTTCTTTGGCCACTACAACTCTGTTACCTGCTGAGATAACAGAATCTGACTCAGTGTCTAGTAGAAGGGGCAACAGACATGGTTATTCATTTATGAACACTGTTGTTAGTCAGGAAGAACAAAAACATACTGTAGCATAATGTATCATAGGCCTCAGTGTGATGTTATATTGTGGGTGATTTATCGGACGTCTGCTTTGCACCATGCACACCATGCACATCATGCTTGCTCTACGAGGAGCATAGTCAGGCCTAGATGCTTGACTGTTTTTTACCCCTTTCTTTTTCCACGCTCATCAGATTTCAGGAGAGTGGCCCCTCTATTGTTCGCAACAAGGCAAGCATGTGGACCTTGTAGCCTCAACAGAGAGGGTTTACATATTAAAACATTTTATTCAGGCAATTTAAAAATTCTATAATTTACACCCCCCCAAACACACACACACACACACACACACACACACACACACGCTATGTTCATGTGCACACAATCATTTTAAGAGCATTGGAGGCTGAGTTAAACATTTTTAGTGATGGATGTCTTTCTCCATCGTTCTAATAAGATCGGCCGGACGACAGGAGATTTCTCTAGCATTCAAAGTGGCTTCTGCTTCATTTAATCTGAACTGGCAAAGTTAAATTGAGCATCCTGATAGAATTTTGTGTGTGTGTGTACAGCTAGTTACCTTTCAGTGGAGAGCGTGGGAGGCTCACACAAAGCTGGACACTGATAGCCATTGTAAGCTCAACACGCATAAATGCACATTAGTCTGCAATAACAGAGCCCAAGACTTTGTGCCTCCTAGTCATACACTGCACAAGAAAGGCTTTGGAAAAACTCAAATAGAAACAATTTCATGCCTGTCAACGTATTGCAGATTATAATGACTTTTAGTTCTGTAAAATACAGAATAATATTACATAGGCTGCATTTGGGGGGGAAGAACTGTAGAAGTAGTAATGGCTGACTGTTAAATTATTCATGAGCCCTGAAATTAATTTTGAACCACAGTCGAACTCTCCATTGGGAAATCAATGTTGTTTGTATCTGCTGTTGATTATTCATTCAAATTCATAATATAGTTTTGAATTATGATTGATTGCACACAATATCATTATTCTGGGTTATATATTTTTTTTTTTTTCAGATTTTGGTCTTGAAAATACCTTTTGCCTGCGATGTTGCTTGGCAAGTTCATAGGTTTTAAGCAAACCCTCAAATAAGACTGGAAAACCTGAATTGTTTATGGTTGTATGATCATGCAAATAAATGTACTTATTTTGGTGAAGGACAGTTGAAGCTAGTCTGATTTGAAAGCAAAATGTAGTGTCCATTTGTATTTTCTTGTATTTAAATTTTTTGTTTCAAGATGTTCTGCTTTTAAATGAGGTGAGTTTTTGTTAATTGTTGTGTCCCTTGAAACCTGGTGTCTGCCATGGATTTACATATTAGTAAGTTGTCAAGACACCGGGAAGCGGCCTGCTGTGGAGCAGAGACACAATGGAACATTCATGATCACATCTGAATTCACTGGGACACAGAACACGTTTCAGCCGAAGAGAAAATGGGCAAAAATCTCTGATAATTTCACGGATTTGGTATGTGGCCTCCTGGCGCAGTCTTTAGATGGGCTGAACAGATGATACTTTTGCTGGCCCATTAAGAGCATAGAGAGGCCTGGGACAGACGGGGGTCTCTCTTTTGTAACAGCCTGAAAGGAAAGATCTGTAGCAGCTGCAGTGGTTTTTCCCCACATGGGGGTGGTAGGCACTGCAAGATGAAATGTGTGTGTGTCTGTATGTGACAAGTAAACACCAAAACACTGAATACTCATGTTAAGTTGCACACAGGAGCTCATCTCAGCACAGGCCAGACACCTACCTACAATACAGAGATATGTTAACCTCCCTACTGGCCCATCTACAGTTTTTCCTGAGTCATATCGTTTGCCAAGGGTTTTCCTGTGCTCTGCAGCCATGTTTACACCTTTACTTTTAGTAACCAATATGAAATGATTTGTCTCTTAAGGCTTGGAATAGATGGTAAAAAGATAGTGCTTAGTGGCTAAATAAATTATGAAAAGAACTGAAATGGGCCCCCTCAGAGTACTGTGTTGAATTTGAAATATGTCTTGGTAGTTATGAAAGTCTTATTATTGAGCTACTTTTTTCCTAACAGTCATTCATATTTTATGCTTCAGCTTTTCTGGCAATAGAATATTCTGTCTGTAGTGACCTGGTTAGCTGTTAATCTGCAATGTGAATTCCCCCTGATAGCAATTGACTGGGGACTTTTGCCTCAGGCAGTCATCAGTGAAGACAATTGGGTCTGTCCTCATGTCTGCTATGTTTAACAGGCTATTTATTTCTTTGTCTCTCAAACACACTGAACAACAAAGAGCTACCATTACATTGCCTGACAATTGAAGTCAAGTTTGCCTCACTATTAGTGATTTAGCCTACTGAAATCAGGCTGTAGCCTATATACAGTATATCAGTCATTGTTTAAAGCCTGTGTGACCTTATCGTCTCATGAAGATAAAACGGTATGTTAAATTGGATTAACAACTGTCCATGTCCTGGTGTTGCCAATAAAACATTCGGCTTAAATACAGGGCATGGGAATTGAAGGCGCCCACTTTATTGCATTGATCTAATGGGATAAATATCAGGTTTGTATGGAGAAAGAAACGAACAGCAGACTTTGATTCATTGGCATCATAGATTGACATAAGAGTGGAAAATCTGCTGTCAGTCGGCCATATGAGCAGAAGGTATTGCCTTACTGTAACCCGCGTTTATTTCTGGATGCTTATTAATACGACAGTCATAATAGAGCTGCAACTGCACAGAAATGTGAGATATTTGTTTTGAGGCATTGTTAATGTAACGTTATAGCATATTATCTGCGTTAAATGAGCCGCTGCTTATGTGCGAACTGGTGCGTATGAAACTTAAATGGATTTTATTTTATGCATTTTCAGGGGACTGCGCCCAACCAGCATAAAGCTCTCACAACATATGAGTTTTTTTAGGGAGGGAGGGGGGGCGTCCATATTATCTGCAGACAATCTTACAGTTGAACACAGTAAATAAACAGGAGCTGGTCTGAGACGTCCAGACAGTGACGCTGGAGACGCATTTAGCGGAGTTTCTCCAGTTGCCCCTTCATGTCCAACACCGCGGGATCTGCACTGCAATTTCAGCTGCACACCGGGGTGTCTTCTCGGGCTGCGACACCGAGACTAAATCACACAGTCCCCTAATCCTATCAAGTTTGCGTATTCACCACTGATTATTTTCCCACTGGTTTAGGAAAATCAAAAGCTGAATTTTTTTTTCTGAAAGATTTTCGAGGTCCCTGTTGCTCTCTTAAGTGCTTTTCACATGTTTTGACCAATGTAGTGAGGCGACTGTGATCGAGAAGCACATTTAGCGTGTCGCAACAAAAAATGCATCTACAAACACGAGAAAAAAACAGACCTGACGTTTGAGGTCTCTGTGAGATACATGCAGAATAAAGAGGGACGCAGCACAGGATCGAAGCAGCAAGTTGCAGGCATGAGAGGGGCTTGAGGTGACGAGATAGATGAATAAGCTGTTTAAGTCTGTTTTTATCTGCCAAGCTGAGCAGAATTAAAATCAGTGCGTAAACTAAACGAAGAGCCTCATTTGGTTATTTGGAAGAAAAGTGCACTCACGATTTTTAACTATAGGCTTCTATCGCTTAATGCGTTACTACGCCTGTGAGACAGCCATCTCAGAGAAATCTTTCGCCTGAGTATTAAAAAATATAGGAAGGGGTAAAAAAAAAAAAAAAAAGGGCAACTAATTACATACAAGCAACTCCTGAGGATTCCGCATGACTTTCAATTCCTTTTGCCAGAAAGAAGATCCAAAAAGATGAAAAGGATGCATTCCCAACAGGACTGTACCAGCAAAAAACTCACTTACCTCTATAATCAACCAAAAAATGGAAAGTAACAGGTATCCTCTTAAATTAGGGTTCACAGCGGGGAAAAATAATAATCCAATCCAGGCTATAAGGATTTAAATTCAGATCCAAAATAGCTCCTCTCACTCACAAGGCTAGAGCAATTTGGAGTTTATATGTAGCAGCACTGCTATGTTTACTGGTGCCCCCCCCACACACACATACACAATCTGTAGCTGTGCAAGGAAATAGGTGCACGGGTAGATCTCAATACTAATGTGAAGTTGTGTTTGCCTCTAGCTTCAATAGAGCACTGATGTCATCTGGAGGAGGGGCCTCTCTCTCTCGCTCTCTCTCTCTCTCTCTCTCTCTCTCTGTGGTTTGGGAGATGCATAGGAAAGATGCAGTGTTGGATGGATACACTAGGGGGAGTGGAGGAAAGGGGAAAGGCACTCACATCCTTGTCAGATGTGTGCAGTGCACTTAAGAGGAGCGAGTAGCCACCGGTTGGAAAGCAATGCTCACTGGCAGAAAAAGAGGAAGAGGGGAAAAAAGTGGAAATGTACAGTATGTGTGTGCATGTTGGTAAGAATGAGAGAGAGCCTCCACAGAGCCTTTTACTTGTAGTGGTTTGTTTTAGGCGGCACATGGTTTTGTTAGCTCTAGTGAAATTATAACTTGCGTATTTGTTTGAGATGTGTCAGGATAAATTATGATTAGGTTTCTGGCATCAGGGGCTTCATTACCGATGTTGTGATTTGTCAGTTATCTCTGTTGCAGGTGTTCTTTTTTTATCTAGACAGTGTAAATGTTTTTTGTCTTTTCTGAAAGAGAGAGAAATGTTTCACAATTGTAAACCCAAATGATTTTGTCGAAGCAAGCGTTAAAAGTCTAATCTAAAAATCTAAAATGCTAATAAAAACTTTGCCTTTTTCTGTGTGAAGCACATACCGGACAGGCTTTTTTCCCCTCTCACTTTGACAGGTAATGAATATTTGATAATATTGTCACAGTGAACCAGAAGAATTTATAACAATAATTTAGAGTTGTGCTAATTCCTAATATATGCTCCTGTGTGTGTAGCTGCGTTCGTTTATGTGTACATACGGCATGCGTATGTGTGTGTCTGTGCATTGACACGTGAGTCGAGACTTTTGCCCCTCCCGATTTCTGTTTGACCCTCTTTGGTTTCATGTTTAAATGAAGCCAAACAGTGGGTTTGCTCCCTTCCAGGCCCAACTCACAGCAGCAGTGAGTCACCCTGTTAGTCAAAGGGTTGTACAGCAGAGCTGACCCAGCCAACACTCTCCCCTGCCCTGTGTCATCTCCAGTGTCTCCCCCTCTGGCTACCTGACAAGGCAGACACCATAACACGGCGCATTGAGCTGCAATGGAGCAACTCGTTTCATTTGTTGAATATCAACTTTCTGTTGATGCCAGTGGGTCAACAATCAGATCTGTGTGACATATGCAGCTGTCTGTGTAATGTGGAGACTCCTCTCTTACATATCATTCACTAAATACTAGTTTTTGTTAATTACCTCAAGCCTATTATGCTATTCAGTTGTGAATGCCTGAGGGGTCTGCATTCATTTTCAGTAAACAAACAGGTTTGTTAGAGGGGTGTTATTCACTCTTCCTGGGGATACTAAAATACTTAGCTAAAATGTATCATGCTTTGTGTTTGTGAAGAGAGAGCAGCTGCCTTGTAATAATGAATGACAGTTAGAAAAGCAAAAGAACACATTTAGTCAGTAAACTAGCATTAGATACCCAATAGGTGAATGGTGAATGGGAAAAGCCAGATGTGGCAATAGTCTGCTAATGACCCCAGTTTACACAAAGTGATAGAATTTAGCATGCTTAATGAAAATGCTGTTCATGGATGTAACATACAAACAACAGCACAATTAATTTAATATCCCCATTTACACTCCATTTCTGTTCCTGTACTCTGTTCCCCCATTGCCTGCTCATGAGCTGATGTGGACCTCTACTCCTAGCAATTGTTTTTGCCTCATTAGGATGGTGCGTACTACACAAGAGTGACTGTCCAAGTGTGTGACCACTGCTGACATCTCATGCCCTGTTATTTAGCCAGGGCAGAACGTGTTCCAACTCCAGCCTCAACACATCGGCACACGGTTAAACCATGATTGCCATCTTTACTGGAGTGCCTAATTGAACAGACACTTAAGCCTGGAGCATCTGCCAAAACTACTTAGACCTCCACTGGAGTTTTTCAGATTTGTTTGCTTTCCAGCTGGAGTGGCTCTCACTTTTGTTCGAAACACAATGGGATTTCTAGACAAATATAAATTGTCTGTCTGTATGCTGTTCATTTGGGGGTAAATCAGTATGAAATAAAATTTCTATTGTGTTGTGAAGTTTCCATGGAGGCTTAATATTTTGCTAGTTAATCAGAGTTAAGTTAGTATCTTATTATTTTAGTCCAGGTGTTGTGTGCCAAAGACTGAGAGGTGAGAAAAGGTCAGTCTCGGACATCCTGACTTGATCCTTGTCTTCCCTCCAGGGGGACAGAGCAGAGAAACCTGTGCCTGACCTTACCGTGGCTTCCTCTCCTAAATCGACTGCAGACACATCTGTCAGCGGCTGCTGATTGACCCTCTCTCAGACGTACAAAGAGCCCCACTGGAGGACGAGGGTGTTGGGTTTCTGTTATCTCAAGACCAGGAGAAATCTGTTGCCCTGTTCATCTTTTGTTCAAGGGGATGGGTGTTCTCCTTTCCCAAGGATGCATCCTAGTCTGTTTGGCCAATTTTATACTGTGTTTAGACAACAGACAGTTTGTTTCCTACTCTGTTTTGTGTGTTTGCAGCTAAATATATTAAGCCACTTGATTTTGCTAAGTGCTGGCTAAAGTGCATTTTGGCTCTGGTGGCAACAAAACAACTGTTAAGTGTGCACTTGGTCTTGTTCTATATCAGACTGTTCTGAGCCCAGTTTTTGTCTCTCATGACAGACATTCGACCAGATAATTGATTTACTTCTTTGCTCTTGCTGTGGTCAATAGATAGGGCTTGCAGTTGGCAGGCTGTGGTGCCCTACTTTCTGGACTGTCTGCCAAAACATGCAGACCCAGTCTGATTGGTGTTATGTAAGCTAGGTGTTATGGATATTATTTTATCTCCTTCAATTTTCCATTTATCTGTCACTTAAGATTAGTGTGCGTTCACTGAAAAGCTTGTTTGAAATACAATAGGCCCCAAAACTGCTCAGGGGCTCACAGGGGAAAAACTGAGACTGATTTCCCCTCATGTCTCCATCCTTGCTCTGACTGTAATTCATTATTGATAGACTTTCCGTGTTCTTAACCAATGCCAAATAAAGGGGAACATGTAAAAGGCTGCTGCCAAAACCCCCCACTTTGTTTTTTCATTTACCTTCTGCTTTATTTGCATATTCATTCTCTACAGGCAATCAGCAACGATCTTTGCTGTGGGCCTTTCATCTCCGCTCTGCCATCCTGACAGGCAGCTTTTCAGTATCACAACAGTTTAACTAGGATTTGTGGATGAGAGGTGCTGTTGGTTATGCTAGACTATTCACATTTTTGATTTGCAGAGGGTGTAATGTGTGTGACAGGGATAGAAAGAGGGTTTATGGGAAAAAATATGAATCAGTGAATGGGTAAATTCTGTATGTAGACGGATGTTGGATTTCATTAGTGTGGGTTTGTAAAGATGTAAATGTAGGCATCATGGTATTGCCCAAAATGGTTGGCAAGAGAAGGCTTTGTCTGATGGAGCTTGTTGGATCTTTGTGCATATGAATGCAGATGTCAGTTACATGAAGCAGGGCCTTACCACAGACATGATTGCTATTAGGCCAAGCAGTAAGGTACTAGTCTTTTCTGATGCAGATCCCAGATGTTGAGGGATAGGTTGAGCCCTTCGTCTCTTGGGACTAGGATGCAGCCCAGAGAAAGAAAATAGCCAACAACAACAGAGACTAAAGGGGCCGACATCCTGCTGCTTAGGCTGCGGTCAGTAGTCATTTGGGCCTTGTGTTTGTGGAAGAATGACAAGCCATGCAAATAGCTCCGTCGGCTGTTTTTCCCCTCGTCTTTTGTTTTCTTTGGTTGTTTTTGTGGCTGCTGTTGTGTTGTCTGTAGAGACAGAGGAACTCAGGGATGAACGAGTTCCATAAAAAAAGGTAGAGGGGGGCAGGAGCTGACTTGTCAACCTTAGGACCTCCCATAGGTTAATGACCCCAAACACAATGCTCTGTGATCAAATTAGATAGAGCACCCCCCTCCCCACTGCACTAATCAGCACAATAAAGGAGATAAAAGATAGAATTACCATACAGTGTTTTCACAGTCCAGCATACATCTCTAATGTAGCTAATTGAAGCCCTTCTCTCTTCCTTTGTAACTGGTTTACTATCCCTGCACTGAATCTGTAATTAGCCAACATAGCATCTTTTCTCCAGCCTTAGTTAAATGGTAGCATTTATCTTTACAATGGACTCTGTATGCTTGCATAAGCGCAGACAGAACCTTAAAGACAAACATGCAGCTTTCTGATTCCTAAGCTCAGTAGTACATTTCTTCAGTATATGGGTGAATGTAGTGCTTTAGTCCTTTGAGATTAGGAGTTTGAGTGTCTTATGAAAGGGTCAGTCAGGGTTTAGAGCTGTAAGGAGAGGAAGTCAGCGCTAATGTTATCTAGTGAAACAAACCAAGTCTTTGCTGCTCTAGATAAGATAAGATAGATTATACAAGACCTCAAGGTCCGTAATGGCCTTGTTGATTTGAACACATACAGGAAGTACGGTTCTTAGGCAACAGTATTTTGGGTAAAGAGAAGGGGGGGTACTAAAGAAGGTACGTCTTGTCACACAGAGCTGCCATCATCATGATCAAAGTGTTCACTTATCTGTGCCAAACACTAACTCTGACTTTGTTTTCTCTATGATCTGGATGACTTTGTTTACTCTCATAAGTCATATAAAAAAAATTACCCTTCTCTAATGATTTATAAACTCTTTTTTTTTTTTTTTACATGTTCATGCGCTTTAGAACAAACTTGCTAACATCAGTGCTCTCAACTCTGAGCTGGTGCTTCAATCACTTGCTTAAAATACATTCTCATTATCCAGTTCCAGACTCGTATATGGTTGTCTAGAGTGATATAATTCAGTTCGGAGCTGGGTAGTTATGTTGACATTTTGTCATTGTGGTGTTGAGAAACATCTTCAGTTTAAAGCTATTGTGAAACCCAGAGGAAATGGAGCCACTTAATTGGCATTAAACTCCACCTGAAGGTGTTTTCAGGTAATACCTCCAACCATCCCAACAACAAAGAGGTGTCTACGCCTCAGGGTCTGACACAAGTTCTTCGGCACTTATCCTGAGTGACTTGAATATCGGATGTCTTATTCCTCTGCAGCCAGAGCCACGTTCAAAGGAAGCCTATAGAAAGTGATGATGGGAGAATAAAAGGATTGGTTGAGTCGAGGGGACGTTTATGGCTTTCCTGAAAGAAGCGTTCGTAGACTGCCCACCCACCTATTAGCGCAAGAGTGTAAGGTGCTTGTGGTGGAGTAGTGAATGACACGTTTAAGGTAAAACTGTGAGTAACTGGAGTAGACCCTCTTTGTCCCACTCTGTTGCTGGGGTGTTTCTGAGGTTAACCTTCTGCAGGAAGAGGTGTATGTGTGTGGCGGTGTGTATTTCATTGGCGGTGATGGGGATGAGGGGTGGTAGAATCAGAATCAGAAATACTTTATTGCTCCCCAAGGGGAAACTCTTTTGTTACAGCAGCTCACTATCATGTCAGTGCACAGGAATAGAAGTACTAAGCAAAAAATATAATACACTATAATACAGGTCAGATAAATTAAGTACCAAGTGGGTATAAGTATAAAATTAAAATAAGTGGGTTTACCGGTTGATGATAATAATATGGTATAATAATACAATGTAATAATACAAGTAGTAAGCAATAGTGCAATGTGCAGTGGTAGGTGGTGTGTGGTGGACTGGGAGTGTTTCCGTTTATCTTGGACATGCTCTTCATCTACATATGCAGTGAAACTTATTTTTGTCAATGTCATTATACGAAGCAAGAAACCTCATGCATTTTCTCCGAATTACTGCCATGCAAATGGGTTCATTCAAAGTAGTATAAATATAATGATACTTATGTGTAATATTTCAGTTTTGTTAAAAAGAGTTTACATTAACACCTCAAAGGCAAAAGTGGCGAAAACATCTCCCCAGCCCCTTCTAAAATGGACAAAAAAATATCTCCCAAACCCCTTTCACAGGAGAAATGGAGGAAAACCTTGGGAAAGGCTCACACAAGGGCTTATCTCCCTGTAGGGCTGATAGGTGCCTGTCGCACAGCATGACAAAAAGCAGATCATTGTATAAATTAAACATGACAAAAAGTGTGCTTGTATAGACATGGTGATGGTAATTTTCTGCTTACATGTATTTTTTAGTGATAATCACTAATAAGAACATGTATTGCTTGTGAATACAGGATCATGTTGAAATTCTTCAGTCTTTGAAGTATGTCTGTGCTAACAGAGAGGCAAAAAGACTTTTGGTGTATTTCAAGGTAAGGAGCAATGCTTTTCTTCTTACAGTTCATAGCCTTAAAATATACCTTTCCATGCTCCAATTTCACAAACGAACAATAAAGACATTGTGACATTTCACAAGCCAGAAAGAACTCCTTTTAAGCTGACCCATCAAAGACAACCAGTAAAAGGTAGAGGAAGTCAACCAGTACTGATAGAGGAGATGGGTAGATGTGTTGGGTAAATAGAAGTAGTGCCATTATAACCAACATCAATCACACAGGCAATAACAGATGTGAATTTATACACAGCGATAGGGAAAAACACTGGGGGCAGGAGCTGCCAGACTTTGGCAGCTGCTGATGCTGTCTCAGTGTTGGTGTGAAAATGGCTGTGAGTTGAAATGGAAATGGTCCCTTTTCTCTGGCGGGTGTGATTGGTGAACAGTCCTTCTGTAGAATGAATTGTAGCTGCTTGCATCAAGTTTCTGCATAACATAGCAGTAGTCTTTCAAAAAAGCATTCTTCTCTTTGTAAAGGTCACTGTTAATGTGGAACATGCCAGCATTTCCTATTTGGAAACATTCATCACTGTGACCATATCCTTTGCAAAAGCTATTTTTCTATTCCAATTTAAGCAGTTTATAATCCACATTTCCACATCTTTTTTATGACCGCGCGTACCGCCTTATAATGCATTTTTGCACGCATTAGGGTTCTGCACAAAATATTTATATTCTTCAATATACTGTAACTATACTGAACAGCAGCAAACATACAGTGGTATTTGCTATATTGTTTGACTGTGTTACAGCTTCTAACGTGCAACACAGATGCTGAATTATTATTTTTATCTACTGCAGTGCTCCAACTATGTTCTCTTTTTGTACTTGCGAATTGTTTTGCATTTAATACTCTCTGCTGCTCCAGTGACCCAATTCCCCACTGTAATCATTAAAATTTCATTATCTTTATCATTATCAGCAGCATTTCTCTTATTCATGCCTGTCACCTGAGTATCTGCCATGGGAAGCATTAAATCTAAGCAGATATGTACTCCACGTGGATTGCTTTAACACTGTTTCAGTTTTGCATTACTGAGTTTTGAGCAGGAATTCCTTTGCATAGTTTATAAAAGTTGGACCAAAATTCTGCCAAATACATTAAAGTTCTGTGTGCGCTGTAGCAGCAGCCGCCCCCAGCTCTCTCAAGATAGGAAAACCCCAGAGGAGGCTCCTTTTAACCCCTAAGGATTAGTGCTCATGCCTACTTTAGCACTGGTAAAAGGGAAAACGTCTCAGCACATTGAGTCAATAGGGATTCAGGCCCACTCTACTGGTTTCCCACACTAAAAAAGTGAAGCTTCAGCTCCGACTTGAATAGGGCTAGATGTTTGCCCAGCCTTCTTTACCATTTGACCTTCCGCTGCTTTCACAGTACATTACCAGACCAAAAATACGAGGCTGTAATCTCAACAATATATTCAAAGCTAGTACCTGGAGCTTGCCTTGAATATTTTGTCTGCATCATTTAGTCCACTTAAAACGGAAGGAAGATTTCTAATTGTGTGTTGTTTTTTTTTTCATTTCAGCAGAGTACGGAAATTGACATATTCTAGTTGTATATTTTTCACTGGTGTGTTTGGATGGTGTTTATCACCAGCCTTCTTTAATCCGGTATACAGAGCTGACTTGCCTCTGCTTGCAAAAGGAAAAAAAAAAAAAAACAGCCTGGCGGTGTTTCTTTATGAGCTTGTTTTTTTTCTCCTCTCTCTGTCTTCCTCCTTCTCTCTGTCTCATAATTCACATTCTCCTCACGTCTTTACTGTATCAGAGAACATAGCTGTCCCTGTGTTGAGTATCTTTCTGTCTTGCCGGTGGAGGTTGGTGGAGAGGAGCGGTGTGGAGAGACAGTCCGGTGTGGTGTGGGAGGGCGTGGCCTCTCTCACAGGGGTCCCTGTCAGAGTCGAGGCTTTGTCTGTTGACTTTAGTCCTCGGTTGACATTCCCTTGTGTTTGTCTAGGCTTTCATCACAGCTCCGTTCAAACAAGCGCCAGCAACTGATAAAACACATGCTCTCACTTACTCACAGTGAAGCACAGACACACACACACAGCTACACATAGTGACACACAGACAGTCTTCGATTTGACTTCATAGCAACAGGTGATGCCCCAAAATGGAGTCGTAGCTATGGCAGCTGTATTGTGTGTTTCCACGACAGTACTTGTAAAAATTACATTGGACAGCTGTTCATAATGTGGAATGATATCTATCTCCAGCAGCGTCTCCTGCTGCCAGAATACAGTAGCTAGATGTTTCTGCTTGTTAAGTTGATTCTGGAGAGTACTGGAGTAAAATATCAGAGGGCTGGTTATGTCTCTCATTCTCAGGGAGGAAAAAAAAAACAGCTGTGTTTTTGCATATGGCCCCGTTACTCTGCCTTGTACATTTTCTCTGTCTGAGCTGAAGAGTTGGAGCCAACAAGAATTTATCTACCAGTCAAGCAGGAAGAGTGGTTTCTCCTGGTGTGGATTGCCGCCTGTTCATTGTGTGGATGGCTTCCCTGCCCGCCAAATTTCACGCCTGCACCGGCACCTCAGAGGTGCAGTTGGAGGAGCAGAGGAATGCAGGGTGTCAGGTCGGTAGCAATAGGGGTGTGGGCTGAGAGTGACGTCGCAGCCGCAGAAAGGGAGAGTGTTATCATCTCAATGTGGTTGCGATGTAGGGAAGCGAGCGTTTTGGAAACCAGGTGCAACCCACACCTGCCTGTGTTCCTTCCACCTTGCTTAATTAGAGTTCAGTATCCTCCTAATGAATATTCTCGCTCTTGTCTCTTCTCTATTTGTGTGTATGTGCGTGTGGGTGGGAGCCGATGGGCTCAATTGGGAATTATCTAGCGTTCCCTGGAGAAAGCCTCTTTTTGCTCCTCTCTTTTTATCCACAAGAGCATACTCACTTCTGAGTTAGCTGTACAGACTCAACAGCCCGTTACTGATCTCCTGATCTATTGTTAAAATTCAATCTGTGTGAATGCGTCTACATGTTTCCTCTTAATCTCACTTGTTGAAACGCCAATATAATCTCAGACTATATTGAGTTAGTAATTAATGCCTGGCATAAGTGAGTTACAGTGGCATAGTCAAAGTGCTTTCACTGTTGTTTGCTGTGCCAGCAGGAGATTCTTATTCCTGCAGAAGAGCAAGTGCAGAGAGAAATAGTACTTTTCTGTCACCAGATCTGTCAGCGGGTTGGCGGGGATCAGTCACGTCATTCGTCAGATCTGAAGCTGAATGTGTCAGAAGTAATAGAAGAGTATTCATTTCCCCCTTACTGTAGTGTAACAGTGCTCTGTATGACGTGCAGTCATCTGCTAGGTTGTAATTGGGGCTAAGGCTGCTGAACCTTTCTGAATGCAGTGACATGGAATCCTCCATAGAGACTCATTGTGTGATTTTTCTCAAAGTCTGACAGGCATTTGAGGCTTCTCACATATCCAGCCGTCAGTTTACCTGAGCCACTCTTTATGTCTGTTTTTGTCAGTGTGAGACTTGTGTATGACTGTGGGGATACAAGTGTCAAGCATCAGTTAACACCACATAAGGTCTGCTAGGTGCTCTGCACATGATGTCAGTTAACTACAACAAAAGAAAAGTTTTCTTGCAGTGGCTCGCCAGCTGAAGTTATGTTGCAGCAACATAAGGTTATCAAGTCAAAAAAGTTATTTGATTAGTTTCATGCAGCTAGTCTGCCCCTCCACCCTTTACCTCTGATTGCTGCCACTACCACCCACATCACATGGCCAACTGCCCTTGCCCCCTCCATGTTTAACAAACTCTCTGCCTTTGTTCATTCTGCCATGTTTCCATGGTGACTGGGCTGAGTCACCCCAAACAGCATGGGCCTCAGAAGGCCTAGCTGGCCTAGCAAAAGTCCACGGCTTCACAATATTCTTGAGACATGGTATGGTATTAATGTGCTGAGGGTGAAACACATCGAAGCCTTGTAGCACAGTCTAACAGTACCAATCACTATTTAAGATATCCTTGTGCTTTTGATTGCTCTCTGGAGACCAATATGTTGTTAGAGAAAGCATAGCGAAAGCCAGTTGTGTTTATGGTTCACCCAGTCAGCAATTGCCAAGCTGTTTGCTTAGAAATGTGGTTCCTTCTCTCTAAGCCAGGATTTCTTTGGTCATTTGAATTGTGCCTCATGGAATATGAAACAGGTCACACTATGAATTTAGAGCCCCACTGGCTCATCTATTTACCCATTGCCAGTGGGCTCTTTCAGTCATATTGAAACACACAACAGTCTGGGTTTCTCCTGAGCTGGGGTTCCCACTGCCAAAAGAGGTGTTAGCTGAGATTGAGGACCTGTCAGGGGAGCACACTGTCGCTGTAAAGGCCCTGATATACCCCCAAACGGACATGAACACGTACAGCGGACGCACACTTCTGTATCTGATTCTGTTTATACTACTTTGGGAGTCTGCATAGGCAGATGTGCACACATATTAAGTTGGCGAGTACAGTTTGTGCGATCATAAATTCTGCTGCTGACCCTTGCAAACATGGGCAGATGACATAATTGACATCATGTCAACCTTTGCAACTATGCAGAGACGGAAAGTATAATTTGAGCCTAATGTCCCTTTGAGGCATGCACTTCACTCCATAAATGCGCTGGCAATTTTACAGTATAAGTTTGCATAATGTTTGAAAAAGACTTTGTGTCCGTTTTTGTAAAAGATATGCCAACAGTCTGACTTGCAAGGACCTTCCACTTTAACACAGCTCAAGCCGGAATTGAATACAGTCACATTAACAGAAAGGCTACAGCATCTACAAGGTTAAACACACATATTAAAGAGAGATATTATTTTTGCCTTCTTGCTACAGCACTGTGATGAAGGTTTCATTTGTTATCATTCAGAAATAAAATCAGTTTAATAAACCATTAAATACTGTAAATGAGCCAATTTTAAGTTGTAGAGAAGCACTTCTCACATCAGTGGAACCTATTTTAAAAAATGTGCTTGATTTAAGTTTTTTTTTACTCTTTTGTGGTACAGGGAATAAGAGGAAAATACCTCTCACATTAATCACTAGCCAAGTCCCCCTACATTTTCAACTTTTATTCATGCCAGCTGCTTTGAAAGCTGCTGATTTTTATGAAATCTATACCTACAGCCATGAACTATGCTTGAGCACTGTTGGACTTAAAATAAACATAATTAAATAGTAAAATAGACTGCAGAATTATAAATGTCATAACTAATAAATTATGAAATTGCTGAGAAAATGTATTGGGCGATCTACATGGTTGCTTATAGTGTGAGGAGGGCTGAGCCTCCTGCAGTGCTGACATTGATGGAGATAAACAGTTCAACTGCAAAACAAGTTTTAAATTTCATCACTGTGCGCAGCCTGTGAGAGAACTGAGGACACTCTTCTTCTTTGATATCATTGTTTTCCAACTCACTGCTGCTCTCCATCAGTGCTGCCACTACAGCGAGATAAGAAAACAGGACTCATTTGCATGGTAGATGCCAAATATCATCTAAGCACTGCAGTACTGTAACTGCACGTGGGTTACAGATGTCCTGCATCTGGATCATTCGGTTTTCCCTTCTCTCAAACTGAATGTCTTGACAAATATTTTTAAAATAATTGAATAACATACTGTCTTTCTAAATGGTAGCTTTATCGATCCACCAAACAAAGTTTAAGACAAATACATGCACTGACATGTCAATTTAGTGTAAAAATACATTTAGATTATACATTAATAAAGGAATCAGGTTCTGAGTCAGTTATTTAGGATTCGATGTAATGTAAGTTAAAAGGAAATTAGTAAACTAATAATGAAATATGTCAGATATATGTTAGTCTATAGTCTATATTCTAGTCTATAATAAGGGATTTGAAAAGATTTAGATTTGATAAGCAAATTCCAATGGTGGAATCAGATTTGATAAGATGCTATTGAACCCCAAGCCTAATACATGTGTTGCTTTCAAATGCACTGAATCAATCGACAATATGATGACTTAAACTATAAGAAATTGATTTTGCATGACGTGTTCTGAGATATACAGCCTGACTATGCTGATGACCATTTAGGTGTCAAACAAGCTTTCAAACTGAGCACTTTTAACTGTGTTGGTTGTCTGCTTTAATTCCACCCGGTTTCACATGGAAATTGCAAAAGAGAGGAGTTTGTGCACCACTAAACTAGATCTTTGTTTGTGGCGCTTCTGCAGGTGTGTCTTTGGCTTCATGGTGGCCATGGTGAGATTGACCGTGTGACTGTATTTACTAATTTAGCTAAAGTGCGGGGAAAACAAACAGAGGAAAAGCTGGAATGATCAGACGATAGCTCTCTCCAGCTGCCTTCAGCTCTAATCTGCTCAGGTACTTCTCCTCAAACCCATGGATTTCATGCAAGCGATTGAATTTCAATGCATCTCTGATGAGATGGGGGGAAAAAAGACAACCCACCTCAGCACTCAAATGGATTGGCAAGCAGATGCTCGGTCAAAGTGACAGGTGATAAGTGCTTTGGCAAGGTTTAAGTGAAATCTTTATGCATTTCTAGCTGTATGTAGCCATGCTGTCACTGCCCATCTTTCATGTGGTCCCTCTCATTTGCAGTGCCTCTCAGAGCATTTTCTCAGCTACAGAGCAAGCAGCCCTCACAGTTTTATAAGCACCTCTGACCTTTCAAATGAAGTGTTCTGTTTATTTAAGTGACTACTACACAATTGTCTACTTCACAAGGTGGTGTATAGAGAAATGAAATAAGCAACTCCACCAACTCCGGTACTTCATTAGCCCTGACCCTACTGGTCTCTTATGGTGATTTCTTGTTGAAATGGATTTGAATTTGTACTTTTCGGGCAAAGATAATTCCAATCAAAGCCTGTAGCATGCAGTTGTTGTCAGTTTGAATGAAAAAAAGTAAAGTACAGTTGGATTCAAAGTTGCTGTGTTAGTACCAAAGGTGAGTAAAAGAGGCAATGTTCTGTTGATACTATTCAGCTAATAATTTAATAATCAGAAAGCTTTATGGGACTAGCAGCTACTAAGCTTTTTTGTTACCCTCAGTTCACACATTATTCCTCAGAAACCGACAACCTTAATTTGTAGGTGCCCTGGCTTGTATTTACTGTATGGGGTAAATGCAGTCCTTTATCATTGTAGTGGTACAGGTTTACTGCTTGTGCATACACTATACAGTATGTTTCACACTCTGCCTCAGGATTATGGGTGGAACAGGCTGCATTTTATCGTAACTGCTGCATCCTTTTTAATTAGAATGCAGAGCACCTGCCAAATTTTACACCTCTTATGGAACAGTGGTCAGTTAAGATAACACTTTCTCTGGAAAAAAACAACAACAATACACGTTTATTTATTGGGACCCTGTTTAATCTTACAAGTGTAATGTGCTGTAGTGTATGCACTCAAACAACCACAAGTCTAATAAACAATGCTCTCCCTGTCTTCTTTGACCATTACTATTCCTTTTATCTGTGCTTTCCCTGGTTGTGGTAATAGTGAAGTGTTTCAAATAACCCACTTCCAGAAGGTACATTTTGCAATACTTAATCACCTCTCTCACAGTATTTGCTATGGCACCAGCAGGCTAGCAGCACATGCAGAGCAGCTTAAGATGCTTTGGCCTGTATTTAGCCTGTTGTGTATAGTAATGTGAAGCCCCCTTAATTGGAGTCCAGGGGAGAATCTCTGGGAGAGCTCTCTAAGCACAGCCCCACAATTGTCTGCAGGTCAGAGGGCAGCATGGAGAATTGCATAATGTTCCATGCCAGAAAGAGCGTTTAAGCCGAATGTTTCATTTAAAGCAGCAGCCGAAGCAGTTGGAATGCGGTGCATTATCTCTTCATTCCCTACACGAAATGGCCTCAGCCACCTTCATTTATTTCCCTCCTCACTTCATCTTACTGTATGTGTTTTTCATCTGTGTGGATCAGGAGCAGTCTGCGCTTGCAAGTGGAGATCCCCACACCAATCACATCATAACGAATCTGACGACAAATGGACGACTCAAGGCGCTGTTTCAACATCTGAAATTGATGGCAATCAGCAAATTGCTGTCTTAAGTGCGATGGCAGTGCATTAGTAATGGGTTGTGATCATAACCAGAGAGCTGTGGATCAGAGTAGCTAAGCCTATTGTCTCTAAGGACAAAGCAGGGTTGGAGCAGGCATGGGTGACTATTCTAACTCCTTTCACCTCAGCTCACAAAGTTGAATTTCCCTGAATCAAGGGTCTAATCCCCCTTTTCCCAGTCTAGCCCTCGCTCAGTCAGCCATCAGGCTTTCTCTTTTTTCCTGTGGACACTCAGGCTTGCATAGCATCATTAGCTGAGGCTCAGTCCTACCCCGTCTTTAGCCCCCTATGAAGTCCCTGTTGCTCTTTTTAGGAACGGTCACCATTTCCAATAGCATTAAGTCTTTGGCTGTTGGACTGTAAAACTCTAATACCAGCATCTTAAGGAGTTTTTAATCCTCTTGAGCAAATACCCATAAAACATGGTGATGAGACAGGCCGTGCATGTGTACCACACGATTGCCTACAATCTTCTACTGTAGCAGCACCATTATTAAGAAGGAATGAAAACCTTCATATTTATGTCTTTTACGTGTTCAAAATAAGAATTCCGTTGACCAACCTGTTTCTCTGAGTTGCGTGCTGTTAAAAGACAAAGTCAGATCTATTCAGAATTAATACATGAGGTAGGACACATTAACACTGTTAATTTTATTTTTTTTTTTTATAAAAGGCAGTAGGAAGTTGTCATTTTCTTATTGCTCTATGCTCTCTTTGTAGAATTGAGTAAAGATCAAGTTATGATAACATGAATGCAGAATGAGAACATGTGTAGGAGAGTTAACTTCAGTCTTCATACAGTGTTCATACCTTTTGAAGAAAGAAATGTTATCACATGAGTCTCAATTTATGCAGGGTATTTGTTTAAAATGTTTTTGGCAAAAAATAGTAATAATCACTAATATGTACAATGTATCAGGTTGCATGACACTAATGATTACCATGAAATTTAGACTGATGGAAAATTCTAATGTTTGGATAGAAAAAAACAAACACAATATCTCACACACTCTTGGTCTGTTCTGGATTTGTCTCTGTGGCTATAATGTTCTCTACAGCAGAAAGGCAGGGGCTCTCAGAGAGCATTAATGCTAAATAGAAATTGGATTTAACAGCAACACATAGATGTTCTTTCAGGACGATTAGGGCTGCAGCCAGGCATGGTGTCCTTCTGCACTTGCCTGTTTAGTGTGAGATTAAGCCACTCAGAACCTGCACATTCACGTTCTCTTCCACCACCAGAGTGTTTTTGGAATACCTCTTTTTCCTTTACTAAGGGGTGGGGTCATTAAGAAGCATGTTTCTATCCAAATGAGAGTGGAAATGAAAAGTGCAGTACCAAACACACAATAGCTCCTCAAAATTTAGAGCTGCTTCTCTTCAATTCAGTTATCAGATTTAGGCACTTTGCAAAGTGATTCTCTTAAAAGTTCAACTAAGAGGGTTCACGAGACATATTTTTGTTTGACGTAACAAAGTAGCTATTCATTTGTTAATGGTTACCATTATCTCTTTGGTTTTGTTCTTTTTTCTTCTGGATTGTTCAGGGAGCTTTTTCAGTAAAATCTGTGTGGTGTCTTATACATTTACTGCAACAGTTTCTACTGGTGCCATGAGCTCTTATTTCAATACTGTGGTTAGTAGCACCAATAGTTTTCATAAAGTGGCGAATGTCACTACACATTGGTCACATTTTCACGTCTGTTAAGGACTTAAACAGTGAAGGTGATGCACTTACAGTGAGCTGAGCTGTAAATAGTCTGCTCATATTGTAGGTGGAACAAACGTCCTGTTGTACTAATTCATGATCTGGCCTAAAGCATTATTTATGTAATGTAATTAGAGAAACAAGGACATGAAGCATGCCGGTGGGTGACTGCCGAATTGTAACTTACTTATTGTACTATATGACATTTAAGTTTTTATATTCCTGTACATCTATTGCACAAGCACAATTAATACATGTGCATTGTTTTGTATCGTACTGTACTGTTTGCTATCATTAAATCATGTGTTGTGCCACATCACATCCTATATCCATCTAAGATCCATTCATCTGAGAGGAATAGGAAACACAATGCGACTGCAACTGTATATCCAAGAGCTGATATGTTTATCACTTCATGGGAAATGTTGGCTCCATGGGTATCACTTCCATCTAAATGGAACCATCTGCATATAGAAATATGCTAACAACGACACTATTGCTGGTATGACAAAGTTGATAGATTGTACATTGCCACAATTTGCCATAACAAATATGTCTTTATGCACACAGGAAGCTGCTGTGGACTATTTATTCAAAATTGTGTAGAGGTTTCTTATTGCCTGAGTAACCACTCTTCTGCCTTTCGATAATAAAGACATGACATAAAATAAACAACCATGCTACACTAAATCTTCTTCCTGCTTTGCATTGAGGATCCAGTAAGGCCCAATTTTCAAAATGTATAGAACAGAATCCCACAGAGGGACAATAATATGATTCAGTAGTTAAGTTTTTGTCACTAAATAGAGTAAAGGCAGGCACCTCTCTTGCCCATCTTAATTCTGCACTTGTGATGGAAAACAGTTTATGTGCTGGATTTTACCCTGACACTTTCAAACACAAACCCTGCTCCATCTCCAAACAGACTTTGAGCAAGTGTGTATTTCAAAAATTGAACACCATGCAGCCAGTCAAGCGGGAGCAAGAAGGAAAGTGAAAATACCTCCAATGTTGCCCCACTTTGTTAAAATTCCGTCATGATTTTAAGAGGCAATTAATCTCAGAGGAAATAATTTAGCTTGTTTTGCCAAAAATACTCAAGTTGGACTTGAAAGATGACACAGCTTGCTGGAGATAATGTTCCACAGAGTAGGGGAAACATGGAAGCTGATGGCTTGTGCAGTCATTAATTAGGCAGGGCCTTGTTATTTTTCAAAAGCAGAAGGCATCACACTGATTTATTTATATATTTAAGTTGAACTCAAGACGTTACAACATATCAAACAAAGTGACATGACTTCTTTTGTTTATGATTTTGACATCTGATAGTGACCATCTCGTAAGTACAAAAACAAATGAACAAATGGCAAACCTAGTTAGAGAGCAATGTAACACCCTGTTTTAGCTTGAACACGCCCCTGCTTTTCAGCTATTTTCAGCCGTTTCAATGCCTAGGTATTACATCTGGCGGTCATCCAGAATTCAGTGAAGCGTAGTTACCATACATAAGTAACTCTTGTTCTAATGTCTAAACTGTCTGGTAACGGTTCACATTTCACTCACACACATTTGCACTCCTAGCTTAGTTTAGCAGTTTTAGGCAGATGCAACAGAGGCAGTGGAGAGTGACAGATTATTAGGCGATGTGAATAAGTGGTAGGGAGGGTGTAAATTTGCCCCAAACACTCATCAACACTGTAGGCTACTAGTAGTCGTAGTAGTAGTATTTCAACTGCTATGTTGGCGTTGTAGTTTAGGGACATGATGTACCAGGGAACATCATCAATTTTTTTGCAGATTTTTGGTGGGCTAGAGGACACAATTACTGGATTTTCTCAGCAAAAAGGAAAATAGCTTCTGTTGTAATGAACGTTATAGACTGGGACCAGGACCAATTCATAGTGAAATAAAGCGACTGTACACATAATTTACTAACTCAAACAACTCAACAACTCTTTCAACATCAGTTGTGACACAACCTTATCCTCTGCTAAAATGCCTTACATAAATGTAATAACACTGCATCACATGGTTGGTTCAGGGCTCTTTTTCTATGAATTGGTTGGGAAACTAATGTATACCTGTGCCCTGCACTGTTAACCTGTGGCCTGCTGAGGGCAAGATAGAGATTGTTTGAACTGTAAAATGCTGTGCAGAGATGTGATCTTAGCCACATAGATCTGACCCTTGGTTCTCTGCCAAATGTGTCGGAGTCACATTGTAAGCCTGTAAACCATGAATGAGCTATTCAGAGTACATCTGTGATCATACCAACTCAACAGGGTCCTTGTTTACATGTAAATAGTTATCCAATTATTACCCCTGTTAATGAGCACAATTTTACCAATCCGAGAAAATGTTTAGCAGAGAGATAATGATCTGCTGACATTCAGGATTCTTGTGTTTCTACACACTGTAATTATTAACATGGTGTCAGCTGCATCCATTAATAGAAGCTACAAGTTATTTCCCTCCTCTCGAAACAAATACAGAAATACAGCATGTGGTACATTGCCCCCACGTTCAAAATCTATGCGATGTTGTGAGATGTTGAGTATTAAGTCTCAGGAGGTACAGAGCGTGACTATCAACAATTATGGCACATATTAATAACAATACATTTCAGCCACTGCATGTTGGGCAATATGTGTCCATCTTTCTGTTTTTAGAGATACTATATATAAGTGACCAGGACAACTTGCAACAAGACTGATGGGTCTGTAATGTTTCACCCAACTCTTTCACTCCTCCCACCACCAAAATAATTTACTTGGTATCATTTATTTTATTGCACCCCAAATGTATTTTAAATCCTACATTTTGGTGTATTTTGAGTTTTAAGATGTAGGCCACAAATCAGGCCAAAACATATGGAAATGGCAGGTTTGTGTACATGATAAACTTGATTACCAATACTTCTTCCCTAATCTGGGCTACCTGAAAGCTGCTGAGTATGCATACTGACCAGCTGCTTTCTGCTATTGTTTTTTGATGAGTCAGTGCATGTGTACAGCCATGATAAATCAGGCCCATACATTTGATAATTGTCTTTACCCACTTACTTCAAGTACAGGGACCTATGAGGAAAATGTTTTGCAGTTAAGTTTAGCATGTATAGCAAACTCAAATTACTACTATGCACTGTTATAATGTTCTTGCTACTTGTAAATGAAACTTTAACTTCACAATGTGAAAAAACAGGTCCTTGTGCATTCAAGGGGCTGATAGAGGATGGATTTCTTTTCAAGTCAACTGAAATTGATTCATCTTGGTGTCCCAGCTGTTCCATCTACCCAAGGTGGAAATAATATAAAAACAGTTAAATGCAAAGAATGCAGCCCAAACCGACATGCAAAAAGTGCAACCAATCACATGAAATTGCTAAGTAAAGCCCATAGCAGGGCTTTTTCCCCATTACAAATATGCCATCTTACCTATGAGAATACATCAGTTTGGATTTCGATTTACAGTAACTTTAAAGTGAGCTAATTAGAGGACAGATCTGAGAAGAGTCTAGTGAACAGGTAATATATCACAATCCAAAATACTGCAATAATAATATTGCCATGCCATTTGCTTTTTTTAGCGTGAGAACATATTGTGTTCTCAGTTGTGTTGAAATTGTGTGTGTTGGGATGCCAGATGCTAACTCGTAACACCACACTCCATCAAAGAGTAGTTGAAAGTGTTTATGGTGGGGAATTTTTGGGAGGTAGATGGGGAATTGGGAGCGTCTTGAAAATACAATTTGTAGGCAGTGTTTGCCAGCTGCAGGGACTATTGGCTTTTTAAAAATCACTTTCCAGCCCTTATTCTGTTTTGGCACAAAGTAATCATTTGTCATTGGTGTTGATCAGCAACTCTATCAAGCCCCTCAATATATTATCAGATATAAAGTGCATCAGACAAATATTTTTTATTGCCCTCATACATACGAATAGATGTCCTATAAAAAGTCTTCTTTAATTGTAGTATTTTAACATCCAGAAACACTGTTCTACGCACAAAGGCAACGTTGCTGGATACTTGATTAGAAAATAACGTCAATGAGACATGACATAATCAGTGTTTACAGCTCATTTTGACAGGAGTGATGAACATGCATGGGCGTACTTCCTATTGAAAGCCACTGAACTATCTAACTATCTGATCAGATTTGCTGAAGTGAACATCCTTCCGCTGTCTTCCTAAACAAATAACTGTCATTTCATTTTTTACTGGACCTCCTGTTCTCTCACTTGGCAGCCCATTTCCTGGCTGCTCGCACTGCTGTTTCCTGCTCCTTGAATCAGAACAAACAGTGGAGTGTTTCTGTTGGACCGATCTGTAGTGAGATCTGAAGGAAGCTACAGGCCACCAGTTCTGAGAAGTTAAACAAGTAAAATTAAATTATAGCTGAGTTTATTTTGATAGCTCTGGGAATCACACAGACTTATACACACAATTAACTTGGGCAATCTGTTTGATCATTCCTGCACATGTCATCGGTTTGCGTTAGATTGTCTACCCTAGGTGGCTTGAGCATTTTTACAACCTCAGCACGTATTATTTACATGTGGAAATCAATTCATTATACACACCATACTGTATGTTATTACCAACCAAAGCTCTCAAAAATACTGTAATCATCTTATTCATTCGGCAATCACTATGATTTGGACAATGAAATGTTTCAAGCCAGACATGTTTATTATTGCTGCTGAATAACAGCACTTTGATTTAATGTTTCAAGAACAGTGGCTGTTTCCCCCCCCAGATATTGATGTTATGAGCCTTTTGCATCTCCTGTGGTTTTAGAGTTAAGCATTTCCAATTTCAGTTTGATACTTAATATATCACATACATTTCATTGAGGAACTTTTAGCGGTGAAATCAATAAAATGCAACCTGATAAATAGTCTTGTTGACCTCAAACAAAGTTTAATAAACATTTTTAAAGTCAAAAGTGTCTCCTGACTTGAACAAAACAATACAAGTGTCAGTCGGTTGTGTGAGTCGGAGACAGAGTGTTGCTCCAACGCTCCAGATGGGCAGGGTTGTATCTGCTGTTAGCCGGCTCGGAGGCATGAGGCCTGTGTGGAGCCTAAACAGATGCTGCTCTTTAAATGAGACTTCTGACATTAACAGCGGTTAGTACACTCCTGTGAGGCCTCCCTTTACAGCTGATCTGAGGCCATTTCGTCTTTTAATTGGGATGAGAGAGATCATAGATTACATTAGCCGAGCAGGAGACACTGCGGGCCAATGGGCTCCCACAATGGGACCCCTCCCTTTTTCTCTTGTCCTCTGGGCCGCTAACTTGAATGTAGCCTCCTGCTTAATCAGCCTCCCATACCGAGCATTGGCCCTCACAGACCAACCTAACTATTAGCGTGTGAGAGACAACTGTATGAGAAAGTTTTGCAGGGAGAGCATATCTATTAGCTCCTTGTGTGTATGTATGTTGGCAGGAGGAGAATACATGTGTTTGTTTTAAAAACGTATTGTAATCACTCAATTTTTCTCCATATTTCTGTTGCAATATGTCACCCTAAAAGGGAAAATACATAAATACATATCATTTTTCTCAAAGCTAGTATGTCGTCTGTCTAGACAGGGTGGCTGTAACCAATACCTGCTGTCTGGCCAGCAGTGACATATTATATATTTGCAGGAGACAATCCCTGTATTTATGTATGAGTTAAATATGCCCAGGAGACACGACTGGAGATTACATATCTGCAACCGGAGTGCTAGAAAAGATTGACATACGGCTGTTAACTCGATTCATACTTGATTAGGCCAAATTGAAGAATAAATGCTCCCTCTCTTTGAGCAAGGAGGGGAAGGAAAGGCAAAGAGAGATATTGACAGGGTATCAGTGCTCCCTGAGCAGGCCACAGAGCTTGAAAAGTATGTTTTTATACCTCAAAGGCTTCAGGGAAACTAGAACATACAGTACATCCAGTGAAGTTGAAGAGCTAATGTTTTTACTCTCTGTTAGATAAAAAAGAAAAACAAAACATGTCAGGATATCCAATCCTATCAATCAAGAGTGTGTCTTTCCAAGTCCTCTTTTACGTGGCTCCAGTCCACACACATGCTTGCCCCACCCAACAGACATGCTAACACAACAGGGAACACTGACCAGAGGGCAGTGAGTTTGAACCGATCCATTTCATTTAAGCACAGGGTGCTTGGAGAGGTTAATCCTGCACTACTTGCATTGCTCTTGAGTTTCCACCTCTTCTGTCTGTGGTCTGGTTCTACTCGAGTTAGTGCTCTCTCTCTCTCTCTCTCTCTCTCTCTCTCTCTCTCTCTCTCTCTCTCTCACTCTTTCTCTCTCTTGTGAGGCTTTGTTTGAGGGACTGACACAGCTAACCACAAAAAATGATTTGTTACCGTCCTAATGTTTGTGTATCACTTTATCACACAGCATTTATTGCGTTACTATGTGCAGCTTGGTGGGCCTGCATTGTGTTTTAGTGATCCTGCTTCATCCTGCATCAGATCTCATTAAAGATGGAAGTGAAGATTAAACCACATCCTCTTTTGCACACTGCGGCACTGGGCAGGAGGCATCCACTTTCTTTGTATTACAGTGGCAAAAATAATGCTTGTTTGCCACACCAATGAAGGTTTTATTTCATCAGACAAGCTGACAGATGCTCTGGACACCATTATCAGGACTTTACTGTAGCAGCCCAGGAATATAGTAGATTTTGCAGAGAGACATAGTATGAATCATAGTGGGATATACGCTTGTGGTGGGAATTATATGAAAAATGCTTTTGAAACCTTTTCAAGGGGTATCGTACACTTTATGTTTTTTATAAATTCTCCTTTTATCAATCAGAAATGCATATGATGTCAAATATCCTGTCTTGCTGATTAATAAAAATATTCTGTGTGACATGGACTTGTGTGAGTTTGTCAGATAGCGTTCCTCTGACTAGTTCTGAAGTTGTGTTTCTTTTGTGTTTCTGTGTAGCAGAAGGAGAGATACGCCAATTAAACATGTTGGAGAGTTGAAACTGTAGTCCAGCTTCATAAATGATGAACACTGCGAGAGATAGCACTGGTCTTTTACTGGTGGCACCTCAGTAATTAGAACTTCCATTAATGATCACAAAGTCCCTGTTCTTTGAAGTGGTGCCTTAATCCAGACAGTGTCACATTCTTTCAGTGTATTCAGGGAGAAATCTCAAAGATGCTAATCTGATGCCAAATCTGAATTTAGCAGTGTGACGGTTATTATGCTGTAAAGAGATGCCTCAGTCTTGGCATTTAATTAAAAAGATTGAAAGAATTTGGCTCTGCTTTCAATAATCTTATCGGAGTTTGTTAATATTTTGTGGTTTCCATTTGTAAGCAAATTCTTCATGTAGAATGTGAAATTCATGTGCAGTAATTGCATCCTTGGTCTAATCATCATCTTAACTTTTTTCAGATTTTTAACTGCTGGCAACTGTGATACTGTGAGACAAATCGAAACCCACTGATGGACACCAGTTTAGTCAGAGTCAGTCTACCGATTCACTTTAGGTCATTCATCCATCTCACCCTCGTAACTGAATTGCATTTTAATTGTGTGCTTTTAGCCATCTCTCCACAATGCACTCACATTTACTATGTGGAGACACAGAGACAGGAGCCCTTTTGCTCACAGACTGGACTGCCTCATGGTTGAGGTAACCTTGGAATACAGATAGATCTCTGCCTCTAATAGAGGACACATCCTTCACGTTTCCAAAAATGATTTTTCAAAACAAATGTTTCACAATTAGATTGTGTTTGTCAAACATGTGGCTGTCTGACCTGTGAGATCTTTTAAGCAATTTGTCATGTTTGCCTCTTGCCCTGTGAGCTGGTAAACATATAAAAGGCAGAGCAAGAAGTGCTCTGTAGTTGTGTGTCAGGACTTGGGACCTGTCCCTACTCATAGTCCCTGATTGGTTTGTGACAGGAAAGACTAGCTGAGGTTAATTCTGGAAAAAGGATATATCACAGTGCTGTGACACCCAATGCATTTCAAATGATGTGTCCTTGGGATGCAAGGTTACTGCTGAGTCCTTCTCCTCTAGCTAGAAACAGCCTGTATAACTATAGGTATTATTGAATGGTCCTGACAACAAAAAGGTCTTGTTGACTTGTGCAGAGTGTGTGGTTACACAGAAGGTCTGTCTGCCCTCTGACATTATTGTTGGGATGAATTTTCCAAAGCTTATTTCTTTGTAGTGACTCAACGTATTAAGACTGCCACTGCAACAGCTTTCGTGTTCCCTATAACAGCATTCTGAGCAGTAGTTTAAGGGACAGCTGGTTGATTTAGTGACAACACAAGATCAAACAGCTTCTTTGGCCATATTGGAAATAGTAGAGTGATGCAGTAACTACTAGCATGATTGATCTTTGATATTATGATTATGGCAGTATTACCTGTATGTACCTGCAGTGTCACTCTAAGCTTTTACCTGCCTGTGAAATGTCACTGCCTTTTTGATCTTCCAGTATTAAAAAAAGTATGTTGTGATACATTGGATAACGAAATTATGTGTCTTACAAGGTGTTTTTTTACCTTGTAAGTTGTTAGAGAGAAAAAGACTTGGCACAGTGTATTTTATTCTCATGGATTTCTTCTCAGTAAAACAGGAGAATTAATCCTCTGCCTCTGTCAGTTTCTCTCCTTCCATTTTTGGCCTCCAAATCTGAATTACAAACAAATCCTGTCTCAGCTTTTATTTTATCACTTCTTGTTTGATTTTATGCAGAATTCCTTTACAGGCTGTCTGTAGCTTTCATTTCATCCTTTCCCGTATCAGCTGCTTTTTCGGGCCAGATTCAGGCTTTTCTTCATTACCAGGCTCCCACCTGCCAGAGATTTTTGTTAGCCTGGTGTGAGAGTGGATTTATATTATTTTACATTGAGATCTGTGTCTTCAGGAAATGTCCAGTCAAGGCCATTAAAATTGAGTGTTGATGTTGGTTTATTCATGCTGATTTCACGTTGCATGCTGTGGTACTTTCCCATCTATTACACTAAGTGCAAGGAAAAGGAATTATAAAAAGTAGTGAGTTAAATAAATCTTCCAGGGGTGCCTCCCCCCATTTTCTCTTTTGCTTTAACATTCAGCTCTACAGTCAGCCTCACAGTTAGTTTCAGTATGTGGGCCTCAAAAAACCTTCATTTTCTTCTGCATGTGTAAAAGCCACATAAATTGTCTCTGCAGAAGTGACAGGACCCTCACAATGTAACTAGTGTGTTAACGTGATTTAGTGTTTGATTGGTGTTTTGGAGCTGCTAAAGTGAAACAGCTCTCTGTTCACTGCCCCACCTCCTATTGTAGAGGCTCTAACACAGGAACACTAAAGCTGACAGTCTCATGTTAAACTGGCCTGGTTTGGCTAGAAGTGCCACAGTAGAAGGTTTGCTTCTCGTTATTACCCACATTCTTTGGCTGCTCACCTCTAATATTAGATGTGAACTGTGGAGTAAGTGCTATTTGAGAAGGACACTTTGGAGTCCTGTACTGCACCTTCCTGAGAAAACTCATGTCATCTGTCGGTGCTGGCACCCTCACTTAAATGTTGGCCATTAGCTCTCACACGGGTTTTTATAAACCAGCAGTCACGCTGATTCTAGTTAATTCATTTTCCATACAATAGTTAATGTACATCCTTTTCATCAGTACATCAATGAGAGAAAATCTTGTGTTAATCTTGGCTTTAGCACATAACCCAACATTAAGATGGCTACAGTGCATGTGTGTTGGGGTTCAGCAATGAAATAAAGAGCTTGGAGGCGAGCCAATTAACGGCTGCAATTAAGCAGCACTGCAAAGTTCAACATGAGGACGGCAATATCATTTAGAGAGATATAACCATTGTCAATCTATTCTCCTAGTTAAGTATCCCCAAGATAACTATTTCTCAGCCTGCAACACGTCTGTCAATTATTTAGTTTCTAGTGGTTGATTTTGTGTCCCATTCTCTTGTGTATGTAAGATGAACACTTTCTGATACAAAAACAGATATGAGCATTATGTTCTACAGCAAAATGCAATATCTGTATAAAGGGGTCATGGTAGGCTCACCTGCTTTATCCAATGAAAAGGATGTATAATTAGTAATTTCCTTGTCACGCCTAGTTTTTCAAACATAGGTGATTGAGGAGTCTGAGTTGATTTCAGTTGTTCATGCAAATGTGGATAAAGGGAGACTTCACATTATAGTGTGGCTAATATCCTCTGATGACTTAGAGAGGTTTGATTAAGCCAAACCGTGTCCTCTGTTTAAATATCATTAAAAGGTAGTCAAAGGACGACTTCAGACTGGACGATGATGCAAAGAGAGATTCTAAAACAGGATGAGTGTCAGCCAGTCAGGATGTTTTCAGACCAATGAGAGGTATAGTACTCTAAACTTGATATGAGCAGACTGATGGATTGTATCAATTCAGCTGGCATTAACAAAGGGTTATCAAAGCAGAACACCAAGAACCACAGTGCTCAAGACTGGGCAAGATCGGGGAAAAAACAAAAAAGATACACTTAGAATATTTCCATCTAGCCAATTCGATGTTTTACTTAAGATCAGATTTATTTGGTGACACTGCCAACACAAAAACACTCTGAATGTCTGTCTGATTGTATAATTCTCATAGTGTCAGTGCTGTGTTTTACTATTTCACAGGGTTCCTTTTTAAACCTCCTTGAATAAGCAATTGAAACAGGTTGTCTTTTTGTTTTGTTTTAACAAAAGGCTGCAGATACCAGTGAGCAGGAAATCATCCATTGGGATTCTGTGTGAATGTGTTTGTGGAAGAAAAAACAGATGCTTGTTTGAAGATGCACTGAAGTGAACATTGTGTGATCCATAGGCGTTACAAAAGAAAGAAGCTGAAAACAATATTACGCTATTGTTGTTGCAGACCATGACATTTCTGTATCTAGGCTAATTCCGCTGTTGTTCAAAAGGCAGGAACTGTGAGGTATTTATGTGTGTGAAAACCTTCTTTTGGTGTTAGTGCTATAGTATTTACAAGCTACAATATCTAACAGGGAGATAACAGGGTGTGATATCAATGCACAGTTGTCAGTCCAGTCTCTTCTTTTTTGAGCTATAATGATTGTAGGGCAGGGAAGTAATAACCCTAACAGCTTCAACTTGCTTTCAAAAGCCTGTTTGTAGAACTGCACTGTTCCTGTTGCAGTTTTCTTGCCTAAAAATATGGACTGTGATTGGAACAACTGTGAGTTGAGCTGGCACAATGGAAGAAAATGTCTTTGAGGTGCAAAACTGTTTTATTTCCATTCCAAAGTATGGGAAATAAATAACCGTCTCAAAGTAAATACCTCCCATTATTATCCATTATGAACCATTACAACTGTCGCTATTAATGTTAAAACAGGTATGATTATTTATGAGATCATCTCTCATCCAAGAAGGATTGGCTTATCTTTGTAAGAGCTTTCATCATGTACTTCAGTAGACTGAACTGATGTGTCTTCATTTAGACTCCTTTATACTTGATTTTGGAGCATCGGTTTCTACATGTGCTGTGTGTTTAGGCAAAAGGAATGTCAGATATTTTTGTAGTTGCTTTAATATGTAAAACCTATATACAGCACTATATAATTTTATAATTTAGTCAGTTCTCTGTTACATATATAATTGTCGTTTGTCATTGTACATTACCGAATCAGTGGGTCTCCCCTAATTGCGTCCATTAATAATCCTATGCTTTACAAAAAGAGATGTACAAACAAGCTGTAGAAGTATAACAATTATCAACGTTTTAATAAACTCCCTTCTTTAATTAACACACAACCCATTTTATCCTCCATGCTCAATAAGCAGAAAAGGAGAAGGAGATCTCGTGGAAATGTTTTTTCACCATGGTAACATGAATAATATGGTGAATCTCTTCTGGACTTATGATTGAGTTGCTCCAATCTGATAGCTGTTGGTGCTCCAGGGAGATGAGTCTCTGTGACATAAACTGAGTACGTCTGGAGCCAGGGCTCAGTTCACACATCACCTCAACACTCACACCACTGTGATCAAATAGACGCTGGTGGGCATGAATTCTCTTAAGTGCCGGTTAAGTGCATTTTGCTAAGGAAGTAAGAGAAGTTAAAATACATTTAGTGTTAAAAAAGACAATGCACTCTTCCTTAATGCAATGCTCTGCACTTAAGCTATATGGAGTCTAACACAGTGTATACCATGGCTTGGCTATCAAGGGCAAGGCCCTCATTTCCAGACTTCTATTTTCTGCAAAGAGAAGGCAGTGATATGTAAGGAAGTCGATTCAGAAACCACACTTCAGTGGCTGAGGATCTCCAATTTAATGCTGTCCTGGCTCTTCCATCTGGAGAAATCCCAGCCATGTTATTTTGGATATAGTGAGGGGAATTGCCTGGCGGATACCTAGCTGGGGGTAGTGGACTGTGAGGGCTCTGAGGAGCCATGCGGGTCTTTACCATACCACCAGGCCTGATCACTAGTAAGGAAGAGGCTGCATTAACGCGAGGCTGATAAATCCAGAAATCTGACTGAATAAATCCATAATATGCAGCTGCTGGCCCAAATCCTGCCAGAGCTCCGCAGTGACACTGGGCCCTGTGAAGTTTGGAGATAACCCATTTCATCTCAACCAAAAAATGATGGTGCCTCTTCAAAGTTGGCACACATGCACAGGGTTGGTGAATATCAGTTGAAATATCTTGCTGTGTTATATAATATTTTGCATATTAAAACTACATTTTGTCCAGTGAACAAAGTTTAATGTTGAATACCTTGCCTGGCTTACTTTCTTTATGGACTTTTTCATTATGCATTAGTCATCTGCACTTATATACTGTAAATGTCTCATGTATTGTTAGTGTTCTGTAGGCTCGCCTAAGGAGCCTTTGAGCAATGAGGTACGCTGAGATGTAAAGACTTACATTAAAATATGTCAGAATATGTTACTGTAAACATTTACATGTCATTAACTACTTTAATTTGTGTACTAATTTGAGTATTTATGTGGATGTTTGTGGCACTTTGCTAGAAATATTGTGTTTTAAGTTCTTAATATCATGTGGAGCTCAGTTCCACCCTTTCCAAATGTTATAAATTCATCTATGATAGAGCAAATGAATAACTGAATGTGTTGTTTTTCCGAAATTGTGCTTGAGATTTCTCACAAACTGCAGACATTTTTCTGTTGTTGTGACAACCACAGTGCATTTGTGATTAAAATAGCGGGAACGGATCGAAACAACTTCATCTACTGAACCCTACTCTCTCTACTGCCCCCCTGCATTGTGCCTTCAGAGCCCTTGCAGTGAGTCTTTTTCGTTCATGTTAATAGGCTGCGTCTTTAGTGTTGAAAACAATTATTAAGTAACACTTCAATTGTTAGAAAGTTGTTTTCTGTGTCTAACTTTGGTGGCATTGACTTTCCCTTGGTGTCAACTTCAGAAGAAATACAAACTTGCGCTTTGCAGAGCCCACCTACAGCTTTATTTTCTTGTAATTTCTCCGAGCTCCCTTCTTAGGTTTGGGGGTTGAGCAGATGCAGGTAGATGTATATTTATGAGGGGGATGTGTATTTCAGGGAGAAGCGGTGTTGTGAAAGGTGACCTTGTTAGATAAAAGGAGGGCTCGAAAGCCAAATGATGAAAGAGAATGGGATCATCCTGGGCTCATTAATGTGGATTTGAAGGTCAGGTAATTATAACAATAGACGTGTGGGCTGGCTTTGGCATCTGGTATTGTTGCTTTGTTATGAAGGTGACAAGCCTGCGGAGGAAAGGGATTAATCACTGTGACACCAGCCTGTTGTCACATTGATACATTCAGACATCATACGGCTGTAGTTCTAAAGGAAGCTGCAAAAACAACATAATTAACAGTATATGACAAGTACTGTTAGGAATATGTATAGGTTTAAGAAGCTACCTACGGACGCCTCATCTTGTAAAGTGTATTTCATAGTAAAATCCAACCTAAAACCGAATTCACATCATTATTATGTGATTTTGAAAAGTTAAGCCTTGGTTTTTGCCACACGAGTCTCTTCCAAAACTAGTGACGCTGTCACAAGTCAAATGCTACTTCACACAACAACAAATCCACACGGCTGAGGTTGGTATGGTAACACATGAACCTCTGTATGCAGCAGTGAAGTTAACCAAGGAATCCCACAGCCATGTTTGAGCCAGATGGGCTTTTAATAACTTGAACTTAAAATACTACAGAGCAACCGAAAGTTCAACCCATCATCTAACTTAATGGAAATTTTGTTTTTGCTGAATGCTGACAGAGTATCAATACACATGAGAAATGAGACCTGTTTTATGTCACCTGCACCAAATCAATTTAACATAACAACCCAATGAATGGCAAACAAGGTCTGCTACTAAAATTTTACAAAGCAGAAAACCCTGTAACTTACTTACAGGGATGTAAGGCTGGCAGTATACTATTAAATTTCATTTGGTGTTTTTTATGAAAAGGTTTTTGTATCACAGCAGAGGCAGACACAACTTGCAAGTCTTTCACAACAAGGAGTTAATATAGATTACAACAAGCACAATTCTATGCAACATATGCAAACCCAACCAATCACATGTCAGAGTTGTGGCAGGTGATGCTGTTTTAGAAAAGTTCAACAAGTTTGTCTAAACAACCTGCACACACTGCAGATACTAAGCTCAAATGCAGTGCTTCTTTTTGGCTGCATACCCTTCCCTATGCTGAAATGCCAAAAGCCAAATTCTGTTTGTTTGAGTAGGCTTTAAGGTTTATGCTTTCACGCTTTGTCTAAATTGATGTGTGCAAGCTTCAAATCAATGTTTCTCTTGTGTATCTTATTGTTTTTAGCATTCCCCTCGCCAATGAAACCTGAAACGTCAGTCATGTCAATAGCGTGTGGTTAATATTTTCACATGTCAATATCGAGATAATGCTCTAATAGCTACTGTGATATTAACTTGTCCATATTGCACACTCTTGTGTGGAGTAAAACCTTGCTTACTTGTTTCAGCCACAGCATAATTTTGACTCCCCTGCATTTCATTCCACTTGAAGCCTGAGCCAGGCTTTTGGCTTTTTTGCGTGTGAGTTTTGTGCTGCAGGGATCGTGCCACTTCTACCACAAGTTTGTCTGGCTCAGTCAGGCTCCTCAGGGACCACTAGAAGCTATAAAGAACAAAAATGCCAACCACTATTATCAGACAAGGCAGCATGTGTGGTGTAGCATGCATTTTTAATGTGCCACAAATAAGAAATACCACTGTTGCCTCTCCTCTCTATCCCACAACTGGTAGCTCGTTTAAGTTTTATTTCTATTTGTGCGAATTTCGGCAGCTCCTAAAAGAAAAAGGAGACCCCATCATTAAAGGTTAGAATTGCCTCAATTTAACACAGAGCTCCACAGACATAACATGGGTTGCTCTAGATATTAAACCCTAGCCTGAATATTTCCAGTTTAGTTGGGTTGTGTTAGTCTGTAAGTGCATGCACATGAACGTGTGTACTTGTGCATGTGATGCGTGTGTGTACAGGCCCAGTATCAGCGCCTGTTAGGGAGGCTGTTGGAGTGGAAAAGTGTCTGTGTGTTGAGCAGCACATTATTCCACTCAAAAAGAATTTGCCAGTCTTTCACTCCACTGACTCTTTGAACATGGACATTCAGAGCTGACATGTTAGACATCAGAACACTATGAAGAGGAACATCTAATGATGATCTAAGTGTCAACCAAGTCTACAAATGATCAGCTTTTTGTTTCTCTGAATTATTTTCTTCATTATTTCAGGCCATCCATTTGCAGTTCATTGTGTAGTAGATGCTAATTTGTGCCTGTCAAATTAGCTGTGAATATGTTTTCTAATTAAAGCAGAAGAATGGAGAAAAAAAATGTGACTCCTGGTTACAACGAGCAGCTCTATTGACCTAGTTTGTGCTTTTATCTGGGACAGTTTGTGTTTGGAATCATATTTGCTCAAATCAGAATTCCTTCCTTGCGTACAGGTAAGACATGCTTCAAAAGCAGCGGTGAGTGATACTGAGATCTGCTGATATGAAGCAGCATGCAGTTGCTATAGAACATAGCAAAATGGCCCTATCACAGTTAATTTGACTCAGGTATATTTATTGAAAATCCTGCTAAAATGGCTGTAAGATTTGCAGACACAGATAGTCCAGTAGCATTATATTGCAGTGGTTGAAAAATTGCACCAAGATTTTTTTGACTCAGCAAGCTATCTATTTGCGACAAAGCAGGCAACCTGAACCATAAAACTTTTTTATTAGTTTCTGTACTCCACCTTTTATCCCAGAGTCACAGCAGAGTACACTATTAACCTCTGAGCTTATTGAGAAGCATGCGAGAGGCTGCTAAAGATTAGGTGAGTGTGTATTCGATGGAGCATATTTAAAGGGTTCAGTTAAGGTGGAAGAGACCAGAAGGTAGACAGTGGATCTGTTTACTGCCTTGAGGTTTTGTGGTTATGCACTAGCACTTCCCATTTAACTGCATGATCTAGAGCTCTGCTGACGACACCACTCACGCAAACCCAGATCCGTGCCTCACTGCCCTCTGCACACACAGGACTCACACACTGAAGTGCACACAAGCCATTTTTATGAATGCTGTGCAAATATATGGACACACTGAGACAAGAGGCTGGTTTCACCATTCCTTTTCACTGTGTGTGTGTGTGTGTGTGTGTCTGTGCTGGCTTCTTACCGCAGTGCCACGATCCATAAACTGTGCCAGTCACACTCTCCGGCTAGGGTTCTGTTATCAATATTTTCTTGCTGCGAATATACACAGCAGTGGACCCACTGCATTGTCATTGGCTGAGGAAAAAATGAGGTTGCTGTGGGGGTTAAGAGTTCAAAGGGCAGACAGGAAGTGGGTGCTCCCACAGTGACAATTCAGACATGTGTTTGATGGGCCAGCCTAATGCTGTGGACCAGCAGTTCATAATGACCTGCCATCTCCACACAGTATGGGGAGCCCTTCCACTGAGATTTATGACCCGTGTTGTGGTTACTACTGGGACGACTTTCAGCAGCACTCCTGACAAACTCCAAGTCATAGGCTACTCTTTTGGCTTCAGTGTTTATTCTCATTAACTGGGTCATTGCAAACCTTCAAGGCTTATCTTTACTACTACAAAAAATATATATTAAGGTTCTCTGAAAAATTAAAGCTCAAAGATCATTGCACTATTTTGTCTAATGTGATGGGATCCTTGGAGATGTGGTCTGTTTTGTCCTTGAGGAAAAATTGATTCATGAAATTCTCTAGGGGGCACACACCGGCGAACACTAAAGAGAGGACGGCAAAGTCAGAAACCCATTAAATATACATTCAAAGATACAAATACACATGTACACACTCAGTCAGTATTGAAGAAACTGATAATGATCTTCTGATAATACTAATTGTTGGCTCTCCCACTGCTTCCCTAAAGGCAGAAATGTGTTGATCCACAACAAGATAGCCAGACTGAGCCCAGGGCAGGCACAAACAGCAAGGAGAGCTAGTTTATAATTAATACACACACTATAAAATATGCATTATGGGGTGGATGTGGCCAAATATGGATTTCTGTTTTGATTTTCACTCAGGATAATTGAAGCACTTCTCAGGCAAGTCATACTGAATAGGAGACAAGCTCACAGCCTTTGGTGCCAAGAGTGTAGGGCTGCTCTGTGTGCTGCTGCAGGTTGGCTTCTCTACCAGCTGTTTCTTATTTGTCTCATGCATGAAGACGGATTGTTAAAGCAAGTCCCCATCCATTTGGGATTTTAATGTCTTCCTTGATATGTATCGCTGTGGGCCGAGCTCACTGACTCTGTAGGTTACAGATATGTTGTGTGCATAAGCGGCACAGTGTGCTTTAAGATAAACTGCCAAAACATGTTTTATGACATTCTGATCATTAAAGGAGAAGATGCAGGGAGAGGAGAAATGAAAAGACATAAAGCAGCGTTTTCACCCCTCCCTACTCCCATATTTATCAAATCCACCACAGAGATGAGATGACTGTCTAACGCTCTTCATCTCCCAGTGGGCTATTGCCGTGATCACACCAAGTCACATGAAGTTAGAAAGCATCTAACATCTCAACCCCCATACTACCCCATTCACCACTACCACTACCCCACATTACACACATACACACACAGGAGAGTTGTGTCAGACTGATTAGGAACCACATCTCCAATCTCTGATTAGGTGTGGAGTAAATGAAGCACCCCCCTCAGGTATGCATTTCCATAATGTCAGGTAATTAAACCCCAGTGTTTTAATAGCTCAGGAATAGGAAGACTCCCCAGGAGACTAGACAATGATGATAGACTTTGCTGAAAACTAGCATACTATTAGCTTGCTTTGCAGTGCTAACTGGCATTGACACTATTACTTTCATTGTACTGATAATAGATAAACGACAACAAGCTTAATGTATTTACATCATAAGAAAAGTTACATATACTGCCATGCATTTCTTATACGGCATGTTTCTAAGGATTTACCCTAAAACATTGGGTATCTCTGGTAATAAAGCCTGTACTCTTTTAATACATTTATCCATGCTTTTGAGGAAAACAAAAAACATGTTCTGGAAATACACATTTGAGTTGTGTGCTTGCTGTTGATAGCTGACAGATTCCAGAGCTAAACAAAGGCTGGGAGAGCACACTTGCGTCTTTTTCATCATAGAAAAACCTGGAGAGGTGCTATTGTAAACATGACAGTGGATTGTCAGTACATCCCTGTTTGAGTTGCTGTTTCTTGTGTGTGTGTATGTTATGCTCATACTGTATGCACACACACACACACACACACACACACACACACACACACACACACACACACACATCCACACAACAAAAGCCCTTTGATGAAACAAATTCTGCAGTGGGAGAGCTTTCTTTGTCCCTGTGCCCACTCTTATGTGTGGTGCTCAAATGAGAACAATGCAAAGCCATAATGGTGCCACAGAACGGTGTGGAAACTGAGTGAACTCCAGAGTTCCCCTTCTACACGTAATCAGGAAAAAATAATAACAACAGCCATAGGACTGTGCTGTGATTGGAGAGCTCTCCCTGATACCACATGTTCATTATCTGTTGCTTGTGCACCAAAATGTTTTCGAGAAGTAATAAGCTTTTAATGGCGTAGTGTTCACTGCTAATGATAGCCAACGCTGTAGCTGGAACCGAAGATCATTAAAGGCATGTTGCAATGTATGATTCTTCCAATGCCCGCTGTATGAACTACACTTCAAACGCATAGGCTACCTACTTTCAGTAACATCCAAATTAACAGATGTACTTTAAATCCCCTCTAATCTTTCTCCTCTCATGTGCAACGGATGTCTCCAAATGACAGCAAAATGAAAATAGGTTCATTTTTAATGATACACTCTCCACTTATATAGCACTCTGACGTTACCTTCTGTTGAACTAAACCATAGTCAGTGTTGGAGATTCACATGAACACCACCGGGCGTGGTCATACTATGAGTGTTTGTGAACTAAACTGTCTTAAAGCTGATAACAGAATAACAGTGAGCTAGGTTTTACGCTGAGGGTGTTCTACGTATCTATGTCACGCTTGAGAACGAAGTCTCACTCTTTAAGATTGCAAGTCTTGCACTGGAGAGCTCCTCTCCGCTCATGTTAGGAAACAACCAGACCCCACAGCCATGGTCAGATTTCACCATGGATTCCCCTGTACAGCAGTAGATACAACTGTCTCAAACTCCAGGCCGCTGTTGAACCACGTGTTGTCATATTGCCAAGGAAGAAATCTGCCAAGGAGTGTACATGGAAATTAGCTGTTGACTGAATCACATGTTTGTTGCCAACTTGCTAATTTAATATTCAAAGAAAAACAGTGCCACACACAGTGATCACTTTTGTCTATTGGAGATAAACAAACTATTGGATGACTTTCTTGTTACTTGTTCCATTTGGATGACTATGGTGTTGTTTGAAACTACCATAAAAATGCAAAATCTTGTGTTGCTAGGTACAGCTATTCAAATGTGTGATTACAGGTTTAGCTGAGAAAGTGATACATAAAATCTGTAACATAACTGCATGATCATTCAAGCCAATTTCAGGCTTTTCTTGGCACTTTTTATCAACCGGTTTTCTTTTAAGACTGTTTTCATGAATCATTCTGTTCTGTTCTCAATTTCCGTGAAATTATTCAGTAGTAGTTCTGTTCATTCGATCATATAAATGACGCTTTTAGTAATTATATGAGTTTAGATTATAAAATAGGTACTTATGAAAAATTACACTTATGCAGTTAGAATCCAAACTTTAATTTCCAAATATTGCTGACTCTATTGAATGATCCATATTTGCTTTCTCTTTGAAGTTTATTGACTCATTTTTTTTCTCTTTCTTTTCAGCAAACTCCACTCTTCTGGGAGGAGGCGGAGGTGAGTGAACACCTTTTGTTTTTCATTATATCATCTCATTGTTTGTTCCTATGGTATTAAAGCAATTAAAGTTGCACTCATTAGATCCATCATATTGGCACACCTGTGTTCTTCTGTGGGTTCATGGCAGACTTTAGTGTCTATTTCGCTCCATGTGTCTTTGTTAAATACGGCTGAATGTAAGGCCAAAACATTAGAGCGTATTGCAGCGCAACCTTGCACTGTGCCACTCTGAGAGACGGTCATTATTTTAGCGGCCTGCCGAAGAACATTATCATCAAAGCAACGGAGGAAATCTGAGGCAGCCGACCGTGGTGTGGGAATAATGGGTTGGGAACTCCAGTAGAATGCTACTGCCCAATCTGTTCTTCTTTTCTGAAATTTGACTTCAACAGTGACATGATTGAAATAATCATTCTTCACCACAGTAAGATGAGGTTGGGGTAAAATGCACCCAGTTAGATGTGGAATGGTAATTTTTACTCCAAAGGGGAATTTTTGATGATATGTTATATGGAATGGTATGACAATGAAATAAGGTCAATGCTTCAGGCTTATCTGTTTATCCATCTGTGTTGGTTGTCACTTTGAATGTGTCACTGCCTCCTGACAGTCGTCAGGGTGATCCCAACCAGTATTAGGCATTAGTACATCTTATCTATCTAATATATCTTATATGATATATCTAATCTAATTTATTTATCTATAAAAATGTTCTTATATAGTGTGTATGTTGTAGGTCTCTATTTTAGTTCATATTTTTTAGCTTTCTTTAATGAAACTAATAAACAAGACCTTCACTGACATTTACAGTGTGCCAGATATTTTTAGTTTATCCACAGTGCATGTGTATATGTTCTGTTTTAATTTCAGAATCAGAAATACTTTATTGATCCCCGAGGGGTTACTCTTTGTTTAGTTGTAGTAGTGTTTTTTTTGTAATCATAGAACTGAAAAAATAGATAATGATGTGGGTGACTTGTTAAAATGTTATACTGTTGTCATTTTATCAGTCCAGAAGTGCAGGATGGCACTTCTTTCTGTATTTATTTATTAAGATTTGAACACCTGGCATGAAATACGAGTCATCAGGGGCAATGGATGTGTACAAAGCAACATCAAAGAAATTGCATAGTTAACTGCTCAGTGCGCATGGTGTCCATTAGAGAGTACACAGAGCTGTTGAAATCTTATTCACATCCAATCATGCAGCCTGGAGTGGCCCTCATCTTGTCTGATACATGGTTAAGACTGCAAACTTGCAAACCGTTGCTTCATAGCAGTGCAGCATCCCAATCTGTATCAGTGACATGGAGAGGCCCTCAGCGCACAACCATCTAAAGAACTTCTGTGATTGAGATCAGAGGTCACCAACATGCACCCCAAAAAAAAAAAAAAAAGCAGGCTATACTGTATTCCTGATTGGTGTCTGTCTCTGCTGCAGTTGACTCTCAGTATTCATTTGCCCGTAAAGAGAAACAATAGAAACAATTTTCTTTGCTATTATGTTTTCATTATTGTTATTTTGTGGCAAATCACCTTTTCACAGTTCTCCCAATCTCAGAACACGCAAGCCTTGTTGATTGATCCAGGTTCTTCTTCAAATAATAATAGGTGTTAGAGTATTACAGATTGCTCAGATTCACACTATAACACTGCAGCAACAAAAACGAAGTCGAATTTGCGGCCGTCAACACTGAAACATGAGATCTTATGTGTCAATTAATGTCATACTTTGCAAGAAAACATTTCAGCTGATTGTGACCTGCAGCTGTGCTTATTAACTCCAGAGGAATTCTAATTGTAGCTAGTGCCAATTTTTGAGAGCAAAGCCTCCTTTCATTCTTAATTGACTTCCAGCGATGCTATTCCTGCCAAGTTACTGGCATAAGATACAAGGTCAATTTACTGTAAAATGCTAAGACTCACATTTTCTCGTGTTAAAAATGACCACAACAAGAATGTTATTATATTATTTCTCATGTGTGCATTCTTGTGAAACTTGTTTTTATTATTTTGGCCATGCTAAAAAATGAGGAGATGATTATAACCAGGGAGAGATTACCATTATCTACCAGAGAGCTGAAAATGTTATTTTCCCCCAAAAACAAAGCTCTACACCATTTGTCTTTTATCTGTAATAGGCCAAGAGGGGTTTTATCTTCCAGTGCCTTTATCACTAGAAGGTGGCTGCTAAACCTGCAAAACTGTTCTCACCCTGGCCCTCCCTCTACCTCTGTCTGTGGTTTGGCATATGAAGACCTCCTGCCTTGGTGGCAGCGAGGATCGATGTGAAGAGGAGATGTGCTCTCATATAGGGCCTGCCTTATCTCCCAGCTGTCTTCTCAGCGCTCTGCAGAGAGGCAGCTGCACAACAGGATGATCCATCATGCTGGCCTCACGCACCTGAGCCTTTAGTTCTCACAGCTCTGGAGGTGGGCCTCCCGCCAGTGTGTGAAAACTGGACGAAGTCTTTACTTTATGTATGAAAAGTTAGTTTGCCACCTACACACTTTTAGAAGTTCTCCTGGCTTTACATGGTTTTAGGAATTTCTGTTATTCCCCTATATGTGTAGGTATCTTTTGAGAGAAAATTTTCACCTCTCTGCATATCTTCTCATTAATTCAAGTGTGATATGTGGTCACAGCGAAGCCTTATGTTAGTGATTGTTTTGTTGGCTTGCAGCCAGTGCAGTGTGAATAGGGTGGAAATAACTAAAAATAAAGCTCTGGGTGAGATTTGTCCTTTCCCCAAAAACACACATTATTATATTTCTAGCATTAGTTATGGAGACAAAAAAAAACCTCCAGAAAAGATTCTTATGCCCTGATGCTCTATTAAATACTTAGAAATCACTGATGGGAATTCTCTCTGGGTTGTATGTCTTCAGTATTATGTACACAATGGGGTTAACCAAAATAGCGCTGTTATCTACGTTAGACATGTTGGTCTCACTGGGATTCCATACATACATAGAGGGAAATAACAATGATCTCTGATAATAGCACGCTAAATGAGGCCTCTGTGAATAGAGGGTAATTATGAATGGTACCAGGTTGCTCGTGTGATGTGTGTCACAGCATGGCTGGATGTTGGCACAGTCTTAAAAGAACTGACCCAATGTAAACATCCTGTTGTCTATCTCTCCGTTTCCCCCCATTTGTCACTTTGTCACACACCCACTGACACAGGCACACACACTAACACAAGGATGCAAGTGCACACTGAGCCATGTAATGATACCATGACACACTGTATAGCCAGAGAGAGGGAGCTCCACTTGCCTTTTATGTCTCCATCCAGGAGGAGAATTGGCTCATTAGCATTCTAACCAGAACCGTTGCCCATTTAGCACTAGGCTTTAACTAGACCACCCAAACAAATCGTTCTTCTCAGTTTGGGCCTCCTTTCTCTGCTCCAGTCAAGCAGCGGGGCACATGCATGGTTGTTTTGTACGTCCTGACTCGGGCTAATTTGGCCACGGGCTGCTAACGCTCACTGAACTCAACAGCCTTTGTCATTTCTTACATAACATAGGCTGTAGTGCTGTGTGCCCCCAGCTCTCCTCCCTCATAAGTTTCCTAAACAGTGGTATGAGTCATGGCAAGTACCAACACATTCTAATATAGGGGACTAATTATGCTTGCTGTGATTATGCCTGGCTGTGGTGGTGCTCATGTGGTTCTTTGCCCTTCTCTGCAACTAAAGATGTCATCAGATGTAGACTCACAATGACATGACAAGGCAATACTTAGTGGCTCTGCTGAGAAAATCATGTGCATACAAAGGCCTGTAAATTACAAATCTAATTAACAGAAGGGGTATACTGTCCCAGCTCTGACCTGTGGGTGAAATGTGAGAACATCTGCTTTTAGTAAATTTATCTGACGACAGAAGCACAACATCAGCATTGCAATTTCAGCAGAAGTATGCAGTAACTGCAGGACTGGCTCTTACAACTGAGTGTTCCAGCATGCTTAAGAAAAGAAAATGTATCCAGTTTCGGACATGTTTGGATAATCCTTTATCAAGATTCCTAAGTGCTTCACCGTGCTTATCTCTTTCTCCGTGCGTTATGCAAAGAGCTCTGTTTTCTTTTCCTGTCACCTCCAGGTGAACCATTATCCTCTGTCTGGGTCCTGCCTGAGGGTTGTTTATTGAGTAGATTGGAGAGGACCGGGGCATGGTTCTCTGTGCTAGAGGAGGGGTGTAGGTCGAGATACAGAATGGTGTTGTGTGGTTTGGGCTAGATGGCCTTATGTCCCTGTCGCAACTGCCTGAGCTCTCTGGAAGCCCCAGAACTCCCTTATATGATTAATCACTCAAAGATGACATATTATTCTCATAACTCACAGATTGCACACTATGCTTGACTGATGGTCCCCAGTTCACAGATGGTAGTATCAGCCATTAGCATAACTTACGACAGACAGCGTATTTCCCAGTGGAATAGCCTAAATAATGTAAAATGATAAATTGAATGCAAAGAATCCTCAGTTAGCGCGGTACCCTCTGGATTTATTATCCCCTCATATTTAGCGGGCAGTTAGTTACACTCTGATCTAGGTCCACCTTGTATTTGTGTTGTAATGTTCCATGTGCTTTTTAAAGTGTGTTTGAGACAACACTGATATAAACGCGTGTCTGCCCTCGTCTTCGGGATTAGCCTGCTGTTAACAACTATTTATGAGGTAAACTCACAGCATGAGGACATTTGTATTCCTTCTTTTTCTTGGTTTATGTGGTTTAAATTAAATATATATACCTCTCATTTCAGTAGGTTGTGTTCAGGACAGGGTTTTGCATTCGTACTTTTCTTGCTTGCTTTTCATAGCGCCATCCAAATATGGGAGTGCCCTCTTGCATAAGCTTGAGCCAGTGATATTCATTTAAATAATTAAAATAAAAAAATCCTTATTTGAATTGGCCTGGTTGTTGCATAAGCATAGAAGTCATTTTGCAAATTGCACTTACTTAGTAAAATTATAAAACAACTTTACGCTACACATCCCAAGTGTAATGCACTTCTAAGTGAGTTTATGCATTAACGCTGCACTGCATGCTACCACTCAAGTGTTGCCTTGCCTTTATTAAATGTGTAACCCAGTATACTGACTACATAATATGCAAGAAAGCCACAACACTGCACTTGACTCCATTGGCAAGTAGATCTAATTATTGTTTGTATCAACAAAGTTTATTACAGGAAAAGTATGATCTATAATATCTGTGTAGTAGTCACTTGCCTTTAAGTATTTTTAATGGAAGGTGGTGAAAAGTGACCATTACTATATATACAACTATGTCAAGCACAGTGACATCTCAGTGGAAACATCAGTCTTTATATTGAAAAATTATCATGTGAGATCTACCCCCATGCTGTCAGATCATGTCAGCCAATTATTACAGAGATGACGTAATTTAGAAGGCATTCAAACTGAAATTAGCAGGACAAGGTCATTGTGTGGACTGCAGTTTGCGGTACCCAAAATACTGATGGAAATTGCATTTCAGTGTGAAAGCTCTCTCTAATGCCATCTCTGGCTCCCTCCTGCCACCAGTCACCATGAACACCCTCTCCTCCTCCTCCTCCAATCAGCAATGATGGATGGACTAATTGATGCAGAATGATTGGACCATTCATTTTAGCCTACAACAGTGGATTCCATATTTAGGATTAGCATTGCATTATAATGGGAAGGGAAGAAGAAATGGTTTGGGAGTCAATGAACACTAGAGGGAAAGAGGGACAGCGTTCAGAAGAGTTATAAAAAATGTAGACAAAAGGAGGGAGAGAAAAAAACATACGGCGAGAGCAGTGGTAACAGGACTGGTCAGTTGTGTAATGTTAAGCTTATGAGACATAAGAAAGTGTTCCAAGGGATTTATGGAGAGGTGGGTATCTGCGAATAAGAGCAAGCAAGAGGGGCATATAGCTGCCACGTGTCCTGGTATGCCTTTTGTAGCCTATGAATCATTCATCTCTGTCCCCATGTATAAATCAAGCTGCCGGCCGTCGCCTGCGGCAGTCATGTCATTAGCTAGTTGACGGCATCACTTGATCTCTGGCACTGCAGTGCGGGTGAGGGAAAGGGCCTAACTTTAAACAGCACACATATCAGCATATCAAACTGTATGGCGCTTTCTGTGTCTGGCTGTGGTGTAGCAAGCTTTGTGGAGCTAACCAGGACCACACAGACACACTTGCTCAAAGAGACGTTTCTTCTCTGACACTCACAGTTGCATTTTGCTATCAAATTGACAGTTTTCTGGAAACCATACTAGAGTGTGTGTGTGTAATGAAGAACTTTGAGAAAGTGTCTGTATAATGCACATTGTATTTTGTTTGTTGATTGTACTTGACAGCTGGATTTTCCTGTATGTGTAAAACAGATGTTTTTTTAACACTATCATTTGATTGAATTATTGATAATGTATATTGTGCTTTTGTTTTTTTGAACACATAAGTTGACTTCAAGGATTTGTTGACAGGATAAATGTAATTTTATTTCTTTTTCTGAAGCCTTAAGAAGCAGTGCATTTAAAAGGATGAGAGACTGAGGGGAAAATGGGGTTGTATCTCTGTGATGGAGAATTGCACCAGATATTCTCAGTACCCTCCTCACCTATTTTCAGGATAATTTTCAGACTGACACAGAGTCTCACTGCCTTTTGCCACTGAGGGGTCATTTGAGGTGGAGGACTTCACTCTTCCAGAATCTCTAACATTGTATATTGAACAGGAGGACTGAGAAAGTCTGGTGCCTTATCAGTTTGAAATGCTAGCTCTGCCAGATGCAGCTCAAAACCTCGGGGCAGTAGCCAAGCCTAGAGGCAGCTGAGGCTAGGGAGTCTCTGAGTGCTGTTACACTTTGGCTTACAGTCCTGGTAAAAATACAGTCTTTAAAATTATCATAAACTATTGTATAAGTAATTCTTGTTGTTTTGAAAGTTTTGGTATGTATGTTTTTGCATGCATTTTTCTGCTTTTGCAGTTTTAGAAGGAAACAAGAATATGCAAGCATATAGTAGGCCATCTTGACTTCATCAGAATCATTTAGTTGAAAATAAATATATGTGATATTGTAGTCGGGTCCTCTCCTTCCCTCAGGGTTGCTGCTGTAAACATATTGCAGCTGCTTGTTTTCCTGTGTGTTTGACCTCTGCATTCTCTCTCTCTCCCTTTTTTGTGCTCTCTTTCTCGCTCTCTCTGAGAGGAAACGAATGTGGCCTTTGACTTCAATCAGGGGACAGGAAGAGTGATATTCTGCAATCCCACAGCATATTGTACCCCCTTAAGTATATTTCAACCACTTAGTAATTCACATGCTCTCGTGCAACAAAGGACTTGCATTCTGTCTCCCCTCATTTTACATAAAGAGAGAATACCACCACATAACAGGGCTTGAGAAGTGGGCAAGAAAGTGTCAATTTAGTTCTCTTCCACACTGCATCACACACGACCTCCCCTGCACCCCAAACTCCCCCCTGTGCACCAGCATTTCTGGGTCAGTTGTTGAGATTTTAGACAACTCAAAGCATTACCAACCCCAATGTCAGAGCACATTTGTGTCCTGCACGGGCTTCATTGTGGCTGTTTTGGGGGTAGATCCTGCACGCGGTCTGTCCATTTTCTTTTGCATGCATGAGTCTGTGTGTATTATGCGTCCATGTGACTGCATGTCTGCATGCCAGTGTGTGTGAGTGTGAACGTGATTGTGTACGCATTTGCCTGTGTGATGGCATGTCTGTGTGTCTGTCTGAATTTGCAAGTGTGTGTGAGTGTGTGTGTGTGTGTGTGTGTGTGTGTGTGTGTGTGGGGATTCTTATTCTGGGATAACTGGATGCTGAGTTGTCTTGTCAGTTGACTCAGTGGTCAGTTTTGGTCCCGCTGCCCCCAGCAATGCAGGATGGAGTGATGAGATCTGACAGACGGGGACAGTTCTTAGCAGGGCACTACCCCATCCCATAGTCTCACCAATCATGACAAGGCTACTACAAGGACATCACAAGAGGCTCCGAGAGCTTAGCCACATGCTCACAAATGATTCAGAGACAGTTGCCATGCCAATATACCAATCATATGAAACCCCATTATTTTCAAAACGTTTACTTGGATAGCACACTGCAGAAATTCTTGCAAAGTATGTATTAGGAAGACAGGACACTTCCAATAACAGACAGATGGGACAAAAGGTAAACAGAAATTGAAAAATACACATTCCACCATTTAACAAGTTCAGGTTTTCTGGTTTACAACCTGAACTAAGCACCAAGACTGAGAAGTTTAGTATCAAAACTACTGGTTCTGTTTGCTTTGCTTGGAAGTTTATTAGAATTTAATTCCTTTGCAAAGGGGTTCCCTCCATGTCATCTACTCTATATCTAATAGTGGTGAAGGTAATTGAGAAGCCAGTGGAGATCAATGGAAGAAATTAGCAGGACATTGCCATTAAGCAGAGCCATTAAATCAAACAGCCACCAGGCAGGCAGAATAACCTTGTCCTAACAGCCATTTAGTTTAGACAAACTAATAGTTTTACTGTTTTTATATGAATACCATATGCAGTACATACACATATTACCAGTATTTTATTAAATGACGTGTGCTAGAGTTGACCACTGTGGTTTTCAGTATACAAGTACTCTGCTGTACTGAGCCTGGGTATGGAATGGTTCAGTATGGCACAGGATTGTTCTTTTTTGGTGTCCAGCTGCAATTTTGAACATATGAGACCACACACAGTTGGTTGGAGGAAAGCTACACTGACTGTTATGTTTTGTTTAATCACAATAGTTACTAAATTACTCTCCAATTTGAGACATTAATGTACCATGCACCATTCTGGTATGTTATCTATAGTTGGCTCATGGGTCTTTACCATACTGCCTGCTTTACAGCAGAGGTACACGTGCGCACTGCAGGGCTCTCGGGGTTTTGTGCTGTCTAAACAGTACATGCCATAATTCCACTAACCACTAAGCATCACAAAAGCCTAAATGAACAAACACAGAGTGCTGATTGCTCTCAAGTACCCAATGTTTACAATAGCGTTGGGGCGATATATAGATCTGAGGTTTGAGTATGTGACAGTGCACTGGAAATAATGGGTCTGTGAACTAGCTGTGGGCGTAGAGGAAGGATAATATTCACGTGAGCATCTCTAAAGAGCTGGTTGGTGGTGATTAGTGGCACTTCTTTGACACTTTCTGTGAAGAGACTGACCTGCTACGGTGGCCTTTTGCCAACTAGTAACAAACTGTCAAGCTTTCTGCATCTCTCATGGGGCAGCCTAGTTAGCTGTGTCTGACAGGCCGCTTGCCTACAAGTGAGGTTTCAGCCCAGGGAGGGCAGAGCAAGCTCCAGAGGAAAGCTGTCATCTTTTTGTCAGACCACAGGGAAGAGGAGGAGTTTGTCTCTCTCTCAATTCCTCAGTCTCTCTCTCACCCTCTCTATCTTTCTCTATGTGTCAGGCTGTTCCCCTGGTGCAGATCTTCACTTTCCCATTGCCTGTTATGCTCCTCTCAGCCTGGCTGTGCAGAATAAACAGGCGGGTGTCAGAGGATGAAACGGCAAAAGTCCCCTAGGAGCTGGGCCCATCGTTGCGTTAACCCCCTCACTGTTGCCTCCTGAGGGCCACAGCAGCCATCCCAGTATGTTAGCTGAGAGTGACACCGAGACAGCCAGCTGGACTGAGGTGAAAGCTGCTCCATGTGTCCTTCCTTAGGGAGAGATGAGCGTTTATACTGCAGGGATGATGCCCACCACTCCACCTAATCCTCTTTTCCCAGACACTTCATTATCACCCGCACACTGCCACCACAGTACGTTTGTGCAGACAGATCTCTGAGGATAGCCACCAAATCTCATGTAAAGGTGGAGAGAGAGGAAGGACTATTGAAGAAGAGGGAAAAAGGTGAGGAAAAATGAGGGAGGAGGAAGAATGACAGAGGGATACACGGAGTAAAAAGTGTGGTGGAGGTGTAGAACAGATGTCAGACGTAGTGGGTGGTAGTGAGAAGAAAACAGTTTGCGTAATGTCTTCTTATTCTCCTTTGCATATTCATGTATTTTCACTACAGAAGCAAGTTGCAGGCAAAACTGAAAAGGAGTCGGGGGGAAGCAGGTGCTTTCTTCATCAAACACCACACAACGAATATAATACACAGGCAAAGTTTTGTTGATTGTCCAGCTTAATAGTTAAATAATGAGCATGTTTTGTAGGGTGGAAAATAATGCCAATTTTAGTTAAAACAATTATACTAAATATGCCATCTATGTGTTTCAGATATACAAACCAATTAATATTGGTATATGCATTCCTTTCTGTGTTGGGCATGTGCAGGAGTGTCTGCTGGGAAGAAGATTTATTTCTGAGTGGAAGAGTGCAGCAAAGCTATTTGAGCCCACTGAAACATGTTGGCTCTCTGCTGTGAGACTCGCATTAGCACATGCCATAATTGATGGAGGAGCATACTTAGCAGTAATAATGGGCATTATAGGGGGTGGTATCAAGACATTATTTTCAGAAAGCTCTAATTAAGCTTTCTGCTGTGGCTTTGGCGTAGCACTGACTGTCCAGTATCATCGGGAATGATTTCTAAGCTTCTGATAAACACACTGCTTGCCAATCAGTTTGTTCTGGGCCTCCCAGGCGCAGGAAGAATAAACAAGTTCATCAAACAGTGAGAGACAGCGCTCTTCTCCACTGACTCTAGTCCTGGCCCTGATGAAACGGCAGTCAGCTCAGTACCATAGGGAGCCATTGTGTTTACAGTCGGTGGGTGGATGGATTGCTGCTAGCTAGGGGAGATTAGACCTTTGAGACCAGCTGGGACATTCCCACCACCAGCCAGCTCCACGTGTGAAATTGCAAACAAGACCTTGTCCCTTCCCCTCAACCTCCACGGCTGTTGGAGTGATCAACACCACACTGACACTTTCCCAAGGCTCTTCAATCATCAGAGTATTGGGGGGGTTGGTGGCTCAAATAAAGAGAGACTGTATACATGTGGGCGTGTGACTGTGTTGGTGGTGGAGGTACGACAAGGCACACACAGCTGGAGTGCTGATCTTTGATTGTATCTAAAGTGTGTGTCTGTTTGACCACCCCCAAAGGTCAAGATGTGGGTGGGTTAGGGGTAAAGCAGAGGAAACAGTTGACCTTGATAGCATTTCTCCAACAACTTTACCTTCACCTCCCAAGTTAATTTCCTCTGGATATGCCCCAAAGATTGTGCACACGTGCCATTCCACAGTAGCTGTTTTCAGACACAGTGTTCTTTACACTACATAAAAAAGTAAGCCTGAAGGATCAGAATACTGCAGGATCGAGTGTGAATGTGAGCCTCAGCTGACAGCCCCTGGAACGTGTTTCTCCCCCATCGGTGGGCAGCGGAGAAAACCTCACCAAGCGTGACAATAACAGAATGCCAAAACATGGATTGGACCAAATGAGCTGTGAACGCAAACAAAGTAGCGAATTTGTTCTGTGGCGTTTGGGGTGGACATGTGTCCCCTCAGCATGTTAAATACTGCACACGGTCTTACTGACAGACAGGCAGGCAGTGAAAAAGGAAGAATAATTAAGGAGAGATAAAAGACAAGACAGAAAGACAGAAGGTAAAGAGAGCAAAACAAAGCAGTAATGACAATGTCAGCTCAAGGATGTGTACGTTAATTGTTCCAGTGCTGCAGTGTTTGAAAGCGCTTGTTTGGGTATGCTATTCGTCTGGAGCCCACCTGAGATTTGTCATGCCTTATGGTAAATTTTTGAAGCGCGAGCTACGCCAGTGGAATGGTTGTTCTGTTTTGCTGTCCCCCTGAGAATCTGTCTTTTTTCGTCTGTTTATAACTTCATATTAACTCATGAGTATTAATATAAGTTTGTGTCTGACTTATCTTTGGGTGTTTCTATGTGCTCTACATGTTATTCCTGGACTAGGCAGGATGCCGACAATGTCTCTGCAATCCTGAGTCTGGCGCAGCTGTTAAATGTTTTATTTACTGAGCCTTGATGAGATAAGAGCCGAGTGTTTTGGAATGTCTGTCTGAGGACATCAGCATGCCTCTCCGCGTGTGTATGCTTCTTTTAAGTGCTGATTGGTCATTTGGCATCCGTCCCCCAACACCTAAATGGACTCTTAGAGCAACTCGGAAAGGCCATAAACATAAGCAGCCGATGGCAGGGCTAGTTTGAAAGGAAAAGAAACAATCCTAATAATACACAACTCTTTTGAATCGTTCCACTGGGCTACTCTACAAATGGATTTTCAAACTTTTAAGTGTGTTGCTGTTTAGCTAGAAGCTTTTCATTTTGTAGGGCTGGACTGTTGTGTATATTACATTGTTTTACTCTCTCTCTCTTCCTCCATGTCAGGCTGACCTGTTAAGGAATCAAAAGGGCCAAACTGCATGGAAAATGGATGTGTGCTGGGTGGCTTGTTAATTCCCCGGCGTGCCTCCTGAGGTGAATCGCTCTCGATGCGGACGCTGCCTTTGATCATTCACAAAGCATGTCGCAGCAAGGTCTGCACCGGCACCCAACAGATGGTCATTAAATCATGCGTTTTATTTTACTGGAGCTTTTTACATTCCTGCAAGATCTGTGTGCTTTTATTGCTGCCATTTAGGATGGCTACCATGCTGATTAGAAACATGCAGAGGCTTTTTGTGAGTATGCCAATAGACCTGATGGAAAAACAATGTGCGTACTAACATTGCATTTATTCTAACTCAACACTCTTTCCCCTTTGCAGGGTTTATTTTACTCTCGGAGCACACAGAGGCGTAGGTGTTAGACAGGATTAGCCTGTGAATTTTTATTGATTACCGGAGGTGCTCTTAGTACTTTAGTATGAATTCTTAACAATTTTTTTCTTCAGTACAGATGGAAATGTGTTTAACGTGTACACTTAATGTAAGTGTAGTGTGGTCTGCTCTGAAAAGGGCCACAGTTTCAATACAATCGATCCATACAGAACCTAGTTCATCATCTGGGCAATAATGGCAGATTTCTCACCTCAAGTCAACTGTGCTCCAAAAGCTTGTTAATCTTAGTGTCAGTCACTGTCATGGAGAAATAAATGCCTAATTACCTTTGCATGATTGGCTACGGAGCAGAATAGGAAATCCACCCTAATGATACATGTCATCTGGTAGACATTTAAATTGCTGACCTCCGCCGTCTACCTCAGTAAGGCAAGAAACAAATGATCAAATCTCCTCAAGTCGATTATGGTTTGGGTCTGTAGGCATAGAAGTGGAAAGCTTGAGAGTACAAGTAGGACACTCATAGGAGATAATGAAACTGAGACAGTGGGTTTTTGGTTTAGAGGGATTTTGCTGCTTATAGGATGAAACTTGGTCTTTCCAATAGGGTTCTTTAACAAAGCTGTTTATCTTAGCATATATCCAAAGATTTGTTTTTATCTGCTCCTGAGTGTCATAACAAAGCAAAATTGTTGACTCCCTTTTTCAGACTTCTATTCACTTTTTTGATATAAGCTATTTAAAATATTTTGCATGGGCTGTTTGTAACCACGGTTTATAACCATCTGTTTATATTCTTGCTCATTTAAAGCAGAAACACGTGTGCCTCCTTCCTTTAACCGCTCCAGTTTGAATATGCATTAATTTGCATCAAATGTAAATCTTTATTGCCGTTCAAACTGCTGCAACTGAAAAGTTCTGAAGCAAACACCAACACAAACTCCTACATCAAATCATATTGTTGTTATTTTGTAGCACGAATTGAGCTGCACCATATAACCTTTGTGACTTCTTTTATATTAACGGGCTAGATGAGGGACAAAGGCTGTGTATTATATTGGCATTGGGGCCAAAGTTCCTGACATGGCAATTTGCTGTCTTTTCTTTTGAGTGAGTGGTGACAATAGGCCGCTGTAGGCTCATTCGGGTCCCCGTGTACTGCAGTGTGAAAGCGGCTTGGCTTTTTGCCCCTAGGGTCAGTGCAGGGATCTCAAACACCACGACTGATGAGCACTAATCTGGCCTCCTCTGCAAACACAGGCCTTTCTCTGTAACCTTCAAGCCGTGAAACACAATTTACAGAGGTGGCGGGTGTCCGAGGGGACAATGATGTCAACAAGCAAATGGGGGAGGGGTTTCAGAGTGTACACAACACACAGTCAGAGCATTTACATGCACTGTAGCAATCTGATTTCAACGGTAATCAGATTTTAATAATATCAATGTAAATGACAGACCTTTTCCCCCCTATTTTTCAGGTTAGGGTATTAGGGAGTAACTTGGATATACCATGAACAGATTATTGTTGGAGAAACCTGCTTATTTGGCCATACACTCTTAACTGTTCACATTTTCCTGTAAAAGATCTAGGATATGGAAAGTGCTGTGGTGTTGGAATGTAGCTTTGTTGTAGATACCTTATTGTATCTTGTTTGGCAATAATCATTTAGCAGTTATCAGTAATTTACTAAAATAAATTTGCTACATAGGACAGAAGGTGACTGATGACTCATGCAGTCCAATACAACAGCCCTGCAATGAATACCAGTTTGTAAATTTGATCCAGTTGTGTTTGTCCAGTTGTTTTTAAACTGTCACAAAGATGTTGATTCATCTCTGTTTCTGAAAACAGTCCAAATGCACTGTAATGAAACTCCATAGTTCTATTTTTCCCCCAAATATCTGTTAATTAAAGTAATACATATAACCTTTATAAATATGCATAGTTTAAATGCAAACTATTACGTGTTTGGAGAAGAATTAATTAAAGATAAAAATACTCATGTTCTAGGTTTTACTATTGTGGTGCCAACAAATAATCTTCAACATGCTATCAGAAGTTTAATTCTGACCATGACTGTTTTGTCTTTTTCATAGTAACCATTTTGGTTAGGGCTTTGTGTTAACTCCTTATTTGATATTCATGGAAATGTCTGCACCTGCATATATCAGTTAGGAGCAGCACTCCTTCGTGCAGCTAATACTGAAGTTGATTAAAGAATTTAAATGGTCCATTTAACCCCTAACACAGACGAGGCCTACCTGTCTGATAGTACCATTACTATATAATTCCTGCAGGCAGCAGCTCGAATTGATCCCCTTTCAGCCATCAGGAAGTTTTAGTGCTGCTATGTGTGCGCTCAAAGCCCAGTTTAATAAAGCTAGCCGGTCACGAGCCGTTAAAGCAAAGAAGAACAATAAATAAACAGACCTGCTCTGTCCTGCTCTATTCCTTCCTCCCACTTCCTTCTCCACCACACCTCCGTCCAACCACATGGTGAATGTGTTCCACGCAGAGAGTCCAGCATCTCGTCATGACTGGCTTACAGCTGGAGGCAGGCACTGAACCTCTTAGTGCTAACATTCAGATAGCACAGCAGGATGCTCACCCTTTAAGAGGACTTGATTGTCTTCCATGAGAAACAGAAACACATTTTATTATAATGTTGTTTTTAAAAAAATCTAAAATGGCATGCTGCATAGAACATCAATGTTTTTATTATTATGCATAAGCAGGGTTGGTAGGAATGTTTTATGAGACTGCCGCCACAACACAGGCTACCAGCAAGGCAGATTGATGTTTAGGGGCCTGGCCGATGGAGATATGAGTTTATCTGCTGCAGGCTGGGATATGAAATCTAATCACATGAGTGCCAGGTGAGGAAGTGCAGCCACAGATGAGCCACTAATGCACACCATCACACTTGTATTCAACAAATGGCGAGGAATTTCTCTCTGCAGGGTTGAGACAGGCGATAAGACAGCTTTAGACAAGAACTCTCTCGCTCCATAGATCTGTCTTTTAGGGAGAGCAAAGAGAAATAGAATGAAAGGAGACGGTGAGAAAGCATTGGAGAGAGAAGGACTGAGAGAAGGTTAGCTGTGAATGTTAAAGAATGATCTGAAATAAGAGCACTTAAAATACTCTCAGTAGCCCAAAATAATGAATCTTCTTGGCCTATTCTTTGCATTGTTGATTCTCCACACTGTGATTGGAACGCTGACCTGATGATCTGTTTTTATTTCTCTGCGCTGGGCTGTGGTCAGTGAGTGGCTTTCAAAATCACACTATGTAAGATAAGGGAGAGTTATAAAACACTTTTCATTGTTGAATAATACATTTTGTTTTGCATAGTACATCCTCCCAACACACACAAAGCCCCCTATACATATGTGTTAACCCAAGGTTCACCCACAGCTCAGCATCACTGCAGCTGGCAGGGCTTCAGTATTGTGCACTTCAGTTGTATTGACAGACACCACAAATGAGATTTTAGTACTCTTCAATCTCTCAAGTACTAGTCTAGCCTACTCTTATATTATTTGAATCAAACAATGGGAAAGATCTCAATTTTTTCACATCACCTGCATGCTGTGCTACATTTTTATTTAGGGCATTCACTTCTTAGGCTAAAGGAATTGTTTGGATTTTTGATACAATGTGATGGTTAACTGACTGGTAGCTATATTAGTACGTGAACATGAGCTCATGCAGGTAGTTCTGTGGTTGCAGGTAATCTTGCAGGCAGCTAGGGGCTTTTCAGACAGAAATGAGCAGCAGCACACAGGGACGAGTAACAAAAACCAGCCACAAAAGTCGCAACACACACAGATATACACAAAGAGGTGTTTATTTATCTTCTAACTTATAAATGGAGTATAAATGGAAATTATTGTTGCTACTAACTCCGATTGTTGGCCTGTGCAGTATGTAGACCACCACATGATTCCTCTGGTACACATGGAGCCACCAGCTGCTTTAGCTAGCAGGAGGGAGTATTCATGGCGAGGTTCACGAGCTATCCTCTCAATATCCCATCACACTCTGCACAGGAGACCTGACCAACCAGTGAGAGATGCAGTGCAGTGCCAAAGACATGATCCCTAGCTGGCTTCCCACCCACAAATAATGCCAACTGTGTTTCAACGGAGCAAGCTAGAGGCAACAAACACAAAGTTTTAACCCCTGATTCTTGACTCCCCTCTCAAACCTCTCTGTGTCTTGAAACATTATGTTTGAGCATACTAGTTTATTACCACATACTGCAGCCCCTCCCTTATAAACATTGGAATCACTACAAAGACATTCTATTCTCTTGTGGATGGTTAAAACATTTTGCAGCTAGAAATGTGTTTGTCCTTGTGTGCTGTTGCTTTATTTATTTTGAGATTACTTAACACAGGGTTGTCCATCTGTGGTCTATCAATAATGATTAATGGTCAGTAATCCATACCTCCTTATAGTAAAACAAATCAGACCTTTGAACTATCCTTTTAATCAGTTTTATAATTTACAGTAGTCTTTTGGTCATGAGCATATTCTTACTGTGAAAGGTTTGATAAAGCAATAGCCTGTTGTGTGAAATGTGCAGCATCTCACTAAGCATCACCATTGTACCCCCAATCCCAACAAAAAGAACACATTCTCATGTATTGGTGCAGTAAATTACTGTCAAATAGCCCTCCATAATTTGATTGTAACAAGGAGTTAGCATATTATTCTGAATTGTAAATGTGCCTGGGGATTACAAATAACAAAATATGCAGTAAACCAGCATCTCCTTATGTATTGGACTCATCGTAGAAAAGGTTTCAGTCGTAGTCATCTGGACACTGTTTTTAGAATCAAGACGTTTCGGCTCCCATCCCGAAGTCATTCTCAATTGTGAGTCATTCTCAATTGAGAATCACAATTGAGATGGGAGCAGAAACGTCTTGATTCTAAAAACAGTGTCCAGATGACTACGACTGAAACCTTTTCTACGATAGAACACTCCTGGACGAATGAGGGACTACACCGTATTGGACTCATATTATCTGCTACATTTTCAGATATAACTTCCTCTTTATTGTGATGTTACAACACCAATATATACAGAGGCACACACAAAGCTCGGGAGTTGCCATTACCAAATATACTTCCATTCAATAAGTGCATCTCTCACTGAGGTTTCCATTTAACAAGTTTTGAATCTGATCCTTGGAATATCTAATAGTAGGACTATTTATAGGTGGGCCACAAGGCTATTAAATGCTGAAAAGCACTTGTGTAACATGAATCTGTGTGGGGAAAAAATGAATGTCTAAGGACAGTGGTTTTCAAAATCTAAACTTTGTACCGGTTGGTGAAAAGTTGGCTGACGGGCCAGAGATGTCATGTAACAAATTCAGACTACTCAGTTAATGACAGGGCAATCATTTTGACAGGACTTTCCGACAGAGCAGGATGAGAGAGAGATACAAAGTTGAGAGAGGTGATTGACAAATGGAAGAAATCAGCTTTACAAAGCCACCATTTAATTCTACTCCCTGTAGTTGCTATATGAAGTCCTGTGGTTTTTAGCCTTGATGAAATGTCTAAATAAAGAATGCATCTAAAAGGAATTATTTAAAGTGCAGTGTTGTTGAAAAGTTATCCAAAAACTAACTAAACTTTCAGTGCAGTAGCTGATGTGGCTCTGAGTTGTGATGTTTATGTGTAGTCCTTTTTCCCCTTTCTCACCTTCTGGTTAGCAGAGTGTTATAGACAGTTATAAATCTCTAGAGACAACAAGGTCTAGGGCCCTTAGTCTAATATATTTGTCAGAACATATCAGTATGCTATGCTATGTATTAGCATAGTATACTGACATGTACAGTAATTTAGGATGATCCCACTTGTCCTAAGTTACTGTATATAGATTGTACAATGCGAGGGAGTGTTAGAGGGCGTGAGAGTGACGATGACCTCTTCACCTGTTGAGACAGAGCCATCACATCTCTCTAGAGAAAGCCTGCTGGACACATCTCTATCTCCTCTGCCTATCCAGCATTCCTGCCCTTCACCACCCGTCCACACATCCTCCAGTCTCCTGCAGAACTGACGACCCCAGAGCTGGGGTGCTATGCCATCAATTTACCAACAGGCAGATTATTTTTCAGCCCTTGAAATTTAAGCCTGGAAGATCAATGTTGCAGCTGGCCTGAGGGATCCCAGTTCAGGGCAGAGGGCCAGAAGGGGGTGAGGTCAGGGTCTTCTCCCAGACTCCCTGTGGCATGTTTAGGGAAAGACAGGACACTCTGGTATCACTCTTTTCACTGACAGCCAGGGTTTAGTCTTCAGCCAGGGCCTGATAAGGCCAACTACCCTGGTTGATATTCTTAGATCCTTCTAGTTATCAACTTGTAGCTTTAAACGTTGACTCATGGACAACTCAGATGACGTCTAATCTATTTTCTATGAAAAGCTTTTTTTGGGGGGCGGTGACGTTCTCCTCCCCTTCTCATTAACTTATCTGTTTAGTCAGAGGAGATGAAATTGGAGAATCTGTTTTTGCTAGGCCATCTTACATGCCTACCCCACACCCATCCCCCACATATGCTCTTACACACACACACAGACACATTTTTTCTGCCTTTACAAAACTGGACTGAAGCAGAGCGATTTCATGCTTTCAGCTTAGTAATGGCATTATGCAAAATACCATTACCCTTAAAAGGACACTCCAATGTGTGGAAGCAGGTCAAGTGCTCCTTTTAATAGGTGGAATTTATGGAGCTGTACAAAACAACACAAACAGCCATGTCTTCCTTACTCTCGGCTTTAAGAGCCATTTAGGAGGGAAACATTTTAGCTGGAATGATGGTGAGCAAAGGTTTCTTGTAACTAATGGTCATTGTTAGTTTTGTTTATGAAGCACACTAGACTGAATAATTTGGCGCTCCCATACAATATTTCCCATTCTTCTTTCACTCTCTTCCCTTCTCTTAGTCTCACGCTCTCAGCGTATAAAGGTGCTGTCGAGATTTTGGTGAATATGGCATAATGGAAGCTCTTTGTTTGCTCAGGTGCTGATCCTTCACAATGGGTGGATAATGGAGGAACACTTTAGACACAGATGTTCCCTCTTCATCACACTCCTCAGTGTGACCCTCTTACGAAGCAAAGGGAGAGACACAGAGTGTAAGATCACTTTTAACTAGCTAGGCTGTGCTCAATCCTTTTGCACTAAAATTAGCTGTTTACGTGTGGAAACTTTAATCTGACATAGTTGTTTACATTTTCTGAAGGACCAGAGGACCTTAAAAATGCCATAAGACTGCCTGTTGCTCATGTCGACCACACTCATTTGCATAAATCAATCAACCTTTGTTTGGCACAGTAAATGAAAGGTATCTGCACAGCTCGATGAATGTTCAATAACATGAACATGAACAGTCATAGACCTGGACAGCAGCAAACAGAGGCGTATTTTTAGGTTGCTGCATGGCACACTTTTCCAGGAGTGTTTATTAGTTATGGGTCACCTTGAAGGCAGAAGAGTGGATGGAGGGCAATCAATAGCTAAGCCAATAAGGAAGCAAGAGGCTAAGGTTAAGAGGGTAATCCTTGATGGTAAAGCAGGAAATCTATAAAATAAATGATTTCTCCACTCCTGCAGGGCGGAGGAGGCTATTTATTGGAACAAGTTTGGGCACATACACTGGGTTACACCAAAGTGAAAAAGAAAGAGTCAAAAACTATGCAATTCAACCTGAACACACAGCAATTTGCAGGAAGCAATATAATGTCTTGCTTGCCATGTCTTTCTAAATCCTTCACAAAAGTTTCAACAACAGCCAGATGATAGTCACATAGTTGAAACTGGAGGGAGGTTGCCTAGCGTGGTTTGATATAGGAGATATTGCTTGTGATTCTGGAGGTAACAATTTCAAGCTACATGTCAGCTTAGTTGCTTTTCACCCAACAGAAGTATCACCGTGAAAAAAAGTTTTTCTATTTGTGAACAAAACATTGAACATGATCTGCCTCTTGAAACTTCAATCCCAGCCACAGTTTTTGTAAATTAATAAATCAATGTTTACTAGCAAGTATAAAAAATCCACAAATTATACCAGTGTAAAAGCAGCATCAATGGTATCTATACTAAATATTTATGTCCGGATATAGTCTTTTTTACTTTAAAGAGGCTGTAATTGATATTTTAATAATGAAATTGTATCAAATAAACATGTGAAAAGCAGTCTGTCATAGTGATGAACCCACAAAGAATTATCACCTGAATCTGCAGCGGCGCTCTGCTTTACAGAGCTTTATAGCAAGTTTCAGCTCATTGTTTAGCTGTCCGGTCCGTAACTTTTTACTGTTTTGGTTCACTCTCACCGCTCTCATAGTGCCATTTCCAGCCTAAAAAAAGCTCTAAAAACCGACTTACTGTACGCTACCTGCTCAGCACCAAACGGCAGACAGACACAGATAGAGACTAACTGGTGAACATAGTGGAGCATTTAGCGCCTAAAGATATGTCCATCAGGAGTTGGTGGAGACCAAAAACAGAGCTAAAAGAGAATGACTATTGGACTTACATTCATCAGGTTGTCAGAAACATGACTCCAAATAAAATGCTAATGCTAATGTTGCTCTGTAACCAGTGTTGTGCAAGTTCACACTTCTCGAGAGCTGGCTCAAAATTCAGTTCACACAGATTAAAATGAACTAGTTCACGTTCATAGTTCACAATTTTTAATTTTGAACGAAGTTCACAGTACCAAAAAATTAACTAGTTCACGTTTATTTCTTCTGGGTTTTTTTCCAAAATGCTGTGGGTTACTTGGGTGGAGGAACTTTGCAGCTGTTGGCTCGACTTACCCTTTGTTAATGATTTGTTGTGATCATCATTTACTCACAGCTATTTACAAGACTGGTCGGATGTTTCAGCTCGCTGTGTCGTTTAAAAAATCTGTGGCCCATCAGCTTAATTTTACGGCCAGGTGCCATAAAACGCAGTGCATGAGGGTAGTTAACTCTCGCAGGACTTAACGATGCTCACGTTCCTTAGTTGCAAACAGATATGTTCTGTTCACCATTCACCAAAAACAACTTTTAGCGCGTTCATGCACAACACTGTCCATAACTGCTGTATGTGTAAATAAGCAACTGTTTGCTAACAAGTTTGCCATATCAACCAAAAGGTGATGATATGTCAATGTTGTGCTCACAACCTGTTTCCGCTTCCCCTGAGTGGTTAAAAAAAAAAATATAAATCAGATATTGCAGGTTTAAAGCTTTATTCATCCATGTTTCTTCCTGTTAAGGATGGATGATGTGTTTCAGCAAAGCTTCACATCCACGATTTGTTTTTGATTCCCACTTTAGGCACTAAATAATCCACCCAACAGCATCCATGTAACAAATCAATAAAATGCCATTCTTCTGCTGCTGGCCTCTCAACAGCCCTGAAAATCCATTTGGGGCAAATGCCTTGCTCAAAGGTAACTTGACACTAATTGTCGACAGAGGGCCAACCATTACTCATTTATGTCGCCATATTTTTCCAGCCAGTCTGGGAATGTAAATTGGTGACCTTCCAGTCACAATGCTGCTCCTCTAACCTTGAGACTGCTGCCTGCCATGCTAGAAAAGGTACTTTACAGTACTTTTAAGCCCCTAAGAGCACTAGTTTTATGAGCTCACTATTAATGCCAGCATGAGTACATGTTTTACTGAAAATTAGCTGTTTAGCTAAGTGATGATGTGTGTTACAAAAAACTTTCTTAAATGTCTCCTGTTCAAAAGTAAGGTGTCTTTTTTTGTAAGGATGTTGTTATGCTGAGTTTTTAATTGAGCAGCAGGGATGAGGCGCTAATGGTTTTTTCAGCAGCATACGTTAAGTATCTCAGCATTTGAAGTCTGACCTGTCAGTGAAAGCAACAGGGCAACACTTTCCTCAGTAAATAATTAACATTGCCATTCTCCCTTTCTCTGTGCTTTATGCATATTGATACAGGCAATTTGTTCCCTCATTTAAGCACTCAGGTTTCTTCTGTTAGATGAACACATGGCATAATGGCCACAGCAACAGATTATTAGAGTAGCTACAGAAGAAAAAGACTTTTACAAACAGTCTGTGACAAGCGGATATTGCAGCCATCATCACTCTATAGTCTCGAAATAAATGTTTTCCTATTATTATGTACATACTCATTCTTGTTTGTATTCCTTTACTGCAAAACTTACTGTACTACTGTCTATGTTGTTCTTGTTATCTTCTCAGCATAGGGGGGCATACTGTTGTTATCATTTTGTTATTATTAATGTAAGAGGGTAAAGGGTTGTGTCTACAATATTGGTAAAATAAGTCTGTTATACATGGAAAATCAATAATATGTGTTTTAAAAATAGATATTTTTTTTTCACTGCATCTGGACTAGCTTTACTAACAGTATTGACGTGGATTGACCACAAATTGTGTGCAAGTACACAGAGAGACATCATGAGTCACAGCAGCTCATGGCTGGTTGAATAATCACAACACTTCAAAGAATGCCATATCTGGACATATTATCAGAGGCACACCAGAAACAGGGTAGAGACCCTGGACGTCAGAAATGATTCATTTCCTTTTGATAGTGATGTGCACAGTGTGTTTTTTACGACACTTTTTTTCATCTTATCCTGTCAAAATCCTACAATGGCACTCTGAGAATTACTTGTGCCATCGACATATTTGTAAGAAATCAGCAGATCGTACCAGCATGCTGGCATCAATTTCAGTTCTCTGGATAGTAATTAACAACTCTGAAATTACAACTGTAGCACAAAAGAACTGCAGCTTTCTTCTGTCTCCGTCAGAGGAGGATGACATGCTAGACAAGCCTTGTCTCTTTGCTGTTTAAAACATTTGCTGTCTTTTTTAGTCGTATGTGTTTCCCATTTTACTTCTAGAGTAGTGTTTTGTTCAGCAGGCCGAGTGGCCAGTCTGTAACTGACTGTCAGCTCGTGTCAGTTGCAGCATCAGTGAGTGGCTGGGTGTCTTTTCGTGCTCCAGTCAGTGCTTCCACTCCACAAAGCCTAAGCTCTCAAACATCCCATTAGTACCTGCTAAGTCAACCCGAAACTTTTTGAGGCCAGTCTGACTTTGTGCATGTAATTACTCTGTCTCTTGCTGTTTAAACCCAAAGACCTCTTATTCCCTGTAAAGGCAATTGGCTAGGTCATAGAAGATTACTGACTTAACTTTCTCTCTCATTCATTAGCAAAGTCATTCAAATGAAACAATGCCGTAGAGTTAAGGCTAACACTGTTTCTGATTTTGTTTTCCTGGTCTCTCCATATAGAAAAATTAGATTCTGTGTTAATATATTCTCTATGGTAGGCTATCCACTGCTTTTACAGCTTATATCTGTTTGAATAGAAACACTGTGAACAGGATACCTAAGATGTTGTGTAGACATGTTCACTGTTATCTTTTAGCTGCATAACTCCTTTGCAATACTGTAGTGGAACAGCTTCCTCTCTGCAGACCTTAGGGATTTCTACCTGTCAAATCATCCTCTCCATCAACTAAAAAAAGGATAAGCTATGTCTTTTTGGCACCTCAGACACCTAGACATTTATATTGAATAAGATATGCAGGATCTGAAGTTGTAAGTGTTAGTGTTTTATTGTCATACTTTAGCTATTGAGTTACATGAAATGATAACTTAGTATATGATAAAACCCAGTTTGTAAGGTAACTTGCCCTTTGCCCACTGCATTGTTTAAGTGCTAAAACAATCATACAATGAAATTCAGTATTAGATTAAAATGTTGCTGGAGGATTTTATTCACACTAGAGTACTGTGACACTACATATGCATCATCTTCATTAAGCAGTTTATTTGAATGAAGATTCCTGTTTGCATGCACCAGAACCTTTCACCCTACCTATCTTGATTGTACAAGTTTCAGGCTACCAGACTTTGGGTTTTACCGAATATCCTTGTGGGTGAGGGAACCACCAATCTACTTGTCATGGCTAATTTTTCTTTCATTTTAATCTCTTTGGAAAAAATGCTTGCCAGATGCTAACAGTCTTTTGACACATGATTTCAAATGATGCTAAATGGCCTCATGGGCTGATGTGTCCAGGGGTCAAGCAGGGGTTGTCCTGATCAACCTCTGACACCAGGGTCATTCATAAGGTTGTGCTCCAGGCACGGCTCCATTGATAGGGGTCATTGAAAGGGTCATCCTATCTCCCTCTTTAGTTCTATCCAATTAAAGCATCAGCAGCTGAATCAGTGCCTGGTGTTCATTCGAACATTAATTGTGCTCCTTGATTGGCATGTCGTTCAAGTAAGTGTCCACTGAGCGCCACACAATAACAGGGTTGTTTTCTCACCTCAACCAACAATCATTCTGTTGTCAGCTCTGACGTAAAGGCTTGTAACATGGGTACTTGAAAAAAGCGTGCTCTAAATCAGGTGGGCGTCACCGACTGCAAAATATGAGGACACGCTCATCTTTTCTGTGTGCCTTTAGCCTACTATTAGATCCCATATCCTGGCTGCAATACTTTCTTCAGTGCAGGTGAGGGGTTGTCTGGCATCACTTTGGAGTGATTTCCAATCATCCACTCGATTTACAGGCCATGGGGAGGCACAACCTGTTATTGTAGCCTTCACTGGAGCACATTTGAGACTTTTTTAAAAAAGCAGGAAGCATAGTCTGTATTTTTTCTTAGCACTTAGCTCAATCATTTTTGAAAAACAACAATGCAAAAATACTGACTGATTTATGGATTTCTTTGAATTATATTTTATACCACTTAATTTGGAACCCGAATACGTTCCTACCATCCCCCCACCAAATCTCACCAAAAATCTGAGCGGTAAAGGTTTTACGTGCTTTTACATGCTAACTATAAAACAATTTGATGAAATAACCTTGATTTTTACTCTATTATGTTCAAGGCATAGTGGTTACATCATAACATTACAAAGGATATGATCGGTGTATCTCATTGTTCATGTAGATGGCTTTCAGCTAGTTTTGCATTACACTTCTCAAGCTTATTAAAATGCACAATGATCATGTATTTTAGAGTAGCCTATGCACCCAAGCTTTTAAATGCAACTTCACAAAGACTGTTCTGTTTCAGAACTGGGACAACACCCCCACCCATTTGAAAATCTAATTAAACTAAACTAGTTTTTATCTGTTCTAAATGACTTCAGAGAACCCATTCATTACGCCTGCCCTCCAGTCCTGTCACAAATATACTCCCAATATTACATTTATTTAATAAATAGGTTACTTAATGTTTTTTTCCCCTTTTTTGTTGTCTTCTCGTGTATGCTTTATTGCAGTGAATAACATAATTCAGCCTTTTTAAGCACATGGGAAGTGGAGACTCTCACCCTTGATGTCACCATTTTTATTGAACCTTTTAATCTAGCGTGTTGTGAGACCACCAGTCCAATAACACATTTCACCTTAACCACCACATATGATAAGAGTATAACCAAGTGATCAATGAAGGGATTTACACTTTGCCTCCCATTTTTTCTGCTGCACTGCAACCATAGCAACAGAACCAGGATAAATCTACTACTTAGTGAAATGACACAAGGATCACCCTTGGATTTGATCATCTGCTTTGCTTCATTCCTCCCATTCCCCTCTGCCAAGCTTCTGCAGAAATGATCTGAGAGACAGATAAGAGAATCGCTTGCCTCATACCTGGTTTTAGTAAATGCATTGTGAATGGAAATAGGAATGATTACCATTTAGCCTGTACCAGGATGCCTGGCTCATATTTTGCTCTGCTGAGATGGAGAAGGATATGCACATCATTTCTCAGGATAAAAATACTACAGTGGGGTTCAGTGGCAGGTGTTTTAACTTTGTTGTGATGCTGTGCATATTATTTGAGTGGCAGACACACAAAACCTCCCATGATGCAATGAATGACGTGTTCATGACAGGCAAAATTTTCCAAAGAACATAAAGCTTAACATTAAATGAACATATACAGTTATTTATTTAATCTTTCTGAAGAGTTGAAATTAAACATTGTTTAGTCATGAAGACCCAAAAGCCAGATTTGAGCGTTTGTTGGTTAGACTCCTCACAGTAAATTCACAAAACCAAAAGAAAATACTGCTTATGTTTTTTGCAAAATGATCATGTCACCTTCCTCCATTACAGCCATACCTGAATGTAATAGAAATAAAATGTTTTTACATATTTGTAGGTAAGTAGTCATCATTAAATGTACAGTAAAGCCTTCCTTACTGGCTTTGCAGTCTATACCCATATATTCAGCATTGATTGTACTGTCCGTTGTAGCGAAAAACTTACTAAAAAAAAAGTCATGTTTACAACTAGCTCCTTTTCTCTGATTAAGATGAACTGGTGTATTGGTGTTCCTTTCTTCCATCACACTGCCTGCTACAGGGATCCCCGTCTAATTAGAGCAATGGCGATGAGATGGCCATGACACCTGACAGAGAGGGATGGCTACTCAGGCTGTTCTGCAGTGCACTGGCCACACACAGTTGATTGATTTGCATTGCAAATTGCATAGACTTGGAGAGGACCTGGCTAGCTTTCCAGGCTGTCGCTGTCTTAAACCCGGCGTAATCCCTGGCTAGAGGCCCAGTATGTTGCTCACCCTTTCATTAATATGGGAGTGCCACCAGACAAAAATTTGAGGCAGCCTCAAATGAAGTACATCAGTCATGGCAGCTCACTGGTAAATGGACTGCTGACCAGGCAAGGACATTTGTTCTCTTTTGTTTGGCTTTTTGTCTCCTGAGTAACCATTTTGCTGTAACTTGCCCAGAGTTTTCCTCATAAATACAAAGTTATATGGAGGATGGCATTAGTATTGGCTATGACCTCACAATACAGTATGTTTTGATATACTACTGCTACCACTGCTCCTTCTACTGTTATATCTATTTATAAAAGTAACATTCATGAAAACTAAAATGATTCTACACTTGTATCAGCCTCTCTGAATACACAAGATCAGCTTACATAGTTGGATCAAAAGCAGTAACAACATGAACATTAACACAAGAACAACATTGTAGAAACACAACAGAGTAAGCTGCAGATTACAGAGTGTAGGAGAAGAAAACCAAAATATTATTTATAGGTTGTGATGAATAGATGTATTTTAAGCAGACTTTTTATAGATTTGGTTTTTGTGAAGTGGGCTTTCCAGAGTGGGGGGGTTACAGAGCTGAAAGTTGATGCTCATTGCACAGAGATGGGTCATAGGAGGATGGAGGAGGCCAGCTGAGGAAGAGTGTAAAGGGCAGGTAGGTATGTATCCCTAGAGAGTGCATGATTGGATCTACAGTATCTATAGTCAATGTACAGTAAAAGAATAAGAAACAATGTGGTCATTTGGTTTGGGGTTTCAATACTGATACTGGACATTTATCTGGGTATATACACATTATACTGTATGTTTCAGTTATCAAGCAACCTTCACATTGTATCATCTGCCTTCTGATATGTTCTAGATAACAGGAATAAACAACATCTCCCCCAGTTTTACAACAGTAAAATACAGCATCAATATTAGGATTTAAATTACACCATTCCGAACCTTGAAATTTAGATGTATCAGTATATAGATTTTTTCATTCAGCTCCAATAGACATATTATTAGTATGTATTTCTAATAATAAGTACTGCCAAGGCCCCATTTGTTGTATTGTGTTTTGTCAGAGAAAGAAAGAAGAAAATGGTTGAAATACAGAAGAAATGGTAGACAAATATAATATTGTGACACTTCAAATGCTTTATTTGCATTTTTGAGCACTGTGGTAAAACATGCTGTCATCTTTGAGTAGTGAAGTTGAGAGGGTTATTTCAATGTTATTTTTGAGCAATTGTTTTTATTGATATTTTTTATCCTTTTGCTTACAGGAAAATATAAAGCACATTACAATCAAGAATACCAATACCTCAGACATATCTGATGGTACATGGCACAGCACTAAAAGAAAAAAGCCAGTGAGTGGAGATCTTTATTGAACATGGCACCTGTTACATTTCTTAGATATCTCTAAGGCTCTCAATCAAATCAGTCAATTAAAACATTTTCATATAATGAGTAGTTCTGTGCCTTACTCTTTTCATATCGGTAATAGGGAAGGAAAGGTGAGATTTTATCTCCATTCTTGTTCAGTCTGGATATGCTGTAGATGACTTGTCAGGGTGGTTAAATTCTTGTTTTTTGCAAACCTTTTGGGAATGTCATAATACATTTTTTTTTAGTGCTAGCGCTGGTCTTCAGCAGCTGAATATAGAGTATGATTACTCCCTATATGGTGCTGACTTTGACATCAGATTTAATGCCAAAAAGACAACCCACTCACTTCATATGTGCTAAACTGATGTCCAGGTCTGGCTGTTCTTACTGCATGACCCGTTACACTGTTTTACCTGTGGTGTAGCCATAAAAAGAGCAGTGTGGAAAGACAGACGCTTGTAGTGATCCTTTGTGGGTGTAATTTTTGTGCCAAGATTTTACTGTGCTAGTCATATTTTCAACAGCATAATTGTGCCCATATATCAGGCAGTAATAAGTAACCTAATAACAGATTGGATAAGCTAGAAAACAACATAGCGGATGTATTGATAAATCCTTCCAACAGCTGCAATGGTTTATTTCAGATATGTTGAAACTCTGGTACAGGGGTCTATTTGTGCATGTCAAAATATTTTATATTAATTTCAATATAGCACTTCTAGCTTAAAGGACAGTTTGTGCTTGAGTTTCATTATTGTTTTACTGGTTTATGATCACTGTAGTTTCTCTTGCTTTTTATGTTAAGACATTTTTTTTTTTACTATTTTCTACTCTGTTTTACAGAATAAATATTTTGAAATGTCACTGTATAAATACTGGAAATTGCTCCCAGTAACGAAAACTGCACACATTTTGAGCCATAACTGTGTAAAATTGAGGTTTATTTCCTGTCTAATTTCACGGACTAAAGCCGGCCGAAGTGTCTTGCATTGGTATGCACATTGGCTTAAATGGGTTGTGATTACCAGAAGGCAAGTCCTAACATAACAGCAGAGAAGCTTAAAATCAGCATTCTGGTGCTACTGCAAAGTGCTATTGTTGGGCTCTCGTCCACACTGACTAACTAACTTTACAGCTGACATCTCTGGAGTCTGTGCCATGGTAAATTGAGTGAGACAGCCTATGGTGTGTGGAAAAGTAGTTCCACCTTTAATGTCCTTGCAGGGGATCAAAGTTTATCTAAATCTCTGCCCATCCAGGAAGTATTTGTTAACTGTATTATATAATTACAATAGTCTATAATTTCTCTGCTCAGGGTTTTGTTTATGTTGTACTTCATTTATGGCCTATTGTGAGATATCTCAAAGATGCATTGCCATGTGATGAGTAGCATTAGTGTAAAATTGGCCAACACCTCATTGTGGTATAATTGGACTCAATTTTTGTGCGTCAAAGTGCAAATGCAGGTGGTGGCAGAATCTCATAGTGCAAGCTTATTTTGGACGTGACTGATTTAGGTGATTGTTTTGATCAGAGGTGTTTGTGTAGCCTAGGTGCACCTGCAGGGCTGTTGAAGGAGAGGTTGGATAAGTAGTATAGAAGTATAAAATATCAGTTGGTGTCATAGTGCCTTGCATCAAATATGACCAATCAAATTACATCCTGCCATTCCTTTCAAAAGCAGGGAACTCACCTCCATGCTGCTTCATTTGTATTAACACTCCCCACAGCCGCACTTACAACTTATTTTCAGCCATGGCGAGCCAAAAAAAGTATTAAATGGATAAGAAAAAAAAATCACTTTTGTGCCCAGCTAAATTACAGTCTTACTTTCCTTCATCTGGGCCATTTTAAGAATAGGACCCATAATGTCAATAGTAACTGACCTTTCAGCCCAAGGTGTCATTTCCCAAGTGCTTATTATGTCTGAATAACATTTTAATAAACCAAAGTTGTTCAGTTCACAATTTGTAATATTATCATGAATACTACACTATTTTGAACTCATACTCAAACTAGCATCCCCAAAGAGAGAGAGAAAAGAGCCAAACCTCTAGTCTCTGTCTGTGAGCTGCACTGGCCCTTCCAGTCTGATTGGTGTTTACCAAGGCTGTACCAGCTCTCTGTGCTGGCCAGCTTTGTGTTTGCCCCTTTCCCTATTGACTAAATCCCCAATTGTAATGCTAAATGCCAAGATACTGGAAAGGCTTGTAAGAATCCAAGAGTTTACATATTCCAGCATATTATATTTGTCAGTTTCAAATTTGATGCTTAGAGTTGCAAATGGAGATTGGTAGCAATTTCACATCTTTGTTCAGTATTACATATTGTTTGTATGGTGCATTAGAGATTGAAAACTGGCTTGATTTTGATGATAAAATATAACCTGTGTGTGCATATTATATCTGTGAATAAATATTGTGTTATAATGTTAATGAAAGGTACAAAGCCTGTGTGATCTAAATATTTTTTTCATTCTGCTAGATCACTTCCAGAGGTTGTCTGGTTTACATTGCACTAGGATCCCTGCAGGGTGTAAATTCAGTCTTGCGCAGTGTGTTTGTCTTTGTGCAGCAAATATCATGCAAGAAGCGAAAATACCATGACTCATTCTGAAGTTTGCCATCCACTCAGCTACTGTATATAGATGAAATACAGCCGTATTTTCTCCCACTAGCTCTTAGTTGTTATTGTGTGTATGTTTCCTACAATGGAAGATGACCTCCTCTTATTTTCAAAGTAATTACAGGCTGCACATTATCTTGAATCACGTGTCCTGCTGTTCACCTTATCTGTGTTGTCTGTTCCTCCTCACCACCTACTTGCCCAAGTTTTAGTTAAGCATGACCAAGCTCAATTTGGGAATCAGATCACATTTCCACAGCAGCAAATGCAAAATATCAGCTGGTAATGCACAGAGATGATCATGAGTTGATCATTGGCCAACCAGCCAACCAGTGCATTTGGACACAGATTGTATTTCAATGCCAGTCTTGAATTCTGGCTTTTTTCCATCCTTTGTGTGTGTCTTATTTTTGACATACAGTCAACCTTGATATGCAAAATAATCTGATTTTAATAATATCTTAATCTCTTCTTTAATGGCATCAGCAATTATGCCAGAAATGGATTTAATATATCCTGTCTTAGTATAAGACATGAAAAATGGATCATAACCTGCTTAAGAGGCTGTAAGGAAATCATCAGATTAGCTCCAAAACAATGAATGTAGCCTGCTATTTTACCATCCATCACTGCTGCTCCACCGCTTAGATGACATATATGCTGACCTTAGAGATTTAAAGTTAGAATTGATAACTAATATTCTCAGAGTTGACAGTGCACTGTATTTTAAGTCCACATATCATCTCTGGAAGGTCAATGGCTTCCATCATAGCCTCAATAACTGATATCTAACTCTGCCAGTTTGTGATAGAGAAGGTTGTGCATGATGGTATTTTTTCAGTAAAGTGTGTAATGTTTAAACGCAGCAATAACTCTTCTGTAATCGCTAAACCATAGAGTTTTGACACTGAAATGTTATGTATTTTGTTATTTTAGCTTTCTCTAGATTGGTAGTAAATAAGTATTTGTACTCTAAAAATCAGATTTTATTTTATTTTATTTTTTTCAAAATGTTTGGCCTGTCTCTGTTCTTTCATCATAATTTTGGGTTGCATTTATGGGGGGTTTATGACTAATGGGCAGTAAGCCAAGCTGTGAACAAGCAGTTATCTGAATGCTGTCACTGTAGAGGCCATTATAGTGTTTCATTTGAATTACAAAACCTCCCTAGAGCAAGGTGGGTGCTGCATGGGTGCGTGACTGCCCACTGGATAGCAGAGATAGTTCAGTGAAATGGTTGAATGGGAGGGTGACCAGGCATCTCCCTCGTTATTAGACTTGTCTTCTGTCACTCACACAGGCGTGAGTGACAGAAGACCCTATTACCCTCCAAGATTCACCTCCATCCTTCAGTGATAGGGCAGCTTCAGTCATCACTGAGGTGGGGGGGAGACAAAAAAAATAACGCTTCAACAGTCACATTAACATACCCCCACAAATGAATGTTTGTTCCTATCACATGCAGTGCTGGCATGCCCATAAATGTGATTTTATGTATTAATTCATAACAAAATAATAGGTTTGATTAAGAAGATCTTTGCCACAGTTCTGAGAAAAGTCAGCTTTTGAAATAGCTGGTAAGTATGTTAAAGCTGGTCTTCCCCAGAGAAAAATTATCTACTTAATTAAAAGGACCAGCAGGAAAGGCCTGGAATCATAACGGTATAATTATAAAAGACCCATTTCTGTTAATCCTTGGCTTTGCAGCAAGGAACCTCACATGGTGGAGCCAGGCCATGGCCACTAGTTAAGCACTGAGACCACACAGGACTTTTACAAGTAGAGGCAGTGGGAGGACGACAGGCCTTTAACTGAGGATGTGGGGAGCTGAGAGTGAGCCCAGAGGTCTACTAGAGCCTTTTTACTGCAACTGGGCCTGGGGAGAAAAGCACAGCAAGATGAAGAACAGGGAGTGAAGAAGCAAATCATAGGCATGTTTATAAGTCTATGAATAGTGTGCCAAGCATTGATACATTGTTTGACCCATAGGGGAACAGAGCTGTAGCGCTGCCGTTGTGGTTTTTGTAGATCTTGTAGTACTGCTGTACTGCTTTTGATCTTTAAAGCAAAGCAAATACGTTCTTATATTGCCCAGCACGTTAGAATTGATCTGTATCATCAGTTAAGTGTCAAAATTGATCAGATTTGGTTAACAGTCACGATCAGGCATTATACTGGAGATATTTACCAAACAAGTAATTATGGCAGGACGTTACTGCTGAGCTTTGTGGAGGTGGGCTCTGTGTTGTGCTGGTTCGTCTCAGTGCCGGGGCCTTTGATTTGTGTCTCACAGCTGGGCCTGGGGAAGACGTTTCAGTGGGCAGCTGCGGACGCTTAATCTCCCCTGCGCTGACACAGGCTCAATTAGTAGATAGCACACTTTGGGATTCTGCAAGAAAGTTGTCAGGGCCCCGTCAGATAAATCACTGCAGAGGATTCCATGCTGGCTATCGCAAGCTCTGGCCCCAGTGGCCTGTTTCTCTTTGTTTGCTTACTTTCTGAGTTACAGAAGGGTAATGATTTTATAGGAGCGAGGCACACTGGGTATGTTTTTGACAAGTGCTTTGATTACTCTGAATTATGGGTTACAGTTAAGGGAATCTCCATAATTATGTATTTGTTTTTGATGCAAAAGAAATCATTATTATTGTTGAGTAACACTTGAGAAGTTAATACATTTTGAATTTAAACTTTAATACAGTCATTTTAGACTGTTATACCTCTGAAGTCAACATATAAATCTGTGGAGATCACTCCTAAAATACCTTTACTTGAGGATCATAAGAGACAAAAAATAATTTTGTACCCACCAGCAGTTTTTAGTGATTTTATTTAATTTTCACTCCTTTTAATCATCTTGTTTACAGTTTCAGCATAATAGAAAATGGGTAATCATCTAAAGAACTCTGGTAATCTCCTTTGAAAGAAAAGAAAAACACTTACCTATGATTGTATTGATTTTGAAGCTTGACCTTAATTCTTCAGGCTTCTTCCTTTTTCAGGCATACATCACAGTGTTATGATAAAAGACTTACATAAATTTAAGTTTGTCACATCTTTAAATCCAGCTTCTTTCCCCAATGGCTATGTAGATAAAATGTATTTAAGGCTAGAGCTACATGGAACAACTAAATAAATATGAAAAGGCATGCAGAGAACACACTAGTCCACAGCTTGAAGCATATCTTGCATATTCTAATGTTAGATTGCCATTAGTGAACACACAGTCATCCTAACAAACACTAAATAAGATATGCAGTCTTATTTAGTGCTTGTTAGCATGACTTCTATTTTTTCAGTCATCAGTACATGAAAGGATTTATTATCTGTTGCACAGTGGGACTGAAAGCACTTCTTTTTCTTTTAATATGTATTAAATTATAATGTATGTGTGTCTGTCTTATATCTTAAAAATGCATAACATGGACATTGCTGAGTTATTTAACTTTGCAGAAACAACTTACCAAATTGCACTCCTCTCCAATTAAGATAGTACTGGCATTAGTTCTCATCACAGACAGGTATATCAGCCTGACTTTGCTGTGTCTTGTTACAGTAAACTCTTGAGATGCAGGTATCTCATCAATTTAGGAATTTAATAAAGCCAGCCAACTAACCTTATTGTCCAAAAGTACAACAGAAGTACATTTTTGGAAAATTGGGCTGAAGCAGCGGCATGGCGTAATAGGATACACTGAAGAAAAACTAGATGTAAACATTAATAAAGCAAATAAGGATAACTCAAGTGTATAGCACACATTTTCCACTGCTTTGAGAAATGGCTTCCACTGTAGCAGTAGTTAACAGTAACTCACCATACCTTGGCTGCTACCACAAGCATTTCAAACATGCACAGTTCAGTTCAGCAAGAGCCTCATAAATATTATCACAATCTCTTAGTGACATCAGCAAACATAGTTGCTTGATCTGGTAAGTCTAAAAATATAAAGTAATATATACTGATAACATATGAAATGTAAAAGCTGTGGTATGAGCCTGCACTGTATCACCATGTTAGTTTTAGCTTGTCCTACCCTACAGTTTTTGTGATGCATATAACATTGGGTCAGATTTACATATGCTAGACATTACATGTTATACAGTTATACACACGTTTATGATAAGGGAGCAAGTTGTTGGTAGACAGGAGTGAGGGGAGTAACTAGAGTATAAGCTTAGATATTAATGCTGTAGGCTACTCTTTACATACGTTTCTGTGCCAACAAGTCAAGAGCAAATAGCATTGTTATAAAAATTAAGATAAAATTAAGATTTGCCCAAATGTTTATTGCTCCTGGTTTAACAGCAATAGAAATTTCACTAAAATGCCTGGAATCCCAGTTCTTCATATAAACCAGGATGTTCCCAGTCCTTTAGCCAGTCATATTTTCAGAGTCCTCTATTTGCTTCAGTTGAACAGGAATTCAAACATCCAGAGCCTCTGTTTTCACAGGTAAAATAAGGTTAATGATCAAGAAATACAAAACTATGATGACCTTTTTAATTCTATAGCTATCTGTGGTTTTGACATGCCTCGTGTGCTGTTTTGCAAATGTTAATGTATTGTACAAGGCTGTAGGCTTTGCTAAAGATGCGCCTTGCACCAGCAAACCCAAAGAACCATGCATAATAGCAACAGCTGTTCATGCATTTTAATCCAAAGCAGTGGCCTTTCATTGAATGACTCCATCTTTCTTCATTTCCACAATTATGGACTTGCCAGAGAGTTTGGCCTGAAGATCCAAGAGTCTGAAGCAGCAGCCATGCTTTCTTTCTCTCCTCACCAGCCTTAAAGCTTGCTATTCAGATTGCTCAATAATTACATGCATTTGTCTAGTCCTGTCTAATGTTGTTGCTTCTTAGAGCAGTGCATGCATCGAACAAAGTGCTTCTGTTCCAACTTTCACCTCTTGCCAGTTTGTTCTTAGAAAAGCCATCCTTTACCATCATTCAGCAGGCTCTCTTGGGTGACTCAAAGATGAACTTTGTGCAGGGAAGTAATTTATGATGAAATTGTCCAGGATGCGCTCTGGGGGTTGTGTTTTCTAGCCGTGTTTTCTCAACATTAGTGTGTCCCTTATTAGCCTAACTTCTCAAAGAGGGCAATTTCTTCAGGAGGCAACATTTAATTATGTCTGAATGAAACCGTGTGTGTGTTGTATTGATTCCAAATAGTCCCTCATCTGAGGAGAGCTGGCTGTATTTTGTTAAGGAACAAAAAGATGTGTCTGACTGATACAGCTTCCTCTCATTAATAAAATGCTAAAAACACACTAAGAACATGAAATACTCCATGAGGCAGTAGTGATGGAAGTGGTAGGTCTCCATTAATGTTAAGTAAAAACATGATTTATCTAATCAATAATTCACATCTGGTTCTGACTCAATCTAGTCCAAGGGGAGCCCTTACTGGTCAACAGCAGGATTATACTTTGAAATTAGTAAAAAGCATATTTCATGTTAGCTTTTCTGGCAGCTGATTTGCTCCTAACCCACTGAGATAGGTGGCAAGCTTATGATAGATATGATAGGAGATGCTTCCTGGTGGTGGTGGGTTACATGTTGACTACCTTTGTACTCAAGATGTACGGCTCTGGTAAACCCCCGCTATGAGAGCTCTTTGATGTCAGAATCCTTTACAGGGAGGAATTAACTACATGTCATGTTGTTCTTGTTAATAATCTTTCAAGTTGTTCAGAAATGCTTTGATTCTGCCCAGGAACCAAAAGAACCAATGAAAATGTGTTTACTGTATATATTTCACATGAACGAGAAAGGTAATTTTTATTTACATTGTGGTGTGAAGCCGCATTTAGAGGAGCTTTAATGACTAAGGTTACTCTGCAAGCAAAAATAAAATACGCTGACGAACAGACACACGTGTGTGTCTACCAACCTATACACACACATTGCACTTCAGATTGGTTTTGCTGGAAGAGAAAGATCTGAGAGTCTCTCATACTATACTGTCTACTGACACTCTCCTTCATTCCCTCTTTCGTGGCAGTAACAGGAAAGCTGGGGTGCCAAAGGTAATCTAACCTAGGAGACGAGGCGATAATAGCCACATTGACAGAGTGCTTGTTTGTAATAAGAGACTGGATGAGGAGTCAAAGGTGAAAAATGAGTGTGATATTGAAGGAGGGAGAGGAAGCTGTAAGAGGAGGTTTGTGTTTATCTGTGATTATTAGGGCACCTCACACCCAGAAATGAAAGGTTTTTTGAGACCTAGATAGAGTAGTAGAACACACAAATGGTGGATTTCCATCGGACACGATACCATTCTGTAAGCAACTGTGATCACAATCTGTGATATGGGGATGAGGCCAGTTGTGTTTCCAAATGACAGGAATGGTATCTTGAAAGACGTTCCTTGCAGTGGTACCTTGATGATATCCTGGCACCCTTTTGCTGGACACCTGCATGTCCACAGATATTGAGCCAGTCATTTCACCATAACAACAATACAGCTTAGTTTAAAGCAGAGAACATCATGCATACCTGCTCATTTGGGTTTGTACAGTTTCCCTGTGCTGTGAGGAAATACAAACCATTATAGCTAAGGCATGCAAACTACAAATGAGATCTGGAAACCACACTGGGCTTGTCACACCTAATTTGGATAATCCTTTGTTGATACTCCATGTCCTATCAACTCAATACAATTTGTCACTAAGACATCTGTGGAGTTTAAAGTGAAACTCGTGTCCGTAGATAGTCAATGTCTGGGCTCATTTTAGTGTAGGAGTTATTAAATTTATTAGTTACACTAGGGGAAAAAATCATGTTTAAGCATTTATTTGATGAGACTCAGCATTGGGCTATCCAAATAAAGTGTTGCCAACCTAGACCTGCTAGAAGAATAAGCAGTACCCCTGTCATGTAAAGAATGCAGACAGTGTACTTCAGGTTGTTTAGGACAGAGTGACTCCGCTACCTCAGACAGGGAATGCTGCAACAACAAGACAGAGCAGTTAAAACAACATCTTTAAACGTGAGGACCCGGGCCGTCACTATTGTCCCAGGGAGTTCAGCACGGCTGGGGTTTGGCACCGAGCCGTCCGCAGCTGTCAGACTCCAGGTTTCCAACGACACATGAGTCAAATGAGCTGTGGTAACCTAACCTGGCATTCCTTTACGGCCCTGGGAACAACAACATGAAGAGTGTGTGCTCCTAATATGTTTAACTTCATCCCCTGCTCCTCAAATCCAACTCTAGTTTTAATGCAGTTTTCAGTAGTACGAATACTGCCATGAATATACTAAATCAGTATTTTGAGCTTCACTGTCCTTTATTCTGAAGAATGGTAAAATACTTAATTTTCACTAAATCTGTCTACAGGGAGCTGAATGGTAGCTGGCTTACTCTCAGCATAATGAACAGATCTACATATGGTGTAAAATGTAGTGTAGAAAGGTTAACTGGGTACCATGCTAATATTAGCACAACTACCTATTAAATTGTTGGAAACTAACAGAAGTGTGTATGTGTTATGGTACACTGAAATAAATTCTGACTAACACACGATCCAAGAATTACAGTGTCAGCAGGAGGTGGAAAGGTGCTGTGAATGTTGCCAGAAGCTCTGTTTTTAACCAACTGCAATAATCCTGGCCACGTTAGTCTGATATATGTGTGATATGATAAAGGAGACATTAATAGGAACAGTATAAAAGAGCAGGTTATGACATGGAATAAAAGCCATGAATTGTTATGTCTAAACATTATCTAACTGTTTCTCAACAGTTTGGATATGTTCAGTGAACATAACAATCTAATTAAAATTTGTTTATGCCATTAAATAGTTCTGTATGTTTCTCTTAATCATTCATTTTAAACACACATATTCTTTCTTCGGCAGAGACCTGCTTGTCACTCATAAACGTATTCACGTTCACAGCTGGGAGGTGCAATCCGCTACAGTGGGGTACTATGCTGCTTCATTGAGCAACTAAAGATGAAGTGCCTTGCTTAAGGGCATTGCACTAGAGGTTTCTCTTTCACCACTTCAGATTTCTTATTGCTTGTCTGCATATTCAAACTGGCAAACTTTCAGCCACATGTCCAGATTTCTACATAAGCCTTAGACTGCTCTGTTATTGATGCGATCCACAGTATGTTATAATAGTTAAGGCTGAAACTGTAACCTACTAGGTTTCTTTATGCCATTTCAGAGAAAACGCTTCCAATCTTTGCTGACATATTTGTCAACTTGGGCTGAACTGTAACAATAATAATAGCAGGGTTTCTGTTGTGTTGTAGTGGAACCTGTGATTGTTATGTCATTTATTCTAGTTCCTGCTTACATACTGAAGCAGTGTCAGGGGAATTCTGAGTCGTGTAAGCCTGAGGTATTTTATGTCACTTTGGAGAGTAACATCTGTGACTATCTGACTGGCATTCTATTAGTCCAAATCCCTTGTTTATCTGGGCATTATAGGTAAAATGGAGATTATTATCCCTTTCCTGGGAACTTGGTTACAGTAGAGAGCGAGCTCTGGCTCCTGTTGCATCCAAAATTGCCGTGATTAGGACGCATAATCCAGTATCACAAGGGAGTAACCACAATGGCTTGAACATATTCCACCTGACATTTAGTTCAGCCAGATCTCTGATTGGCACTTGATTAGCAACTAATCCATGTCATTATCTCCTTCAGTGAAATTAGTTGAGTAGAAAATGGTGTCGTAAATCACAGAGGTGGAATTGTGGAGGGGCTTTGATCAGTGTACAGCTCTGAAAAGTGCTGTGAGGCGAGAGGAAATATGTTGTTGCCATGGATACTACAAAAAAATAGGTGAGAGGGAATATATGGCTTAATAGTTTTAGGAATATGTTTGGTTCTGTGTGGAAACTGCAACTCCCAGTGTGAGAGAGTATTGATAAAAGTTTTTGTTCGATCGCCCGACCTGCCCACAAGAAGTGTTGGCGTTTGAGGTCTCAGTGGCTCAGCAGGTAATGCCCACATAGGCAAGCAGCTGACGTGTAGGCCTACCTCGATATGAATGACTATCTATTCCCCTCTGTTAGATTATGGACTGATATTCAGACTTCTCCATATCCTGCCAGGTAGAATCCAGCTCACCCCCCCTCCCTCCTGCCCACCCCATGCTGCCTCCTCTGGCTCCAGTCCTGAACCTAACCCTCAGAGGAGCGGAAAATAATTAGGAGAGAAAATTGCAGCTGACACTATTTCTGAAAAGCAGGGTATTGTAATGAGAGCAGAGCAGGTATTCATTGTGTCTGAGGGAGCGATTGAAAGCCCTTGGTTTTCGGGCTGCCTGGGAGAAGCCCAGAGAGAGTAAGCAGAGCTTTGCTGAGTCCCTTAATGCATGTGGGAACGGAGCCTTGAGAGGACGAGGCAGAGGTGTCTTCAACAATGGCAGGAGCCAAGGTTACAGCTGAGTAACTAATTCAAACTGCTCTAGACTGACACACACACACTCGCACGCACACTCACTCGTCTCCTTTGTCTCTCTCAATATGGCTCTGCCTCTGTCTCTTGCTCTCTTCTTGTTCCCATTATGAGTTCAGAGGGATGCCGTCCAGCCACTGCTCAAAGTTATCTTCATTAGCTGTGCGGACTTGCTGGAGTGGCTGCTCAGGGAAGCTTTCTCTGAGCAAGGCACTCAGAGAAGATGAATAAATGTTTTGTCCCACATAGGCCCAGCCTAAAGCAGTGGCAGCCTGCAAGGAGAGATAGATGAGGTATTAACTGTTATATTTTTCAACAGGGGCTGAGGAAGCCCAGTAGTGGGGTGGACAGAAGCAGATGCTGCCGTCTGAATATTAAGCATGTTAAATGAAATGTCCTCCATAAAGAAGTCTTAACAGGAGTTGAAATATTGCACTGGGCACCACTGATTGTGCATCACATAGCCAGGCACATGTTCATTTTAGGGCTTCTGCTTGACATGTGATTCAGACTGAAAGCTGGGAGATGAGAGAGAGAGGTCCCTTTGATCACCTTTCAGTGCTGTGATGCAGGTGCATCATCACTATGGGCACACTGATGTTTTTTAAGCATTTGAATATGATGATTGCGTCTATTTAGAATGGAATAGGGACACAGACACTTAATGGCTTTCAGGAGTCCTATTGAAACTACTCAAACAGATAGGGCTATGGCTGATAACAAAACTTCATTAGACACATGAAATTTACTTACTATGAGGTTTGACTGTGTAACTGCAAAATTTCAGTTGAATAATGTTCACCTGATAATTGAATAAAATGTATAGATAAGCCGAATTAGCTATGTAACTTGTAATCAAAATGTTCAAAATACAGAATTGTTTATCTTGGTCTTTCATTGTGAACAACAGGAGAGTGAGAATTCTTAGTTAACAAGAATCTGAGGTTGCTGTTGTAATGAGAAAATAAATTGATGGCCAAATTGCATGTGGGTCATATCTCTACTTACGGAAACTCTGATCTGCTTTTAGTCGCCTAAATAATGGACACGGAAAAATGTGTTCACAGTCAAGTTTTGATTGCCTCACAACCCACTCTGCGATTGAATTTGAAAGTACAAATTACATTATGAAACGTCTCTCTGTCTCTATGCTTCCCTACTCCTCTCTATATCTCCTTCTCAAACACATAGAAATACACACACATTCCACCCACGAGGCATCTGTGGTACTTCACTCATTCCGTGAAGCGGTCTAAGTAAAGCAGGTAAATTAAATCTGTAGCGGCAGCATCCGAGATTCTGGCAATCAGCCAGATCAGTTCAGTATCTTCTCCTCTATTCACAGGCACTGTGAACAAATTTCCAGGTTTGTAGGGACTCGCTGACACTAGATGCACAGTGACACACTCAATAGCATCAGAGAAAGAGTTTCACACTCAGTGTAGCTTATGCAACCATGAACAGGAGCAGCAGCGAAATGGAAGCTGAAACTATTATCTACAATGTTATTCTTCAGCAACTGTGATAAAACACAGAGCCCCTTTTTGCTTTTGCTCACTCGGTTCCCAAGGTGGGTAAGAGATCAGCCATGCCTGGTAGTGATGAGAAGAAGTGTCTGGGGATGATAGACTCCTGTGGGAACACTGAAAACTGGAGGAGGGCATTATTACATTTTCCTAACCTGGCTGGCTTTATATGACCATGAAAAGATCATAGTGTACTTTACATCTGTACTAGGGAAGCACTGAGGATATTTTCCTGCTCTTGAACTGTCTCTCCTGCGTGATGTGAGGTTGTAACAAGGTATTTGTAGGAACAGCCCAATTACTTTACATTATAATAAATAAATACAAACAGAAATAGTCTTTGCATTGTTCAGTCTTCAAAGATCCTATTTCTTTTTTTCTTTTTTTTAATCTTTTTCTGCTTGACCAGTATATTGCAGCACATTTACTCTATATATACTCTTATTTTTGCATTAGTGCACCTGAATGACAGGTTGCCAGCCTTGTTGAAAGACTGAATCCAGCTGGCACGTTTAACAAGCAGATGAGTCAGCTAGATCAGCCAATAAAATTACTGAGGATCTTTGAGCAATTAGCGCTTGAAAATTGCCAGTCATGTGACTTCTTCAGTGTCCATTTTTTTATGACCTTGTTAGCTTCAATTTAGTGGTCAAAATATTATAAAATAAATAAAAGATGTACAATATACTCATAGAATGAAGCTGCTGCAAGATAGCCTCCAAAATGTTTAAAAACTGCGAAAACCCACAGTACACGTTATGGCTTATCATAGCCCCTATGTGAACTTTCTGTTAGTGCCTTGGTTCCATATCACATTGGGAAAATGCACTTGGATGATGTATGCAACATCAGGTGAACACATTTAGCTGCTTAAATCTTATTAATTCAGTGCTGTAACAAAAACACTATAGAAAAATAAAAGCAGTGTTTTGTTATATGGCAGGAGCGACTTTGTTAACATAAATGAGAAGCATGCTTGCAGTCCCAGAGCTTTGAGTTCAGCCTGTACATTTAGCAATTCATGCTTGCGAGATGTTAAGAAGCAATTGTGATGCAAATAAGTGTGGCTGATGATCATGGACAGTCTTGTTTGCACAGTGGATAATATAAAAATGCCAAGCCTACAGCCAGCACTACATCTGCTCTGTGTTAAGTAGCTTTCATTGTCACCAGAGCGATACCTCCTCATATCCACATCGCTGTCAGACTCATGTTACTTTTTCGAAAAGCCATCAGGATTCGTCTCTGTCAACTGCCTGTCCCTCAGTCCATTAAAGATGATTGATAGAGCTAGAAAATCTTCCGCCCAGCTGTTGTCGTTGACTCATCCCTGAGAAATTGAAAGGAGCTTAGAAAAGAACCATCTCTCATCAAAAGACCTTTTGTCTGTGTTGCAAAGCAAAGTACATTTTTTGAAGATAGTGTATAACTAATCTTCATCCCTTTTTCACAGTTTTTTCCTTGCACTTTACGTGAATAATTATTATACTACAGATGAAGATAGTGATTAGTCACATTTTGTCTTTTATCAGGAATATAAATTCAGATTTTTTTTCTGTTCCTCTGTTTTCTTCATCAGTTCAGAATATGAAAAAAATGGTTGCAGGCTACCTTAACTCTCAATTGTTTAGCTTTGATGGATAAAGCCAGTCTGAGGGACTTGTTCTCTTCATTGGCCAAGTCTTTACAAAAAGAAACCAAAGAAAAGACACGTTTGTTTGTCCAACTGCTACTGTTCCTCCTCCTGGCTCTGTTATCCTCTAATGGCTTGTGAGGATTTTTACAGGACAACTTGAGGAGGATTTTATGATATTTCAGTGTGATTGATAACATGCTCTTGGAGGGATGTCAGGCTTTCAGAGACGGATAATGTTGATTTCTATCTCTCTGCCTCCTTGTGTAAGACATGCCATCAATCAAGTGTATCGCGGCCTTAACCCGGTAAAATTAAAACCTTAGGGGGGCGGGGGGCCCAGGGTCTCCGCAGAACCAGGGCGCACACATCAACAGGGAGCGCGACAGAATCAGAACACAGATCCACATCATAACAGGCTCACCACAGAGAACAGGACAGATATAAGATTCCCACCACAGGGCAGAAAATACAGTTAATGATCTGACTATATATTGCTGTTGACAGTCGAGAGGGATTACAGGAAGAACAGTCTCATTTTCACTGTGTGTGGAGGCGTTATTAGATCCTAGCCCAGCTAATTTCATTCCTAAGTTCGTCAATATTTACCAGCAACAGGCACAGCACACTATGGCAGACACAATCTCCCTACAGAGAGGAGATACAGAGCTAGGGAGATAATTTGAGAACATAGAGATTCAGTAACCAGAATCAAACTCATGATTGGTGAATTTTCAGCTTGTTCTTGGTCCTGTTCCTGTAAATGCTTGTTTGTTTCGACATGATAAAGCACACAAACTGCTAATTATTGTGTGCCTGCTTTTGTATGTTTTTTCTCAGGTAGGTCTTAACTCTAAGTATGTCTGTTTGTGTTTCAGTCGATGGCTGCATACACAAAGCGGCAGGATCCTGTCTGTATGATGAGTGCCATTCACTAAATGGCTGTGATACCGGCAAAGCCAAGATCACCTGCGGCTATGATCTCCCTGCAAGATGTGAGTATCAGTTAGTGAACATTAAGATTTAGTGGTAAACATTAGTGCCATGAAACATTGTACAATCCAGCATTAATCTGTATTGTTTTTATAAAATAGCCTCATTTACTCAAACCTAAGGCTCCTGAACCAGCTGGTGGACTGCACTGGCATTGCATCGATGCAGAAAATCACTGGTACTGACAAAAAATATTTTGTTTTTGCATAGCTGAGGATTTTGCAATTTGTGTGTGCACATGCATCATATATTGAACTGAGGTCATAGTTGACTATGAAGTTTGGACAAACATGATCGTATTGCAGATGAAACTCACACGCACACACACACACATGCCCACATATATACACACTTGAATACCAGCACTTAATGACTGGGGTCATTAGCGTCCAATCCAAAAACAGAGTGGGATGCTTTTAATGTCCAAAATAAAAACATTTTAATCTTAATTTATTAGTTTTGAAAACTAATTTGTAATAAATGGGAGTTGTTATTTGGAGGATAATTAATATGATCGGTGCTTGTTGTATGGCTGGATGGGAGTGTCATCTGCACACAAACAAAGACATTAAGGGAGCTATTAGTTGCTTAATTTGATTGATTTTTCACCCCTGATTTATTCTGTTAACGGATCACATAACTCTTACTGTCACGCCACAAATGATCAGAAGAGGGACTGCACTGTTTTCTTTGTTTTTTATCTCTATCATTGATATAATGTTTTGAAATCAAGTCTAAGAAAGTTTGTGTTGTGTGTGTATGTGTGTCACCTCCTCTCAGGATTGAACAACTTTTATGATAAAAATTTCCAAGCTAATTTCTTTTGATAATTGACAGTAATGCACGTGTCGCTTTTAAAGTTTGTCACAAGATTCTTTCCTTGCAAACTTGAAATGGAAAACACGATAGGATGGAAGAAATGTCACTTGGTGTAATTCGGTCGAGACAAACGTCCCAGCAGTCCTAACCTAACCCTGAAGGATTTCCATGAGACAGCCAAGAGAAGACATTGAGGCCCAGATGAAATTAGGTTGTGTTAATACGGTATGTCGTAAAGATGTCAAACAAATGGAGCAGATAAACTGTGAGTCAGTCTTGTGGACAGCCAGTTCAAGTGTCTGCACCAAAACAGGGTGCACCGTGACAATTTAATAACCTGCAATGTCACCTGGGAGCAATCGCACTGCCTCTGGGTACTGTTATTGTAATTATCTCTGGGCAAAACACCTTCTTTACAGGGAACAGTCAGTTCTTTTTTGAACGTGATGTTATTTCATATTAGAGCTATCTTTACTCATAGCTGCTATCATCTTCTTATCTTCCAACTCTGATCACTGTCATCATCAGCGTTGTCTCTCTCGTCTGCTCTTGGAAACTGACAGCCGCTTGACTTTTCTTTGTGAGCGCTCAGCTCTGACAAGAGATCTCACTCGTTTCCAAAGTCTTTCCACTGTTTGGATTTTGTTCTTTTTCCATTAATTTCCGTCTCTGATTTATTCGTTCCACCTACACACACATTATAAAGCTGCTACAAACAACAATCTATTCGGTTTATGAAATCTCAGATAATAGTCTGTCCACCCCCTCACCACTGAACAAACATGACAACACACAATTTTCACATTTTTGAATTTCCCTAAATTCTGGGATGTTACATGTAGGCGTAGCAAGAAAGGGTAAAAGCCTGCAGTGAAATGGCAGGGTATTTTAGATTAATTGAAAGTTAATATTATGTTAATGGCCTGCTGCTGTGGTTAAAGCTAAATGCATAAAATGATTAAAATTGACATAAAATTAATTTTGATATTTGTATAATCAAATGATTAACTTCAGCAAACAACCTCATGCCATTATTAGTAGATGGATTATCAGGATAATTGACAGAGGTGGCTATGAAACTATGCAAGTAGTGTTATATTTATAATAAGTGATAAACAGAAATTGAACATTTTGAGAGATAATCAGCCTAAGTGAGAGCTACATTGAGAGTTGTTTATGGAGTTAGTTTTCACCTCTCATTGTCTTGTCTGTCAAAAGAGTTAGACAACTGAAATATTATTATGGTCATAGTGGGTGTTTGGAAAGTAAAGCTTTTGGCGATGTTGTTTTGCACTTTCACAGATTAATTTCTGTAGTCTGTCAGATGTCAAATGCAAATACTTTTAAATTGTTAAACAATACTATCAGACACTGTGTCAGGATTTAATTGGTGAGACAAAAAACATGTGGACCAGCTTTGTCTTATCCAAGACATGTTATCACTAATTTTCCACCCTACAAAAGTGAACACACACACTTAGATTTTTTGTGATTATTAGTATTATTGTTACAACTTTAACTTCATATATACTGTACATATTTACATTTTCAACAGAATAGAAGATTTTCTTCTTTTTTTTTTACATGTATCTACAAAATTTAGTGCATGTGTGTCTGCAGGCCTTTATGTACACATGTAGACTCACATTTTCATTGCATGCAAAATTGCTTCAGCTGACACATATCTGCAGATGGTAACATGTCTGCTCTTCCAAGAGTGAGAAGAACACAGACAGATGAACCATTTATCGTTTACATCTTGGCAAAGCCCAGTATTTCCAACCTGGGCATTCTCTTCCCAGTTTTGCCTGAACATTAGGCTGCTTTTCACAATTTTCTATAAACACATAAATCTCTCAGAGGATTGCAGTCTTCTTTGGGGAACCCCTCTCTGAAATCCATTCCACTGCATATAATTGGAAATAAGTAAATCTAAACCCTGAATAATGCAGAACAAACTGTAAATCACTTTGCTTTTAATTAAATTTTTGGGGATTTAGGCTTGGCTTCGTACTGAACCCCCAGCAGTCATCTCATGACTTTGCCAACAACGCATGGAAATAAGCCATCCATCATACTATGAATTTAGCCATTTCTCTTGATCTCACAGCATTTTGGAGTCTCAAGTGTTATTTTAAGATATCACCCTCAGTGTATTGTATTTCATTCAACAAAGGATTACGCTGGTCAATTTTGTTATTTTTGTAGGAAATGGAGAAATTGCAATTCAAACATAATACTCAAAATAACTGGTAAAGCAATAAAATGCTTCCTTGTGTCCAGGAAAGCTACTTACTGCCCACAGGGAGAAGAGCAGTTGATCTGAAATCAGAGTTGTCCTTGTTTCGAGATTTGATGTGCTGAGGCAATGGAAAATGACCGGCTAACACACCCCAGCTCAACCCTTTTTTTTTTTTTTCTCAAGACAAGAAAATTGCTCACCATTACATCCCACTAAGCAGTTTAGGCTGTGAATCCCAGTGGCAAATGAGCCTTTCCTTTAAGAGGGCCAAGCACATGTGGGACTGATTATTATGGGGCTGGCCCAGGATTATTAATCAATGACAGTAATTACCCACCTACCATAGCGGAAAGACTGTGTGTTGCATCAATATGACAAGGAAATTGTCTATTTGCCTTCATGTTAGACAAGTTACTCATCTGTTCATAGATGTCAAGTGTAACAAGCCAAATCGCAGATTTATGACCGGAGGATGTGTTGCAACATTATCCATGATTGTTCCATTATTGGCAAGTTTAAGTATGCACTATGCCTAAAAAGTGACCAAACTATAAGTTTAGATGAGCTTTGCCCACCAAACATACACAGTGAGTGGAAATCACACCAAATAGTAAAGAAGGCTATAGACTGGGCCACAAAGATAAGTTCGATCCACTAAAGCTATCAACAAGATCGTTTGATAGATTTGAAATGTAATAGAAATTTTGCAGATTGTAATCATTTTGGTATTCAGAATTGCTACCATTGTTTTGCTACCAGCCAAACTTAGCCATATGTATTACAGTTTATTTTTCATCTAAGGGTGAGCAGTATGTCCTCCAAATTTCAGAGGCTGTCTACAGTACATATGCTTGTCTCTTAAAAACAGTTTATACAGTGTTTTTATTTGTGGCATTATATGTTTTTTGTTTTCAGGCCAGGCCTTAAGAGGGGGAAGTGGGCTCAAAGGATGTTCATAGTGTGATATCATTCAGATCTTTTACTGAAAAGAAAGGAAAATAGACTCAAAATAACCCCTTTGGAGGTATTTTTCACATAATCATCCTGAATATCAACATAGATTTGATGGATAATATACTTTGGTATTTATTGGATGATACTAAACACAGCTCTGATATTACACACTACATTTTTCTTTATTTTACCTTTTAATCAAAAAGCTCCATTAAATACCTCATAATTTCTGAAGATTGACTGCAACTTACATCTGCTGCAAACCAAAGTGGTTAAAGCAGTTAAACAGACAGAAGAAAAATAACAATACCCTAATAACTCTATCTCTTCTCCTATAAATAAAATATGTCACTGAACAATAATGATCTGCATTGATATTCTCATTGATCTTGTTCACTGTACATATAAAACCCCCTATTTACTGTGTGTGACAAGGTGTTATTGGAATTTAAATGTGTGACACATCTGAGGATGATCTGCAGTGACTGAACTCTACAATAGAGTTGTCTGAATCTAATCCTTATTATGCTGGTCCACAGGTTCACACTAATAACGTTTAGCAAAGACCTCGCGGGTTAATATGCACTTGCACATTTCAGCCCTAGCTGTCACAGTAGACCTAGAAGGTATTTAGAGTTCAAACTAGAGGTCTGCTTGAGAAAGTTAATGTCCCAAAGGAACTTTTAGATAGACGTCTGGTGTTTTCACTCTCCAGTTTCATCTGAAATATTTTGCCCAGCTTTGTTTTCCTCCCTAGGGCTACGTTAGATTGACAGTTCAAAACGTTTGTACTGTTTATTGTTTTGCTTCTCTCCCCCTACCCATTATTCTCTGAGCTCTAAGTATATGCTTTAAATAATGAATCATATTTGAATACAAGAAAGGAGAGATAACATTTTGTTTTATCATGTTGCTGTCAACAGTGGCCTCTTTCTATTTTAATCTTTGTTAATTATACGTGAAAAATAGTTTCTTGAGCTTCAACCATACACTTATGTGGAAGAATCAGCTCTACTTTTACAGGTACGGAACCATTTCTACAGCATGTACTGTATGAATACTGTATTATTTTTCTCTAAAATGAGTTTAATCTCATTGAACAGAGAAATAGTTTGGTCTGCTATTTGGCTAACTGGTCCCTACAGACAAATAGTGCTCATTGGGATTCATATGGAACTGCTTTTCACTCTGACTTATCAGTTGTAAGGTTATAGATTTCAGCCTTTGGAGTATTGCCTCCACCCAGCACACTCTGATAGTGTAGAGACACAACCTTATCCATGCAGCATCGAGACACTGGCAGACCTTTGATTACTTTCTAATCTAAAACAGGATTCTAACTGTTTTGAGCACACTCAGCCTGCTCTCTGTCTCTACAATGACCGGGCACTTCTCCGCACTTCTCCGATGTACACTCAAGCTTCGGTAGGAAATCATACAGCTCTGACATTTATTTATTTTTTTGCTTGCTGCTGCCACACACGCCTGCTGGCCTCCTTTTTCCAGTGAATACACTGTCTATAACAACTAATACAACCAGGGGTGTGTTCCCTTTAATAACATGAAGTCTCTGCTTAACCTTATGCACGAGACATTGTGAATCAGCACCATTGTAGTTTGCAGCAATGCAGTTCCAATGAGAGGTCCCTAAACTCATATTGTGTCATCACATAGATAGACAGACTACATTTATAGATTGATAGATAAATAGTTGTTTCTTGCCATCTCTATAACCCTCCCTGTTATTATCCATATTTTAGATTGTCTAATTAACTCCTTACAACCTATATACTGAGTGCATATTATATATATTTTAAGTGACAGTGTATGTGTCATTGTTATAAACTGAAACCTTTTCTTGAGATATTTTGCATAAGCTGCTAAAACAGTGATCTGCTTATGAATACAACATTTGCAGGCCTTACTAAGCTTAAATTAAGGTCATCAGTGTAATTACAGTATCATGAGGCTTTATGTCATTAGATTTCCTAGGACATTTCCTAGGATATGATTCCTGAGACATCATCACATCATGACTCTTTAACCTAATAACTCTTGAACTAAATGAACAGGGCAAGTCATTTATTTTGCTATTCCTATTCCTGATTTTCCTATTTATGAATTCTTGCCACAATGAAAGATAGTAGCTAATCAGCCTGACCACAAAGCTGAATAGCTCAGTAGTACAAATTTTATAAGCATGACAGCTATACACATGCACCAAACAGCCAGAGCCCCAGAGCTGTTGTTGCAGCAAACTTTGTGGTAGCAGCTTTGAATGTTTGTTTCAGCATTAGATTTACAGAAACATTATTTTTGGTTACGAGCTTCAGTGGAACTCACAGGACCATAGTTAGACAGAACACCTTTGGGAGACACACCCCAGTTCAGTTCACCTCCTTCTTTATCTACTGCTCCCTTTCAGTACAAAATGGGAGTCTCTGGTGTTTACTGTAACTGCACCTGTGCTAATAATACTAATCATCAGCCTGTGATAAATTTTTCTACCTGATAGCATGAGGAATCTTTCCCATGCCCTATTTAATCTGAGAGACCAGGCCGTCTGTTCCGTCTCTCTCCACTCAGCAAACACAGATAAATCATGGCAAAGTACCCACTATTAGTAAGTGACAAAGGGCCCATTCTGATTAAATTACCCCCTAGAACATTATCATTCTGCCGAGCTTGTTTATCGAAGCAGTCTCTGTCCCATCACATACAGCAGGCCTGACACTTTCAGAGGGCCATCGGACAGCCCATAATTTGTTAATTTGGGTACAACTTGTTTACAAGGAAGGATTTGGTCTTATTGAGGAGCAGCTTTGACCAAGATGTTTTCACTGTTTTGCTTCAAGTATGGACTTCATTGTGTTAATGCATTGTAATGTGTCCTGCACCATTAGCAATAGATATGTAATCAAAGAGTTAAAAATAATTCCAGTATGTGGAGGTCAGTTGAATTTCTTCTGCCTGTGACTGTTTATTCTCATGCTTCTCACTTCACTATTTTAGGAACTATCAAAAAAATTGGCCACCATACATTTTTTACTTTATCCACAGGGTTTTTAAAGGGTACCATAATCCCAGGGGTTCATTGAATTTTCTCAGGCCACACACACGGACTGTAATTCTTCAAAGTTGAAATATGAAAATAACACATTTTATGAGATTTTCATGCAACAGCAGTGCACTGTTAACATTGTTGCTTTGCTTTTCACAAATGAAATGGCTAACGTGGCAGACGGCTGCACAGACTGTACCTTATCTCTACATATAGACGCAATGTGACTGTTTCAAGGTGTTTTTTTTTCTCATTTTGGATTCAAGGCTAGAGTGAAAGAAATCCTTTGTTGTAGTAGATAAATTAGTGGGGCTTAACTCAACCCTGGTGGCCATCACATTCCCAACCAGACACAGTGCTAAGTCAACATCTTCTCTACTGCTCACTGTTAGCACTCACATCATAAATGTCACTTCATCACTTCATGCACTCTCCAATTACCAGACGGGTCTACTTCGGACTTTCTCAGAAAGTTTTGATTGTTTTAGTGTTTTTGTCTGGTACCTCAGTCTCTCAGTCTGTCTGTCAGTTATTATGATATCATGTAGTACTAGTTTTAATTATAAAAGTTGTACTTTTAGTTTGTAATAATAGCAGAAGTACCATTTTTAATGATAATCTTTCATCTTTATTATTAAAATTGCACATCAAATGAAGAATTTAAACAAGGAAAGGTGAGCCACATTTCTCAAAATATACTTTTTTAGAAAAGTAATAAAGCTTTGATTCATGAAAGATAATGGTCAGACCTTGCTGTTAGGATGAAATTTTAAGCTGTTTGTGATTATAATCTCCAAAATTCCAAGATGAATTAATGATTGAATCAATTGAGTATGAAAAGGAAGATCGGATATCAAGGAGTGGCCAGATGTTTTTGAGCATTATTTATGAGAGAAAAAGTGCCTCTGCTTCTGCAGACTAATCAATTCGCTCTCTGGCTTCTCATTGGCTGTAATGGGTGCACTCTCAAGGAACAGAAAAAAAACTAATTTCACTGCTCGTCTGCAAAGACCCAAGTAGTCCTCTATGTCCCTCTCTTTTCAGATATTTGTGTTTCCTTTGTTGGCTGGCCTGTCAGTCTTCCAGGCCTCTTGAGGACTGGAGTAATTTGGTAATTTTGCCTAAACGGTGATACTGTAATTATGTGGCATCAGCTGCCTAGCTGTCAGTGAGACGGCCAACGGTCATTCATCACCAGGAAACTAGAGGGTGGGGGATGGCATCTTGACTGATCGGGTAAACACTAGCAGAAAGAAAGTGTGGTGGTCTTACCCAAAAAAATGGCTGAAAATAGGAGGTGAGAGGCCTTTGGAGTAATGGGGTGCAGGCACAGCTACAGCCTGTGTGGCAGGTTGGTGGTGGTGGTGGTGTGTGTGTGTGGGGGGGCAGCAAGGCATGCCTGAGCCCCAGAAAGAGAGTGATGCATCAGAAGGGCTTGTGGGTGGCAAATAAAGTGGAACCACTGGAAGGTCAGATTTGAAGTGGAATGTGGCAGCACCTCTAATGCAGTCCTGCCTTTCCATCTGTCCATGAGTAAGCCTGGCCTAATGAAGGCTGTCATTATAAAGGGCTCATCACCCAGTGGTGGCACTTTTACAGAACCATCACTACTAAAGTGCTGTGGCTGCCAAAGTCTATTACATTTTTGAAATTTTGATTTAATGTTAAATAGCATTTTTTTTATGACACAGTAACAGGACACATTGCAGTTACACCATGGTTGGGGATCACAAAATCTTTACAAAAAAAAAAAAAAAAATTATATATCCAGCTATTTTACCTATATTTATGTGTAGATCAGATTAAAGGCCACTTCACTAATTTTTTATCTGATTTTCAACTTTATTTTTCCCTAATCCTACAACTGATAATGCAGTCATAGTCCAATAAGAAGCACGGAAAACAGATTTTTGTCATGTAGATAGAAAATCTAGTAGAAACACAAGAACAACAGGGAGAGTAGAGAAACAGCATGGAAACAATAACGTAGTTATTCCATACTTGGCTGGAGTGTCTGATAAACTAAGGAGGATAATTTCCCTTGTTTTGAATTCTAACTTTAGTCTCCCGTGTTTTAAAGTTTCACAGTTTTATTTTTGGAAAGAGAATGACTGACATGGGTCTTTCTTCCTACTGCCCATGCTTGCATCATCAGGTGAAGGATTTTGGGAACATCAGGGGTTCTGAAAATAGCCTTTATAGGAATAGCAGAGTTTTGACAAGCGCAATGCTTTTTGTAGGCATGTCAGTCTTTGACAACTAGGTGGAGATGAGGCTGAAAATTTTTACCAAAGTAAAATTTTCGTTTGTGTTAAAAAACTGCATTTGAGAACTGGAAAAAAAGAGGAAACATTGGGTACATCCATTATTACAAGTGAAAAAGCAGAGCGGAGAGTTGAAAATGAATGGCTTTCTATGCGTTACCTTGAACGAAGTTGTAGGCTACTCACAATCACAAGCCTTGGCTCATAGAGATAGATGGGCTCGAATTTTTAAGTTGATATGCGATTTATTTGCACCAATTATTCGCATTTGGTCTGAAAAGGCCTTAAGGTAGAATCTTCATATAGGTACCAAAACTCAAACTGCAATTTTATTTTATTTTTTTGGGGTTTTAATCTAACTCTAGTAATTTTGGTAACACTTTATATTAATGTACACATTCACCATTAACTAGTTGCTTATTAGCATGCATAATAGTAGTATATTGGCTCTTTATTAGTCATTATAAAGCACTTATCCTGCATGACCATATTCTACAACTACTAGGCCATTCATCATTGTAATTCATGTACAACAACTTCCTTACTTCCTTCCTTCCTTACTATCAGTAAGCAGTAATAAGGAGGTTATTGAGGGAAAACTCTTAGTTAATGGCCTAGTAGTTGTAGAATATGCAGAATGAGGTATTAATAAGTGCTTAATAATGAATACTAAAGAGCCAACATGCAATTAATATGCATGCTAATAAGCAACTAGTTAATGGGGAATATGTGTACCCTAATATAAAGTGTTACCAAATAGTGTGTGACCTTAAAGAGATATTTCAGTTTTATTTGACATTTTTGCCACTATTTATAGCCTCATTCCTAAGCAATTTGATCTTAAATTCAATCAATAGTCTTTCACAAATGGCTGCTGAATAAGGAAGCATGATGTGACGTTACACCAGACGTCGACGTTCAAATGAATGTGGTTGCACAGTATATTAGGTATAGATGTAAGCAGAGAGAGGCTATACAGTGCCTAAACAAAGGAATTGTTTTTCTTGTTAGGTGGGGAGCTTTTTTTGTTATTTTGTTTTGTGGAACACTTTCTCTGATCCCTTTTAATATCTGGCTGTCTTTATTCAAATTTAATTATATGCTCTATTTTAGAGATTGACAGTCTTGCTACAACAACAGATTTGTGGTGTTAAACAGGGCTTCAGGCTTCCTGACACTGTGACTAAGACCAATACAGAACACTGCCACTCATTCCTCAGGGATAATAGTGCACAGTTTATGGGTAACACTAGCATGTCTCCACTGTTGACAGTGTTGTTGTCTCGGGGAAAAAAAGCGAAGTTTTAATCTGATGGCTTTGTTTACCTCTCATCCAAGACTAAGGATAAAAACTAATTAGGAACAGGGAGTAACAGACTCCTGTAGTGCCATTTTCACAGCTAATTATGCATGAATACAGCCTGCCTAAATAGTTGCTCCCTAGTCTTTGATGTTCTTTTCACTAAATTGCTATGGTTACTTCCGCTCATTAGGCTTTTAAGATTGTAAACGTTGACAGGTTTGGTCTTCTTTTTCTTTCACTTCACATCCCAGAATCCCGTTGCTGACAATATGAAGGGATGGAGACATTGGTAGTAAAGTATATGCTACTTCATTCTTAAATATAGTTATGTGACCTGTGCATATATCCCAGGTTGCCATTCTTGGGTTTAATGCTGTTGATTTAGACCTGCGCTCCAGCCCTTAAAAACCATTAACCTTCCCATAAAAGTGCATATGGCTCTCTATAAACCCTAATGGGGAATGGGACCAAAGCCTGTGTGTGCTTTCAGGGGCACCACTTTTGAGAAATACGGAAATGAGACTCTATAAAAAAGCAAATAAAACTTCTTTTTGATAACATTATGGTGATGGGGGGTTTCCTAGATTTGCGAGTAGCTTAGTTTAAGTGCTGTCCCAATCAATATGTTGCCAGGAAATTAAAGTTTGTATACCTGTGTGTTGATTTTATGGCCCTAGGCTGTTGGAATTTCTAACCTGTAATTTATTTCTTTTTTCCCTGACCCTATTATTGTTCACCCCACACTGAATAAAACAAAGTTTTACATCTGTACAGCTTCATGTCTTAAGGCAGTTTGGTTTTCAGAGTAATTAAGTAATTCCCCTTTACGATAATTTAGCGATGCATCTAAACAACAAAACACAGCATGGGGAAACTAATCAAACATGATGAGGAGGTTTTACTGTAGCACTGTATATTGTAAATGTGTAATATCATACTTAAGTATTGGTTAAGTATTTAAAATAAATTTGTTTTGATATCTAGCAATATTAAGTGATCTTCAGAAAGACTTTATGTAGGCTGGCAGGCACACTTAACAACAATCAAGGGAAAATGGAGAAAATAGAAATTTTTTGAAATTGCTTCTATGCTTACAGCAATTAAACATGTAATTGTTTCTTTATGTAATCACATATATCAAATATTTATTTTGCGATGACTTTAAAGTGACTATTGACCACAGTAAACCAGGACATGTTTGCTTATATATTTTTTGACATATGTTTGCCTGAGGTGCTAATGCTGCCTCTGTTTCCAACGGTTGTTTTAAAGGCATTGCAAGGTGAGAAATGGCTCTGTGGCAAGTAGTTTTATGGTGATCACCTTGAGTCGTTGCTCTGGCCAGGAGACCAGTGAGTGTAATGGATCTGCTGGGAGCCCTCAGTATGGATTTATGAAAGTGCAGGGCTGGAGGGAAGGATCAGTCACCTGCCTCTGTTTTCCACAGACCAAGAGACACCAATGAATAACGTCAGAGAGCTAATCCAAGGCGACAAGGTTTTGACAAACAATACACAGGGACTGTTTCTGGCAGTTGTTACTGATCCACAAAGTTTACTTATCCAGCACTTCTAGGAACTTTTAAAAGTCCAAACCACAAGATACTGAATTTTTAATTGGGAACAAGCGACTGCTACTGCAGCACTGCCTGAGACATGATCTCTCCATCGATGTTTGTAATCTGCTTTCCAAATAATTGAGCTCACAGGCACACATACACACACTATTCAGCATGTTATGCAGCACATGGCTGTGCACCGTAGGGGACCAGGACATGTCGGTAAAGGTCCCTCCATGTGCGTGGTGGTTAGGTTGGCAGGGCAAGCAGGGGAGCGTCCGGATCAAGTTTCCCCCTCCTGCTGTCTAATTATTGACCCATCTGGTATTGTCTTTTCAATTGTTTCAATTATGATGGCACTGGTGTTGCTCAGCACCCTGGCGTCAAGGCATGCATAATTCATGTGCAACACCCTGGACTCCACTCAGAGCTGTGGGTTTGAGCTGAATGTCAATACCGCCTCGTGCCCCCAGTGGAGCAGAGGGTTGTCTGTATTGACAACAAGGCAGATAAGGAGAGCAAAAGCAAGTGCTGCCAAAGACAGTGGATAGTGATGCTATCATGGAGCGTATAGGTGAAAAGAATTTCTTCTTGTGTGTGTGTGTGTGTGTCATTGAGACGTAAGCTGTCCTCACAGCTTGTGTTTACTGTCGCCTGATATGTGACCTCATTATTGTCACCCCCAGACCTTAGAATCAATAGTGTTCAATTACTCATGAACCACGACACAGCACTGTTTACTAGGAAATCAGAGCCAACCAAGGGTTAACTCTCTCATCAGGGATTTGACTTCAGCGCCCAAACCACCACTTCCATCATGATACTGTACAGAGGCTGAGAAAAGGTAAAAGTCAATCAAGAGGAAAAAGTTCAGGGAGTGTGGCTGTTCATTGGTGTGAAGATGAAAGAGAGAAGGGGTCACATTTTTGACACTACTGTAATGGTGGTGTTTCTAGGAAGGCAGTACATGACATCTGTAAAATGTGTCATTACTAGATGCCACTGGCATTGTTTACCCACAGATTGGAGCTGAGCAGATGATCAAAAGAACCTCATATTGTTCACAGTAGCAGGCTTGTCCACCACTGTATTCTGACATTTTCATGACACATGAAATGTAGGAAAAATTCATGAATGCAGTCTGTGTGTGTGCTCAAGAGTACCAACACCATCTCTATTGGTTTTAACATTATTTACCAGCTTAGAATTTTAAGGTCCAGTTGAATTTGAGGTTTCTTTGCATATCCATTTTTCATTTCCATTGTCATGGTCGTGAGAAACTCATTGATTCAGCACTTGTGGACCCATGTGACTCATTCAGTATTCATACAGTGACCTCTCACAACAACTCACCTTCAATTGCAGAGGTGCTCTCATTCACACTGGCCTACTGGCCTTCAGCTCTGTCTCTGGTCCCCTGCAGTCACACTGGATGTGCACAGAATAAGCTGTCAGAGCCGTAACAAGACAGAGATTTGACCCTGCTAAATGCATCTCTGAAGACCTCAGCCTGCAAGAGCTAAATGATTTAGGGGAAAACTCCACACTGGGAATATTAACCCCCGCACCTCATTCAAGGACATTTGTTTAAGTGAAAAAAGTCCATTTTCTAGTATGCTGACGTCAAGAGACATCAATATCAGTGATGTGAGGAATGCAAATTAATGTATTTCAGCTTATATTAAAAGGTTCCTGCTGTTATGAAAGCAACAGTTGTGAGATTTTTTAAAAAGTCAGGTTTTATTTTCTGTAACAGCAGATCCTAGTTGACACCAATTATATCATTAGTAAGGCTAATTAATTGCATTCATGCAATATGTTATTTTAAAATGGATAATGTGTAAATAATTTTTAATATCATCCATTGTTTTGCTGTTTGTCATGTTACCTGCCCATCTTGCCTATTGGGCCTTTGTGGCTATAGGCATGTTGGGGACCTTATTGCCCTGTATTTAACCTCTCAGCTCTTACTCCCAACCTGTTGGCTTGTTGAGGCAGCACACAGCCTGAGAGGAAGTACTGCCTGAGAGGCTCAACTCTGGGAAAAAGTGTTCTGTGTAGTGTACTGTCCAAGAAACACTTTAGTTTGATAAGTGAGCGAACCCATCTACTTGCCGTGGCACTGTTGCAGCCTGCAACAGTGCCACGGCAAGTAGATGGGTTAGAAAGATAACATTTGTCATTGTCATTGTTACTTCAATGCTGCTGGACAGCTCACAGAACTAAGGTGTGTCTTTCTAGGCAGGTCTTTGTGCAGGTGACATTTGGCATGTTAAAGCTGAGAAGTGTAGTTATCCTGTGTTTGTGTTCATCTTAGCTAGTTAGACTCAGAAAGCCTCAAAAACTTTTAGTTGTTGCAATTTTCCACATTGCACATACTTCATAATAAAAAATCACTGGATGGAATCTTTTAACACCTGCCAACCCAAATGGAAGAATCCCTTTCTTCTCTTTTGACATTGGTCTGTGGGATGTCTTTGTCTTTTGATTTGTACTCACTGATGTATGGAAGATTTGATGTGGGCAAGAGCTGATAGGTTTGAATTTTTCAGAATTAAACTGACTGTTTATTCTCTGTCTCAAAAGGTTTGTCCAGTTGTGAATTTGAGGCAGCATGTTGTATGAATTGTAAGAAGGGAGGCATCTTTCCCTGTGTCTGAAAATGTCTCTGTGATATTTAGAATGTCTCCAGCCTGTATTTTCACAGATATGTGAAAGACACATACTTTAGTTGGTGTGACATTTTCTGCATGGACTGTGTGTACATGGATGAAAAGACAGGAAAACATCCTGCCTGTGATGGAAGCTTCTGAGTAGATCTTCCAGTGAAAACTCTAATAAGCTTTACCTCAGTAGTTACTCATGACAGTGAGGCTCAGACACACAACAGGAAGGCAGAAATAGCTAAAATATGGAGACAAGACAACCATTCCTCAAACCATTGTGCTCACTCCTGTGGAAACATTATTTTTCTGTTGATGTAGGACACAGAGCCAGGCTGTTGTCACCCTCTCCTGGCATGGCGACACACGCACAGCTGCACACCCCACCCCTCTGCTCATCCGCCTCCTGCTCCGGGCGCCATCGATCGGTAGCTGTCATGCTCTCAGGAGAAGTTGTATGGGCTTCTTCCCTGGCACAGCGCTGCCCTTCGTAGGTAGAGTCGCAGAGCAGCAGGGTGGCTAGGGGAATGGAGGTTGCAGTGGGTTGTTGAGGTGGGAAAGGGAGTGCGTTGGGGGGCGAGCAGCTGCTTTCCTATGGATCACTTCATTAATATCCTAGGGCAGAAATTTGAGGGGCCGCTGCAGACTAATTAGCCCTGTCTCACCCTCGCATCTCAGAGAGGTCACTCCTTTCCAGTTCCTGCAGAAGCAATCCAAAGCCAAGGAACCCCCCACCGCCAACCCATTCACCATCACTGTCAATCTTTTTTTTAAGAATACGGTACAGCAACAGAAAGTTCTACCCCACCATTGTCTGCTGCATTACAACTTGTTGAAAGATAAAAGTTTTTGATGCCTCTTGTTGGATGATGAAGCATCAAAAACTCATCAAACCGTACCATGTCATCGCGTACCTGTGTTTATCCATCGCTGTGCGTATGTTTGCGTAATGAGCGGTGTCTGTGACTTCCAGGGGGCAGCAGGGACAGTGTAGCACAATGGGAGCAGAGTGTGTTTGGTGCCAGGAGAGAAGGAGCCATCCCTCATTAGTATCATCTGCTTTCCCAGATGGCAGGGTCAGAGTAAGAGGGAAGCTTGATGAAAGGACTCGTCCTGCAGAGTGACACTCGTTCTGCCACGCAACACCCACTATGGCTCCCAAAGCCAAGTTCCCAGCTCTCACAGGTGATACTAGGGCTTTAGTGGGATTCACAGTCAGAGAGAAAGAGAGCTTCATGTTCTCAATCCTGCTGTACAGCAATGCACCCATGCTGCAACCTGATGAGTTTAACAGAGAGATACAGAGAAGAAGAGAAAAGTTAACTCAAGAAGGTGACATTTCAACTTGTAATTTGAAAAGCAAAAAAAAAAAAAAGTGTATGGGGAAAAAAAGGGATGCAATTACGTTGACACCTGCTATTCTCAAACACAACTTTACTTCTCACTGAAAATATTGCCCTCCAACATGCTCTAATGGTTTTTCAATGGCTCATTAGAGTGGACCCTGGGTCTAACAAAAAGCCAGGAAGCCTTGTGTCATGGCTCAACACTGTGAACGAAGGCGGAAGCTATCTCTGCCATGGCCTGCGAGGCAGCGGCAGCTTCTGCGAGACGGAAAGGATAATGAGTGCTTTCACATTTTACCTTGAAAACTCACCAAACAACCCTTATACCAATTAAACGCTTGTTTTTCACTGTAGTGGCCATTATCAAATCTGACCTTCCAATTATTTTTCTCATTTTCCTCCTTATTCTGTGCCTGGTCGGCCCTCAGAGGATGGACAAGGAATGGGTAATAGTTCTCCAAGCTGAGATCCAAAGACCCGAGACACTGCCACCATAGTGCTACTATCTCCCAGTCTTGTTTTCTTTATTTTCTCACTATTGTCAATTGAAAAAAACACACTTCACTTATCTTTTTACACACTCTATGCTGAAATATGTTGGATTGAGTGATTTATTTCTTCTCCTTCTTCTATAGTTGGTACACAAGAGCAATGATTTCAGAATCATCTAAATGTCCAGTGGCTTTGACCTAATCATGAAGTAGGTGACAGGCATCATTTGGCGAGGTTAGGGTTATTTTATTCAACATCATTAGTTTTAATGATGTGAATGACTGTTATACACTTTCAGAATGTGAAGCATATACAATTTGAAATGTCAATGACGTGATGAAACCTTCATAGAAGGCTTTGAATGTGATGATGTGTGGGTTGATATAAAATAACATTAATTTAAAATGAGAGGAATAATGATTAAATGCCATCACAGAATGAGATAATTGAACTAAATGATATTCAAAGATCAGCTGAATACAAAAAATCAGTGTTAGCCCTTGAAACAAAGCTGTGAGAATTCTATAGGAAATTACTATAAGGCAATAATGACCAGGTTGTCTTTCAAAAGCTGCAATTAAAACCAACCACAAAGACTTTTACAAAGCTAAACTAACCATCGCCTGTTTAATTCAGATGAGGCACAGGACTTTTAAACTGTTCTCTCACCCTACTCTGAAATAAAACGGTAAATTTGAACTTCGATGAACGCTTGACCCCTGGCTGTGTTTCTAATGCTTCAGAGGTCATCTCAAGTCCCGCTACAAGAGAAGACATTGTTTAATTCATCATCTCTGAAACGTTGTTTCTGTCAGACTGCAAGTAATGACTCCATTAGCATTTTCAGCAGAGCAGTGGATACAACCTGGGACCAAATGCATAAAACTGAGATTCCACAAAACGATACACAGTAATTATTAAGTCTATAAAACAGCATGTAAGATGATGTAAGATGGAAACAGTCCTTATAAACAACAACAAAAAAGTCATCATGGGGGTTGGAATAAATTGAATAAAACCAACTATCATGTGTAACATTGCAGACATTTAGATTAAACAGTATCGGTAATGTTTTGCTGAATAAACTATCAACATAGTTTAGTATTACTGAGCATTAATATCCATAAAACAGAATGACAAAGGACCTAAGTATTGTATGATACATTGTTACCTAGGATTCACAACCCACAAAGTACTAAGCATCATTTTAGGGTTCAAATCCTATCACATTTTTGCCTGTATATAACTCGATGAACACAAATTATGCATCACAGAAGTCCATATATAAAAGAGAATGTTTTATTTTTTTTTACCAACTAAACTTTCACTTAAAGCCTCATTTAAAATCATACAGGAGGTTTGTTGGTCTCAGTGACTTTGTGTAGTCCTACATCATGATTGATGCCTGTCATAGTTAGTTCTTTACAGATTGCCTCATATTGTCTCAAGTCCAAGGTAAATGATGCTTTCATTACTATTATACTTGATCTTTGTCTCCCAGTATCCTCAGCACCTTTAATTCATGCCATACTAACCAATGTTCATTCTACTACAAGGTGCAGGAAAAGATTCAGATTTTTTATTTTTAATTTAAAAATACACGTGCAGTGGTCTCATCCTCAAACTGTTTCTACTCCAAGATCAGCATTCTAAATTTTAGATTTAGAACCCTTATTAAAAATATAATAATATATATTTGTTTTCATCACCTCTAAGTTGGCCATCATGGGAAATATGAAATCACAGAGTCAGGACAGGTATTGAGATTAAAGATACAGTCAAGAAATGTCAATACTCAAATATGAAATGACTATAATAAATGCATATTGGAAAAGACTGAAGCAGCAGCTGGTGAGACAAGTGCCTGCGGTTCTGATTGTGATGTGGGGGATGAGGAGGAGATTAAATGAAAAGATCTGAAGGTATTTTCAAACATGTATACTTGAAGAAGTTCCAAGAGGTATTTATATTGATTTCTTTCAAAGTAAACCGAGCTGTCTTATTGTGCATGGCTGCTTGGACTGATTGTGAGACAGTGAAGGGAATTTAAGATAGGCAATGTTTCTGTGTTTTTGTTGATCAAGAGGAGGACTGTGTGTTTATTTGTTTATGTCAGCCTTTCTGCCGTGCACAGTGCTCATGGAAATGACAGTATATAAAGACACTTCACTCATCCCAGTCATGTCACCCCTTGAACATGTAGGACACTTGTTTGCCCTGTACATACCAAAGAAGTCTAAAGGAAATGCAGAAGTTGGCCTAAGCCATTTGATTACACAGCTATATAATAGCACTTGTTTACAGTATGTATAGTTGAACGCATGCAAAATGCAGGCAAAGAAAATGTGCATCAGATGGATGAACAACAGCAGCTGAGCTTGTTCTGTTATGTTTTAAAGGAAGTAATACACTAGTTCCTCTCTGTAAACCATTGCGTGTGAACCATCTGCTGTAGGAAAAGTACCAGACATAATCATCCTAGTTGGAAGGAGGTTCGTTGCATTCACAATCTATTTGCTTATTTTTGTTTCTTTTTTGCATTTGACAAAACCCTAGTGCATTATTTTTGATTAACACTTGAAATATTTAAAGCTGAGTGCCCAGATTCGGGCAGCTTTATAATTCTGTTGCATATGCAACAGACTTCCAATTCAGTGGAGTGCATTATGAAACAGATGGTCCCTTAGCAACCAGACACTTTGATGTTAGATGATGTCTGGTCTCTGACTAGCTATGTCATTTCAATGAATCTACTGACGTGAAATGCACCAGGGTCCCCTTAACTACCTCATTTAGACGGATAGTACCTTCGTTTTGACTGAAGAAGTAACTCATAGCCACAGAATAGATGTGTACATTGCACATAATTAGTCTTACAGCATTAGTGTGTATTTACAGTCAGGATTGCTCATTTCCAGGCACCTGAGGATGAAATTAATATAACAAATCCGGTCATAAATGTTAGAGTTTTGGTTCTACAGTTATGGTGACTTAGTGATGCATTACGATAATCCTGGTTTTACAAGAAAAGTAATTTAAACAGGAGAAAGAACACAGTGGAAAGAAATAGCAGTCTTTGCAGGTCAGAGTTTGTAAAAACTAAAAATGTGCAAATAAAAAGATCATGATTTACTGTATGAAGCATATAAATGTGTATAAATAGTGAAAAAAGTATTGTCCCAGGATAGTGCCTGCTGAGAACACGTCAATATTTTTCCATCTAACAAGAGTCATTTCAGGTATGTTTTCAATGAGAACAAATTTAAGTGTCTTATTTAAAAGAAAGGTAATACAATAGCAAAGTGATACTCAGTATGGATTTTTACAAAAGACTATTTTACTTGTAACATCATCCAAGTGAACATTTTGTGCCATTAAAACGGCCAGCGGCCACTGCAGAGGAATCGTTCCAAGGTGAAATACTCCTGGTGGCCCTCAATTTGTCACATATTTAGCAGTGACAACATACAGTGACAACATTACCCCCTTTAGTAAACCGGGTGGATGGAGATCAACATTATTGCTGGTCAAAGCACTGCTCAAGAACTTTTATTTCATTTCTGTTCAGTTTTATTGTGTTATCGATGGTATTATGTGAAAGCAATATAACTCCCTGACTCCTTGTGTGGTCTTTGTGAAAGATGAGATTCTGGCATTAAACCCACCTGTTTCGCCTCAAGCCAGCGGCTGTGTGCTTTCTCTGTGCACACACATGCATTCGTATGTATTTGTACGTGTTAGTAGACATTAGAGCAGGCATGAGTGTGAAATTGACCTCAGCCACAGGGATCTCAGTGTGGATTATTTGCCCCTTGAGAGATGGAGTGGCTACCCACATATCAGCCAACTTCAGCGAGTATATTTAGTTGACAACAAAATTAGCTGTTTAGTTTCAGTCTCTGACTCAGCACATCCACTTTACCCTTACCTTATTATTGTTTTGGGATTGTTATTGTTAGAAGGGTTTATTTGTTTAGACTTTTTTTTTCATGTTTTTATTTTTGGATTGTTATTTTTTCTACCTCTCCGCTTTCAGAGGCTCATCTTTGATGCATTGTTTTTCAATTACCTCCATTAATAAGACAATGGTAAGCTGCTGCGGTAAATTGCATCAAAAAGAGCAGGAGGGGAGAGTTTGAAGTGTGAATAATAATTTATTTTCCCAGTCACTCCCATGGTATAGGCTTATTTATAAAGCAATTCATAAACAATCCCATATAGGCGCATAAAGAAACGAGCATGTCAAAGCAGAAATTCCCTTGTACAAAATAGCTGTTCATGCCTCACCAGATATGCAAGAGAAACAGATGCTTATTGACCCTGGCCCTGTTGCCTTTGTTTTCTCACCGTTTTGTTGCACCGGCTCAAGGTAGAACTGCTTTATCTGTCGCAGACAAAACTGACTTCAAATGGATTTCTTTCATGTATTAGCAGACAGCCTCAATCTGGAATGACAGATGGTGGATGGCTTGATTACACGTTTGAAGCACTTTCTAAGTGGTATTAAAGGAATGCTGTCTCATCTGCGACTTCTCCTCTCTACGCAAAAGGTCTCCAGTTTAGAGGCCTTTGAAGCTGGTCAGAATGATCAATGCACTGCAGTCAAATATCCCTGTTGTTACTAATTATTGTTGTTGATGTGTATTGCTATAGTACATGCTCTCTCTCTTTTAGAAGATACTAGTAGCTCTTTAAATTGAAGAATCAATGTGGCAAGATACTCTGTGAAGCACCGCTAGTATGTGTGGATTAATGTGAAATTTGTGCAGTAAAGTCAGTGTGTTCAGTCACACTGGAGAGCACTGAAGGTGTGTAACTTTCTTCTGTGTTGATTGCATGTGATATTTATCAACTGTTAATGAGATGGTGTTGACCTTTCATTAATCCCTAAAATTAAACATTTTACCTCAAGTGGTTGGTATGGCCTTAACCAAATCAAACTGACGCTGCTGTTATAGAATAGTTATACTGAATGGGGTATATTGAATTGGAACACACACACAACTTCATAACTTTTTTTTTTTTTTTTTTTTTACAAAAGGCAGAGTTTCACCAACACTTCTAGTTAATAATTCATCATCTGGAATATGCCTGAATCAGAGTTATATTTAGCAAGTGTTCACTTTCGCTTTTTATTTATTTGTGTGTATCTGCATACATACGTATGTGCATGCTCGTATAGTAACTGCACAATACAGATGTAGGTAGATGTTATTTTAAAAATTCTTTTGCATTTCCATTTAGTTTCATATAATTTATGCATTCATATATTTATTTAAGTGTTTCCAATGTGGGTGTACTCTCAGTTCCATATTGCACATTTCTCATATCTACTCTGAGTTAACAAGTTTTTTTTACAATATTGATTGAATTTCTTTTATTGCCTTTCATTGCAGTGTGAACAAAGATAAAAACAATCCATTTGGCCTTGGCCTTGACTTTGTATGCGTCACTATAGTGAGTTTTAAGTTAGCTGTCTCTCCAAGTTTGAGTCTGACACTTAACTGCTCTACATATTATTTTCCAATTTATCGAAATTCTCAACTCAGGAGTTTTCATCTGCATCACTTTTGAAGTTACATAATAGTTCATCATTGTCAGGCACAGGGTATCATCACCAATAGAAAATATTATTCAGCTAGCTATATTTGCGGTAGATTGCCCTGAAGATTATATATTTTTCATCAGCAACTCTTATGGGGCATATTAAGGCAGTATCCCAGAGAGGTGGAATCGCTTATTTCTCTGATGCTATTTTGAACACAGCAGGATTGGGCACGTGGCATGTTGTTGGTTAAAGAGGCGGATTACCCGTGGAGGTATTTCTGTGTTGATTTCTCCTCCATAAGAAGCCATTAGCCTCCGGGGGCAGCGACGAGGTCTGCCCATTATTCAGGGACAAGGTGGTGGAAATGGAGAGGGATAAGACACAATGTGCTCAGGGCCAAGCCGCTCACTCTCCTGACCTGCTTCTCAGATGGCTTTTCCACACTCTCATAAAAGCCATTGCGCTGCATTTTAAAGAATAATAGAATCGCTGCCTCCTCCCAGAGAAACTATTTTAGCTTTGTAATTCCTTGGCACCGGGGCATTTCTTTGAAGGTGACTTCACAGCAAGTTTTCTTTTTACACCTCACAAATGCCTATAAGAAAAATCTAATTCTCCCTTAAACAAGGGCAGTGTGAGCATCGCCACTTTTGTCGCTACATCAAGCCATGAGAATGAGACTGTGGAGAAAACGAATTGCGTTGATGTCTATGAAACACAGAGGTCTGTGAGGGGCATGTAAAGGAGTTCTGCATCTCTGTGATGTTTTCATCACTATTACACTTGATCTTTGTCTCCCAGTATCCTGTGTGCTTCAGCACCTTTAATTCATGCAATCTTAACCAATGTTCATTCTACTAAAAGGTGCGGGAAATCCAGATCAACCAGAGATACAACATTTTAAAATACATGTGTATTGGGATTTTCATCAGGTTATCTGTGAATCATTTTTTTATTTGGGGCTAGTACAGCTAAGACAGCACTTAAAGCTAAGCAAGGCTTCAGTGCACCAGATTACATTTAGGAAAACACCATTTAAGTAAATAATTTTTTCCCCCATCGTAACTGTGTTACTGATCAGTGACTTGGCAATAAGTACAAAAATATTACAAAAGTAAGAGTCATTGCTGTAAATTAGACTTACTTGCAATCTAAACTTTATTGTTGTTTTATGTGTCTGCACATTGTATGCTTTATATGATTGATTATTGTGTGGTCAAATCAGAAAACCCCATTTCCCAGATGACTGTTTGACCACAGTTAGAACAGCATACAGCCTGCAGCCACATAAACTGTGTGAGCCATTCCTGTTGGGAAGAATAACGTTTGGTCTTTTTCATGGCATCATCTGCTGCTGACTGCTGACCTGAACTGGCCCGCTCATCAGAATTTTGGGATTGCTTTGGCACAGGAGAGTTGTTTTTTGTGAGAAAGTTGACAGTTCATTTTATTGTCACCACAGGACTATGTGAGGGAGAAAGTGTCGGAGAGCACTAACCACACTGACCGTATTGGTAACAGGTAGAAGGCTGTCTGCACAATGTAGTAGGTGCTGTTATGTTGTTAAGACCAGATCGTTGTGATACTGTAGCTCCGCAGCCTCACTGTCTTTCTCATGCACACACTTTCTCACAAACAGGCAAGCTCGTTCTTTCCCTACTTCTAATTAATAATTGAGAAATTAAAGGGATATATAAAAATGGGGACATATTTGAGAGTTGCACTCGTGTGCCTATGTACCATCTCCAAAAATAGTCTCAAAATGTGAATAAATTGTTATACTCAGGGGCCTTGTGAAGAAATGTATCCATTCTGTGAAGTTTCTCACACCTGAGTGGAAGATCACATACAGGACTGAATTTATTGTCAAGTACAGGTCCCCCGGCCTTGACCAGTTCTTGACCACTGAGATATGTTTTCTTATTTATTGAGAAATTATTGTGAAATCCTTGCCCCCTTAAGCTGCAGGCACTCGGATAAAGAGCTTAGGCAAATATCACCTGCTGCTTTCCCTCCTTCTTTCTATTCTAAGTAGCACACTCCCTGTGTTTATAACCGAAAACACACCAGGGGATAATACCAGGGGACCCTGAAATTGCTCTTATTAATCAGAGCCGTGATAATGAGCAGTGAATAATAACCATGGGTGGAGGCCTACTGAATGCAATGAGATGGGAAAAAAGGGGGAAAAAACCCAAAAAACCCACTCCCCTGGAGAGGTGTTTATTTCAGATTTGAGGATTTGAATGTTTCTGCGGTTATCCCTAGAGACTCAGTATGGGTATTTCTGCCACTGACCTTATCCCTCACAAGTGTAGTACCAGCTGCCATTCCCCTCCTCCCCCGGTCCTCCCCCTTTTTTATCTTCCGTAATGCAATTTCTTTATTCATGTGCTGAAAAAGTAAGTTAAAAGGTTTTACAGTAAGACTTTCATGCCTTTAACCTTTCAGTCTTAATAGGCCTGCAAAAGCCTGTACGGCCCTGAAAGGCAAGGTGTGATGAAAAAAAAAACAGTCAATATCATATGTATAACTGTCCTATGAATGAGTATATATTATATATAGGACAGTTATCATACATATGATATGCAAGTTTCTAGAGAAAATCATAGGGAAAGCAGCCAATATCTGATCAAAGACTAAGTAAAAAAAAAACAAAGCAAGCATTTGGTGCTATTAGCGATACAGTTTTTAAAAGTCTGTGCAATGGTCACAAATTCATTCATTACTCAAAACGTAGTGAAGCCCAATACCCAGCTTTCTACAGGATATGCTGTAGCCCATGTATTTATTGTACACTGTGTGTGTGCAATTTTGTGAAAAAAGTGTTTACCTATTGACTATTAGTGTATTTTCACAAAGTTCTAATGAAATTTGAATACAGCTCTAGAAGTATTTAAAATAATAATAATAAAATACATCAAATGTTGATACCAACACTGCCCATGATGTATTAGACAAACTTTGGCCCTTACTATCACAGGTTGTTCTTCTGCCAGATTTCTTCACCAAGGGATTTATCGGTGCAGAGTTTACTTGGCTTCAGAGTTCTGGGGCACAGCGTGGAATAATGGTGTTACTTATGGATAATGTTTGCTTCTAACTCCTAAGGTTTTAAAGCAAAATATCCTTTCTCTATCATCCAATATAAGTGGGTGAGTAGACTTTTCACTTCCTTTTTTACCGTCCACTCTTGTTGTTGTTGTTTTTTTTTTGTTTTTTGTTTTTACTTCTACTGTAAAAAAACTAAAATAATCAAAATAGAGAAAGTGCTTCCCAATGTGTGTTTTCACATGCTGGGGAGTAAGAGGGGCAGAAAGACAGTCATACAGTGCTCTTGTCTAAACCATTATGCCAGACCTTTGCCTGGGCTTGCCTCCAATCTCCTTCAGATTGGAGCTTTATAGATGGTAATTGTTATAATAGCCACTCTGAGCAACAGTAGTACTGAACTACTTTCTCATCAACTAAATATTCTGCCTTCTTCTATATAAATGGAAATCGGAAATCATACATGCAGAAAAGCATCTGGACTCCCTCTATAAATTAGCTTTTGACTGAATTCACTATCCATACGTGCTATACACTCGGGGGGGGGCTTTATTAGTCACACCGGTACAATGTAATATAGTCTGTATGTATGTATGTATATAATACAACGGCTCTGCCATGACATCTATCTTTACAAAGCTCATAATGTTCATTTTTTGCTGACATTGTCAGAAATGTGTCAATTCAATTCTATGTTTATTATTGATAAACATATGGTGTTTAATGGACTGCATTATCTTGAGAGGTGTTTCTAATACTTTGCCCTCCTCGTGTATGTAAAAGAGAAGACAAAAAATTAAAAACACCTCAATTTAATGCAGTCCAGTACAACACCACTGCTAACTATGACCACAGTTCTAAAACATATAATTTAACTTGACAGTGTCAACAAAAACATTACAGGCATCATAAAGGTAGACTATTTATGGCAGAACAATTGTATTGGATTGCATTAGACTGTACAGGTGTATCTAATAAAGTGGACACTGAGTGTATATAATCTAACAACCTTACATGGATTTTGGCTGTAAAATATTCAACTAAAAATTATACCGAATCCAATGTGCTATTTCAAATAGACTCAGAATATGTCTTAGAAAGCTTCTGTGGTAGAGGCTCGTACTTCATCTGCCTGTTGCTTATATGCACAGACTCCCGACACACCACAAAATGGACATTGTTGCAGTGAACACTTTGAAATGCTTTTTTTTTTAATGAACAAAAAATACCTATTTAGGGGCATTTTGCATCGGTGACTAGTTAAAACTATTGCATAACTGGTTGTGTTGTCTTACACAGAAGCTTCTCCTAACATATTCTGGTTCACTGCCTTTTTTTTTTTTAAAGTGGCTTCTAAATCCTGAATTGCCTTCAGCTATTTCTGTTTCTTATTCATTGTAGCCAATATTGTTGCTTTAGTCAATGCCATTTCTAGTTGGTTTCGGTTGCCTAACAAACAAAGCTGCTGTCAATATGCACAAAGTTATACTGTATGTGGCAGCATGTTTGCTTCTAATACAGTCAGTTGAGTGTGACTAGCAACACATACACAATATTGCTACCTTGATTTTATTTGCACCTTTTAATAGGGCTAGTTTAATATATTTCAAAATATATATATATGTTTGCAAATATACTAGAATTGAAACTTTATTAGAAATGTTGAAATGTGTAATTCATCTGCTCATTCCCTTTATCTTCTCCTCATCCAATAATCTGCTATCACCTCATCAGCTTCATGACTGCAGTGATGAGGTTTAGTAAACTGTAGTTGTTCTGTGGAATTTTCTTTTTGATAGCACATGATTAAATTTAGCTCAGGTTTGCACCAAGGCTCCCTCCTTTCACCTTTTTCACCAAGAGCGGGGGAGTGCGTGAGACTTTTTTAGATGCAAGTTGTGATTGATGAGCTTTTGATTGGAATCGCGAATGAGACACTTTCATTACTGTCTGTCGAAGTGCATCCTGTTAGGGGCAGTAAAGTCTATGGGTGTCTGTGAATGTGCGTGTGTGTGTTTGTGCCATGCTTGTGTGTAAGGGAGAGAGAATGTCATCACTTGATGATGAGACCCACTTAATGACATTTCTCATTTGGTTTCTCCCGAAGCCGCGACTGCTCAGAGCCTGGGGATCTGGAGGCCCAGATCACTTCCATAAATGAGACGCCTGATGACTGAGTTCTGACTAGCCTTTCCTCTCGCTAATATAGACAGAAATCTGACCAATAATGTCCCCTTCACTCTCATTGAATAAGACCATTAGTCAAAACTGTATACACAGCAGGTGGATGGGTGGGGACTGGGTCTGAAAAAATGAACAGCAGATTGCATGAAGTGTATTGTGAAGTAGCAAGAGTAGGAGCAGATAAAGCTATCTTTACATGTTGTTGCCTTGGTCATGCTAGCAATCTCTTTTTCACTTAATAAGTGAATTCAACTTGCTTTCTGAGGAGTAAGTTTATTCTGACCCACAAGGACACTTTGAGAAGTGTAACTTCTTTAACCAAGTTGCATGGCCAAAAGTAAGAAGGGAGAGATTGTAATAAGATGGGTTACTTTTTCAGGTCTAATTTGATTATGCTTTGTAATTAAATTAAGCTATAGTGCAAACGTCCCTTGATATACTTCTCAGTTTGTGTAAAGCATTTATTATGCTTCCTGCTGTGATCAATTAGTTTGTCAAGACAAGTTTTATGAGATGTGCTCATCTCATAATCACCACGATGGTAAACAGTTTGCATCTGCTTGCTCATCTATTCAGAGACCAGTTGCTAGTTAGCAATGACACAAATGCATTGTGGGAAAGCTATTGATTGTTTTCCACCTTTTTAATAGTAGTGGTGCCAGATTTATTTGCAAAATAGCACTCATCATTTCCTCATATTGAGGAAGCGTGACAGGCCATTTTGCTCCTGGCAGCGTCCCTATTTCATGTCACATTATTCCGTGTTTTGTTCGGGTCACCTTGGCACTAAACAGGGAAGCAGTGCCTGCAGCAGCTGTGATTAGAAAAATGTTTATCAGCAAATGATGTTTCTTCAACAGAAACAAACGGCACATCACGATTACTGCTCAATTAGTGGGAGGCAACTCATTTATTTTCAGGTTGTGCCTGAGGTTCTTTTCTTCGTCTAAGTCGCTTATTAAAAAAAGAGAACAAAAGGCTACAACTTCAGCTTAAGAAGACAATGAGTGTGTCCCAACTCCATGTTATAAACTAATACTATAAAGTGTCATCATACTTTGTGCTAATCTCCATTTTGGCAGTTAGTATCCAAGAAATTAACCTACAACCTACCGAGTTGTACCAACAGGAAATGATGCAATGATGTGCTGTCAAACTCAGTACCTAACAAAACACAGATTTTATTGAAACATTACAACAATATAATTATCTGTCCTGCAAAAATTGGTGGATTTAACTGAGTAATTTAATTTGATCGCTAATGTACCAGCTAAGTTAGCTGCCAAGTTGAAATTATTTTCTTTTACTTTCCCTCCCTTTTCGAATGTGTTACAGTGTGGGAGAGTGTTAATTTACACATCAATCAAAAATCTGACAATTTAAGTAGGAACATTGGTACTTTAGCATTTACTTCTTTTTCCTTTTTCTTATGCCTAAATACATTCTCAAAACATGGTTAATATTAGTATATGGTATAAAACTGGGATGCAATGAAAACCCTTTGCTACAAATACAACACAGCTGCCAATCATTGTGCAGTGCAAGACGTGCTAACATGGAGTAAAAAAAAATTCTTGTTCTCAATTGTATTACAATAATCGTCACAGTCTGATGTGACTCATCTCTGTTGTACAAAGCACCAAATCTTTTGTTCAGAAGTGAACAATAGCAGCATATCTGTGCCTTTTCAGTTTAGGCAGTATTGGGAGTTAGATTGAATCTTATGTGAGCAACTTTTCATAGCGCTCCAATCAACACAAGATTGCAAATCTCAGGCACAATGCCCTCATTGCTAAATGATACCTGCAGCATGATTGGATCTGTTGGTTTAGATTAGACTAATACTATGGTTCAGATTACACACACACTTGCAGTCAGACACATTCAAGCACATACACCCAGCTCTTCCATGTGTATTCCAGTGTAATTCATGTGAAAATTAAATGGTATAATATGTCTGACATTTTCATCTCAACATTCACTTGTTAGCTTGTTAGAATGTGTTTTTTGTACTCTGGCTCAGTGCACTTTGCATGTGTTGTGTAACGCATGTCGTTACACACACAGTGTGCGTTATTTACACTGGATTTGTGAACCTGGCATCCAGCCATGCTTCTCTGTATTGGGTACAGGTGCTTTTGGGCGTGTTTTCAGTGATTCATTTTGTCAAAGGGTGCAGTGTACGACCTGTATCTGTGTCTGCAAAACACAAGCTGCATCCCAGTGGTTGTCTCATCCCTGCCTGCTTTCCGCACTGAAAAATGAAAACACATCTCTTGTGCTATCACTCCACAATGACAGAGCACAAGGTAATTCCTGTTCATGAATGCTAGATCCCCTTGCGTCATGTGCATAAAAATGATTTCATTCTGCTTATTTCCTCTCTCTTTCTCTGATGAGTTGTATGACTGCAGGCTTCTATATCTGCCTCTTGTCATGTGGAGTGATGCAATTAGGTTTGTATTCTCTGTGGTCTCTGTTCTTTTGCTGGAGAGGATTGCCTATAAATTACCTGTCTGTGCAAGCCGCTCACTCCGTCTAATGAGCTGACATCAGTGTTGGTCTTAAATAGGTGACATTTTTAGCAATGTAGACATCTCAGTAACAGATTATTTACATCTCTTTTAGTAAAAATATAGAGTTAAACAGTGTGTGAATGTTTGGTTTGGGTTGGATGGATAACATATAATAACAAGACCACAAATACCTGTTTTATGCAGCTGCTCCTACAAAACTCAAAGTCTCAATGTAGCTCTTTTGCCCTTCCCTGCTCCTGCCCTAAATGTGTGGAGTTGTGTGGCGTAAACTAGTCTTTTCAGAAGCATCCTGCCAATGGAGGTCAGGGCTGAGGGGCAGAGTGTCAGAGTTTAACTAGCTCATGTCCTAACAGGTCTTCTCTGTGACTTGGCCTTAGAGTTTTGGTGTGTTTAGCATTCCCTGCATGTTGGGGAACAAATCCACCTACAGAGCCAACAAGGCAGTGCAGTTAAAAAGACAGAGTGCTCTGTCGAAGCGCTGCAGGGTCACCAGCTACATCAGTGTGCAGAGATTAGACACTTGCAAATTACTCTGAAAATAGCTGATGACAATGATGGCTTGATATAAAGACTGAAAGACAGTTGTTTTTAAGTGTCTTCCGAGGTTTAGAGTTCACCTGCGCAGTGGTTTTGTGAAATGCCAGCTTTGGCTGTTGGAGTAAAACATTGTTTCTTTACTGATCTGTAGCACAACAACAATATGACTTGAGTTGTCACGCTCCACCTGAACTGGCAAGAACAAACATTTTCTTTTTTCCAAGTGGTGATATATTATACAACGAGACCAGCATTTGTGCCCCTGCAGATTTTTCCCTATGACTCTAATTCTTCAGAATCACAGGAGGTTGGTACCCACTGTGAACTCTCTCTCATGCATGTGAACACTCTCTCACATGTGTCCTCTGCCTCTCTCTTCTCTCTTTCCTCTTTCTGTCCATCTCTCTAGATTGATCTCTTTCTCTTAACCTGTATGTGGCACCATCTTTCTCTTGCTCCATCACACTGGCCTATAGATGCGTTGGATTATGTGATCAGATTAATCGTCAAGATCTTATCAAGTATCCTACTGAAACATGCTGAGTCATCAATTTCTTGCCTGTATATGCATGAATAGGTACAATTGCTTAAACGGAATTAACACTAATATCAGTACCCTCTTAATCATCTAATTATAGTATAAACTTTTAATTTTTCATTTGAGCCTTTTCCCATTTCTGAGTTACAATTTAATAATCTGTTTTATAGTTCTTTGTTATATATATATATATATATATATATATATATATATATATATATATATATATATATATATATATACATGCTTCTCTCCTCCCCAAATAAAAAATAAACCCATGACTCATATCTCCTAAGCTGGCTTCGTCTCATCGGGCAACACAGGGTCCTGCTCCAAAACTCTCTCTTTGATAGTGTTGATTCCTCAAATCCTCTAAACGATATCATCCTGACCAGCCCTTTTACAACCTTTTTTTCCTGGTCAGCACATTGCTCTTTGCCCAGAGTGGAAGAAGCCATTCTGCCGGCTGTCACCATACAGACAGATTCTGTGCTGCTCTTGTCTGGATGATGGATCTGGAGTAGTCAAAGAGTGCTGACTCCTTACTGACCACCTCTCCCTCCCCACCACATGTCGGCTCCTCAGCCCACCAACAAGGGCCGCCATGATGGATAGGGCATCCATCGCTCAGCCTGCCCACCTCCCCCCCTCCACCCTGCAGGGTCTTTGTCAGTCAGGCCTCCGGTGGCAACTCACGGCTTGACACGGCAGAAAAAGACAGGCAGGTAAACACGGAAACCATATTGTTCTCGACTTACCCGCTGTCATCATTCTGAGGTCATTTACAGTTTACCAGCAGGTTCAGAGAGAGGATTGCAGATGCCTGGTGATGGATGCAGTTTTTCCTTCTCTTTTCTCATGCGTATCTTTCATTAACTTTCTAAAGATAAGACTCTTGAAAGGAATTCTATTAGTTTTATAATATGGCTCTGATTAATGCCATGTTTAGATAGCAGAAGGCTTAATGAATTTTATAGTGCATCTGAGGTCTTCTGCCCTTGTGGTGCCCTTAATTATTTAAACTGAGCTCAGTCCTAACATCAGTCCTGTTAGGACCAAGCTTCTTTCTTTAACGCCTTTGTTTTTTCTAACCCTAACCCATCCAGCAACACATCAAACACTCAGGATTTTTTTGTTTTGCCCACTAACTTGAAACCATGCCAGACGGTAAATTGATTTGGGTTGTTTCAGTTTCCATCAGGAAAGTCGGAAAAGGCAAAACACAAAGAGAAGCCTGGATGAAACAAACCTGGAGCAATTAAGTGTTGTCGGTGGCCTGATAAGCTTGTTGAAGTGGCTGATTTCCATTGGAATTGGAAAAGACCAGCAGCTTTCACCATGTTTGTAACAACTAAGTAGATAATTTGTGTATTTTTCCTCGCAGCCTGTTGCTAAAAGAAATTTTGATACAATAGCTGGCCTCTTTTAATCTGTGTAATCTGCATTAACACTCACTAACATGAGAGGCATAGTTCACTGTTCTCTTACAGAGGACCTGCAATGGAATTTGCATGTTTCCTCTCTATTCTCTGTTTGCATGTCTATGTAAATATCAGGTATAAAGTATACCAGACCATACTACTTAATTTTAATCACATTTTGATACCTGGCAGTACCCACCATGATATTGCAAGTCTCCTCCAGCCCTTTATGTTAGCCCTTTATGTTATATGTAGAGTCTGTTCTCATATTGTTTCCTACCATGGATTCAGAGAGTATTAGTATTACTTGATGTGTGTTGCAGCTGTTCATGTGGACAGGTGAGGCTGCACGTGACCTGATTTTACATGAGTCTTTCCATACCACAGCCAGACTGCAGAATTAGAATAGAATTTGAGATAGTCCTGTTGCTGATCCGTTAAAGTTACAACAGAAGAGATGCAGAATTTGCCCCATTGCAAGTTACCTTTATGACATTACATGCTATGGAAATCTTTTAGTGCATAGAGTAAAGGATTTAATAGCCTCTCTTGTTATGTGGCAGTGTGGCCCGTAAGATACACTGTGCACATGCATGTGTGGGTGTTTGCATATTTTGTATGTGCATGTGTGTCTGTCTACATGGGGATATGCTTTCTGTTTTGTCTTAGTCGTACCGCGTGACCTTGGAAAGTAATGGGCTGGTTTCCAGTCTTCTGGCCATCAATTTAGCTGGATGTTTGGGTGATATATACAAAACTACAATTAAAGGATCAGGCTCAATCTTCCGCCAGATCAGACATTTTAGTCTCTTAATACATCTTATACACACCTTTAGATGTGTCCCATTTGCAGTGATAAGATGGTAGCATAAAGCAGAATGTCCTTTTCACTTTAGCTGGAGCTGTTATACTGCCGAGGCGAGGTAATTCTCACTTGTAGCACATCAAGTCTGTTGGTTTAATACAGGCAGCCCGTCACATTCACTGTTGATCACTCAGGACTTCGTATCCCACTGAAACAATTAATGTGGAAGTTAAAGTGACACTTAATTGGTCTGTTACCAATTTATGGCAGTCAGCGTCAATTATCAAACAAGAATCAAGACTGACTGGTGCTGTCTTTGATTTTTCAAAACCTGACATAAAAGTGAAACCGCCAATGATATTTGTCTTTCTCTGAGAAACACAATCCCAGTCCAGTAGACATCCAAGCAAAACATGTACAAAACGTTTTGTTCAAGAATTGCCACAGATAGCAGATAAACATTACAGTACTTAAGTAAAAGTAGCTCCCATACAGACAGAATTAGGCCCACGATGTTATAGTTATTAAAGAATCAATCTTGGTGTTTTCAGTCTGGGCTAATAGTGTTCAAAATGTAGTCAGTTATTTATCTGAGCTGCAGCCACTGCTGCCCTTCAGTACACATACGCTGTTTCAATGTACATCTCACCAGTTAGCTCTACAATGAAGTCTGAAAATTCTGAATACAGTAAACATGAGGGTGGCAACATTTAAGGAAAGTCAGGCAGAGATTGGGAATAACAAGCAGTTTTATCATAAGAGCAAGGAAATGATCCTCTGTAATGTTTAAGGCACTAGTGACAAAGTAAACTGTGAAAATCTATCAATCCTTTACATCTTTTCTGGGTTACCAGGCCATAGTAAATCTAGCCTGAAGCAAGGAGAAGGATGTAGAGAGAGATAGTGATAGGCAGAGAGAGATAGCATGAGAGAGAGAGGGAGAGTTTGCAAACTCATCACAAAAATAACAATTTAACCAGTGCATATTTGATGAGAAAAAATCCAGTTTAGAGCCTATACAAAAACGTATTTGTTCAGTTTGAAGGAATCGCCCTGCTGTCTGGTAACGAAGAAAATATGAAGCTTACCCTATTCATCGGCTCCAATTGTCCATGATATGTCAGTTGAGCCTGTTGAAAAGAGAGAATCTCGGTTTTCTCTCTGAATAAAATCCCCTTCACATTTCATATTGAGTAAATTATTCCCCTTTTATACTAGACAATTCCACCAAGTGTTTTTAGTGGCAACCCATTTAATAGCAGATAAAGCTAAGCCCTTTAAACCAATTCTGTATTCACTGCTGCCCTGTGAAAATTGAGTGGAGCCCTGTTAATGATAACAAACAATAAATAAATAGATAAATGAATAAATAAATAAATAAAATGTATTAGCTTCTTTAGTCAGGCTTTATTTTTGGGTAGGCTTGCTATTCCCTTGGAGAGAAACTAAACCACAAAAACATAAAAAGGAAAAAAAATGAGCTTACTGTAAGAAAGTTGATGCAACAACAAAAACATACCCAATCAACTGCTAATGTATTGGCAGAAAAGTCAAATTAAAAGCTTTCTGATTAAATTCATATTTTACAACAGCAATGTTTTTAGTTTGCTTTGGAGTTGCCCCAGTTATCCCAATCAGACAAGGTAACATTGGAAGTTGAAAAAGTCTATGAAGTGTGTAATTAGGTGACACCTGATATTCTCTTGGGTTTGTGTTGCATCGGGCTGTAAGGCCTCCATCTGTCAGGGGCCACCAGTGGCTAATCTCCCCCTGCATACTAGGAACTGATCCCACTCACCTCCAACCTGAATTATTCATTATTCACACAGACTTTAGCCCAAACTGAACTCTATTTAGTCAGAGGAAAATGGCCTGTTCTGCAAGACAAACAGGAAGGCTTACTTAAGTGTGAGGTAGCTGTTTTGGCTGTCCCTGTCTCACTGCACTTCTTTACTTCTCTTTGATAATTCACACCTTCTGCTGCTCCTTTGTGCTGTTCAGATGACTAAGTGAGGAAATGGGCTGTGGAAAATGATCATCAATGCAGCTGGCCCACTGACAAAAAAAGGAGCATTTTCTCTTCTCTCAAGAAAAGGAACATCCATTCAAGCTCTGCACGATTCATTGCGCTCTTTATTCATTACATGCCTCTCTCTGCAATTGTTTAGATTTCTACAGATTTGATGTTTCTTCTCTGTGTTTTTGGTCACTTTATGCATGTTCATTTTATTCGCTCTCCAGGCTTTAATAGTTATCATGTTTTATGTCTTATTCCAAAAAAAGTACAATGCATTAATAGTTTCATGAATCATGGAAAAAGACTAATTGTTTAGCTACTCTGGCATATAAATCATGCATTCTGTTGCTCTGCTGGATTTTTCCCTTCATCTCTTTAGGAGAACATGAATATACATCCTCTTTGTAATATTTAGAGCCAGATCCCATAGCTGGTGTTTGGACATTGGTGTTGAGGGCGTTATGGAACTACAGTTTACTTTTCAGTTATGCTGCTACTGCTGTTCTTTACCAGAAACAAAAGGAGCAATTTAAAATGATAATGAAGCGTTTATTGTCTTATGGGGATGGGGAATGTGGCGTGTGGCACATGCTGGCTCGTAAATCGCTGGATGTCACCCGCGGCGTGTAGATGGATCTCCTCTCCTGTGGTTGTCTCCAGCCCCATAGAGTGCAGCTTCGGCAGACTAATGAACACGAAGAGCCTTGAGAATGGTAAACAAGTGCCTGATTAATTGGCCCTCTGCTTCCATTATTTTAGCAGTGGAATACAAAATGTCCTGCAATGGAACATTTCTGATCAGTTTTCATTTTTTGTTATATACTGTATCTGCTGTACTCCCCTGGAAATGAGGGTGGCCTCTCAGTGAAGAATTGTATGTCCCAGTACGCTCTGTTCCACTCAAAGAATAGAAAATACACTCAAACTATTGCCACTTAATTACATTACAAGAACAGCCTTGGCATTTTAAACTGTATGAAACTTACCCCATTTAGAAAAACAGGCAATCTCAGAAAACAGCCAATTGATTGTAGTTCATTTATCAGCAGTCCTTTAAACAGTGCCAGCCTTTCCTTTTTCAAAGGCAGCACTTGTTACTAAATTAAGCAATGAAGAAATATTTGAACTCTGAAATGTCTACTGCAATTATTTAGTATATCAGTCAATCACAGCAACTTTGAAACAGTTGACAGAGTGATTAAAAGATGAACCACAGCGGATGTCTTTGGCTGTCAGAAAACTCTGTGGATCATGGTTCATTAAAGTATCTTTTGATTTTCGTCTCATGAAAAATGTTATGTAACCTTTTGGCCAGAAAATCCAGACTTTTCCTTGTACTGCCTACATGCCTGGCCGTGTACACATACTCAGCAGTTGGTAAACTCACATATTCAACCCTGACATTCATGTCTTGCTCCCTTATCAGTAATTTGAATGACTTCGGTACAGCGACTCGTTTCAGGAGATCAGGTTGAAGAGGTGGAGATTATGAGTGTCTGCAAAGGCCCCACTGCTCCCAATCCTGCTTTAGTTTACTGAAATTTTAAAAAGGCGCAAAAAGCTTGAGCTCTTGGCTGCCTCTCTCCACACTGCTTGCTGAATCATTGAAGGGCCATTGGATTATCAATTTATGAGAAAGTCCTCAGTACCAGCACTTTGAAAAAGCCTTTAAAAGCTTTAAAAAAAAAAACCCATTCAACATCCAAACAAGTACGACTCCAATGAATGTTTCCAAGAATACGAGTGTACTTCTGTGAGCTTTAAGGGTGCTTCTGTGTCACAGTGATCTGACAGCTCCTGTCAGAGTGAAGCCTACAGCACACAGATATTATTCCAGTGTCATTGCTTGGGAGTGCCTCTTTATTGTATCCGTCCTTGGGTATTCTTTTAATGTTATTGGGTTGTTTTTTTTTACATCACTTTTCAATTTCCTATCATTGATTTGTTTAACTCATTCTCTTTGATGATAATGTGAATGCTTTTACAGACAGAATGAATAGTGAATTGAAGTTTCATTAGCTGCTTGCTTGGCTGCAACAGGTGGTCAGAGTTGACCTCTCTGCACTACCTAAAAAAAAATGTTATGTCTTCATCTCTGATTGAAAGAGAATGTGAGCCCCTCCAGATAGATCATTTTTCAGCTTTATGCCTTGACACTCTAGAAAGTGAGTAATACTCTTTCATATGGACACGATAACTCCCACAAAAGCAGCTGGACCATTGTAAATACTTTACAGGTTGTCTGTGGTACAAAGGATTGATGTTGAAAGAAAGAATGTTAAAAATGCAGGCTTGCGTTCAAACCTCTCACATTAATTTTGGCAAGAATATTTTGGCACAGAGACGTTGTATTTTGAATGTGCTGCTCCCACTTAACATTATTACACACTGTTACAAAAAAAAATCACGCTGTTACTCAAATTTTCCATGTCCATCTTTTGTTTGAGTAGACAATGGGCTGTAAATGTCATGCTACATCATGCTTTACTTTTTTCTGATCAGACATCTCATAATGTGTTTGCATGAATTATATACCCTTGTTTGGTTGTTTTGTCTCATATTTTCCATTTATTTTAGATGATTATATAATAAATGTTTATATTTGCTGATTGAAACTTAGTATAACAAGAGTGCATCAACAAGTCTTCTCAGTTTGTTTGCAAAGAGTGTTCTTCTTCTTTTGATTGTCAGACGTCTTTTCCTCGTTCATTCAAAGAAGCAGAGAATGAACATGTATTTGAGTTTAACAGGCTTTTCACCACAGCAATCCACTGTGGCATGAAGCCTGCATTTTTATCTCTTGTACCTCTCACTGCAATAGCACTACTACATCAAAATCACAGCAGACAGGCTATGTATATCAAATGTATCCAGCATACCCTAATGATAAAATCATAAATCTCCTCAGGCTTGTAGATAGCCTAGTTAGGCAGCAGTTTGAATTCATTTTGTCTTGGGACCCATCCCTCTTCAACCTACCTTGCCGTGTCTCTATTATGCTGAAGACTTCCTTGTTCACAGTGAGTTAAACATATTGTAAAACAGTGATTTTTTTGTGAACTCCTGGTGATTCTGTGAGGTTGAGAGATCTCCTGTGTATACTACACTGCTCAACAAAGCCAACAGAACAAGGACTTTTTGAATATGTATGGCTGTTCTGTTGGGATTACTCTTATCTTTTGTAGAACCACAGAAACATATCCCTCAGGGGATCTGGCTTTTCATGATCAGAACCAGCATCTGAACGTGACACTGAATGGAAAGGTGGAAGTCTGACTGTAATGCAGCATTTTTGTAGCAGGTACATTGCATTGCAGTTCTGCGCAAAAAAACAGTTTCGGCTGCTCAACATCTCTGATGGATGGAGAACAGAAGGTTGGGTTTCTCTCTCACTTCCTCACAGTTTTTCTGAGAGTTTGGGAGCAACGTTTGTAATGCAAATAAGGACACTTCAAAGAATGGCTTATTAGCATTTTCAATGGGAGAAGTGTTCCATTGTGTGGAAAATTCGATGATTCGATTTATTTTTTTTATTTTTTGTATGTTAGAATTAACCGTATGAAGCTTGCCTGTGAATCTGGCAGAGGCATACAGTGTGTGACTTTGTTGAATGTTAAACATATGACCTTATTAACTCTTATCTCATTCTTTTGCTCATGCACAAGCATTAGTGCAGTAGGGATAATCAGCCATGTCTGATATGGAAGCACAGAGATTGATTGGTGCTGTGTTTTATTCAGTGTTTTTGCACCTCGGGCCATGTCTCTCCCTTTATGCTGTGGGATTCAGCAGCCCAGGCTTAGTATCATTATTTGGTTCTATATTAAGACTATTGATTGCACTGTGAAGCTGAAGCAAATGACAGGCTGGTGGCATTTATTGTTTTGTTTTTTTGGTCAGGCATACTTGTTATACAAGTCTGGTGGGTGAGCAAGTTAACAACCCTTCATAATACTCCAGTTTTATGTATACAAATATACAGTAATGTCACACAGTTGTCTGCAGTCTTTCCCTCTCAAACCTCCATGAATGAGCCAAATAACTCAAACATTTGGTGTAATTGCTGTAACCTGAATGGAATATTGTGCATTGACAGCAATGCCTTGTCCGCCGGTGCCGAACAGATGCCGATATTCCCTGCAGCCCCGTTGATCATGACTGGTATCATAGTAATTGAGTTGCTGTCACACTGTTGTGCCTGTGCTGAACTTCACGGCCTGACTGGAGCCCGCCTCTGTCAGAGGGCCTTGGGCAGAGGGGTGACAGCTGACAGAAAAGCACCAATTAGGCTCCTCTGAAACATTTATGATCCCTATTGTTTTCTGGGAAAGCTGAAAAACTCCGCAACAAACACTTCACATCCTCTCCACTGTATTTTTTCTTCCCCAAGTTTAACCTGGCTGCTGCTTTCAGGAGAGGCCTGGAAAAAGATGTCATCCACTATATTTATGCTGCTCCCCTCTCTTGTCCCTCGAACAGGTGCCTGTGAGTGAGTCACCCCTCTTGTGTAGTAAAACAAATTTTGTGCGGGGAGTAATGGCTGTTAAGAGCTTCACAAACATATGCAATGCAATTATGCTCAATTATGGGTGATCAACATTTGCATAATCTTTATCCCAGCTACTCCTTAAGAACCAATCAGATGTTGTTTTTCAGCATGAAAGTCACATGAATAATTTATATCAGTAAAATATATCTATTCTGTGGGTCTCAGTGATCTCAGTGGCTATTCAGCCTCCTCAGTCATCTATCATTTATGATGGAGAGAGTTAGGAAGGCTCCCTGATTGAGCTAATGAATGCAAATGCAGTGCAAGACTAGCATGGGTCAGTAGCCAGACTCCCTCCTCCCAATACATGTTTTCTTCACTATCAATTCACTCCAAGCCCATAAACAAATGTGACATGTCATTTACTGTGGCCGTGAAACGATTAATTTTCATAAAGAATGGAAGAAATGGCCATCTCCTAGGTACTCGGGGCACCTGGCTGTGTTTTGACAGTGATGATAAGCGTACATGGCAGCTCAATTACGTTCTCAACACTCGTTTTCTGTTTTATTTAGGTGATGGGAATCCTCTCCATGAGTGACCTTTGTGGTTAAATACATGAAAAGCTGCATTTATGGTGGCACCTGTGTATTTTTTATTATTTTATTTGGCACCCCAGTGTGTCACATGATACTGTGGTGTTCACCCACATACATAAAGAACATGTATAATAAATGGAAGGCACATGCACACCCTGCACTGCAGGATGCCTCATGCAGATATGCTGTCATGTGTCTGTTTGTGCCATGGCTCACAGAGGAGCTAACAGAATCACGACTCCAGGGAAAAAAAAAAGATTTAAAAATACATCAACATAAAACAAATAGGTACATTCTGAAAAATAAATAATAATCATTGTTTTTTTCTAATTAACAGTTATTAAACTGTTTAGAGCTTTAAAGTAGTATATTACATGTTAGCTGATTTAGCTGTACTATATTTTGAGAGCATCAAACGTTTTCTGATTTGAAATGGATTTCTTATTAAGTTAAATGTTATGTCAGAGACTCAGTTAATTGTTTTTAGAGACAATTACATAAATCAAGACAAACATTATAATCAAACAGTTTTTTGTTGATTATAATGTTTGTTAAACTTTTTAATGTTATAATCCATAGCTTCAGATACTCTTCAAGACAACTTCACTTTCAAAAGAAAACCTTTTGCACAAGTTGTTTGGCTTTCATTTGTTAACACATTTTGTCTTTTAAACATGAGACATTTGATATAAAGTATGCTGCCTGTTGAATTTGTTCTATTTGTTTACATGGGATATATCTGTAGTTCCTGCATGACTTGTTAAAAGACCCTCCTCTTCTAAAATGTTATGTACTGTTGTTGCTTATTTGGTCCTTTTATAAAATAACTCAGATGGCAGCAGAGATTTTAAACTAAGAAATGGTGCTGCTCTTGTTTGTTCTACACTATCATAGTATGCTACAGGAGGATTAACTATTGTGTCAGTTATTGAAAGATGTGTTCTTGATCTCAGTCACAGGTGGAAATCAGGCAGATAATATTTCTTATCTTTATCAACATATTTAACCATTGATTGGAGTCTTTAATGGCCGTCGAAACAAAAGAGAAAATCCTAAAACCTTCATCTGCTTGGTGATTTCTGCATTTTACCGGCATCATATTAAGTGTTGTAGTGCACAGACTGCATCTTATTGTAATGACATTAATGCATTGTTTCAAATGGTTGTGACATTCAAGACAATGCAGTTTGTGCCAGGTGTTGTAGTGTTTTAGTTGCCAGTGAGTAAACTACTATAAATTCATTTCCACACATTTTATTGTTCTTCTTTAAACAGTGGCACTTTGGTATTGTATTTTCCTCTGTGTCAAATACCACAGAGGCTAAATCAAAACTCAGAAACATGGATTGACCCAAGTCTTGTTATGAAAGTGCATCTCAGATTTTAAATTCTCAGTGGAACTTGTTCAGTGAGATAAGACTCGGTCCTGTTGATTACCTCTCCTAATGTTGTCATCACAGTAATATGTCTCATGTCTATTTAATAAAGAAATGATCATTGTGTATTTTAAGGTCTACTGTCCTTTATCTA